>NW_024543875.1:5000-605000 GCF_018167655.1 Microtus oregoni | reverse complement strand
AGTTGCTCCTCTCTATACCTTTTCCTCTAGGCTCTCTTCCCAGTCACTCTCCTCATTTAACCCTTCCAGGTCCATTATTCCCCTTACCCTCTTCATTCTACCTGAGTCTAACATCCTTCTCTAGTGCTGGTGACACTTAATAGTTTCCTCCTTCTAAAATTACTCCAATTTCAATACATATATCTAAAGATTCATAGCTACCATCCACATATAAGACCGAACACATGAGGTTTGTCTTTCTGGTCTGAGTTTCTTAATTCAGCATAATTATTTCCAGCTTTATCTATCTTTGAATTGCATAATCTAATTTTTCTTTGGAGTTGAGTAGCATTTCATTGTATATATGTGAAATTTCACAATCTATTCAGACATCGAGGCTGTTTCCATTTCCTGGCATTGTGAACTAAGCGTATGCAACAAGGATGAGTCAGAATCTCAGCAGAAATAGAGTCCTTTGCAATAAACCTTGCAGTGCTTCAGATGAATTCTGTCGTAGATATATATTTAGATTTTTGAGGAATGCTCACACTGATTTACACCATGGCTATATTAGAATATATATGTCCACCAACAATGGATAAGTTTTCTCCTTTCAGCACATTCATGGCAACATTTGTTCGCACTTAGGTTGTAGTTTTTGTTTTTATATCTTAGCTAATTCTAACTTGTAAATGATGAAATCTCTACTTAGTTTTAATTTACATTTTCCCTGAAGGCTAGGGATTTTGAGTACTTAAAAAAAACTACTTTAAAGCTATTTGTATTTCTTCTCTTGCAAACTCTCACTTTAGTTTCGTGCTTCAAGTTTTAGTTAAGTTGATTTTTTTTCTTTTTTAAATTTTTTTTTATTGCTTCTTTGTGGATTTCACATCATGCACCCCAATTGTACTCATCTCCCTGTCTCTTTGTATGTGTCCTCCACCCTTGAAACCTCACACACCCCTGCAAACTAAAATACAATTTAAAAAATACAAAACCAGTGAATCAAAACAGCAGCGACAACAACAAAAATCTTGTCGAGAAAATTGTAGTGTGTCACAGTGAGTCACACAGGACACCATTTAGTAATATTTGCTTGCAAATGCTCAGTTCAATGAGTCATTGGTCCAGATAGAGGTCTCTGGCTTCTGCTGAACTATCAATTCTGGATCCTTAGTGGGACCCTCTTTTATATCCTGTTGTTGCCCTGTGTCATGGAGAAACTGAAGCTTTGGAACTGCAGGTCCAGCATCTTCATTTACCCCAGCAGTTCATAGATGGGGTGGATGTTGTGGTGGGCCAACTCATAGCCGTGGAACTGGAACTGGGTGGTAACTGAGTTGGTCAACTTGCCAATTCTCTTACTTCCTCACTACCAGGGTAATCTCTCCAGCATTGCCTAGGCTAGCTTACCCAATGCTGCAGGCAGCAAGGGGCAGGGCCATTTCTTCTGCTTCATGCCCTCTGGTAGACTCATCCTGTACCCACACCACCAGGGCCAATTCTACTGTGCTGCCCAGGCAAGGTGTGGGGCCTGGTCTTCCAGGTGCTGAATCTGGTGAGGGGCAGGACAAGCTCTCTAGCTCTCATCCCTCTGCTGCCAGCTTGACTGCCTGCCATGGGTGACAAGGGGTGAAAGCATGGGAGTGTATCTCTCCCTTACCCACACCCCTGCACCATAGATGAGGAGCAGGACTAGCTCTCCTGCTCTCACACCTTCAGGGATAGCCACCAGGGCCAGCCTGCTGTGGTGCATGGGCAAGGTGCTGTTTTCTCTACTGATGCAGTCAGTGAGGGGCGTGGCCAACTCTGTGCAGCCTTTGGATATCGATACAATCCTAGGTGGCAGCTCAGGCTACGAACATCCACATGGCATTTGGTGGTAACATGGGCCACAGACATTGACACAGACATGATCTGGGACTTCACCATGGCTTTAGATGGCTTTGCAGGCTACTCATATCAGGCTGTTCCTCTCCACCCGCATGTCTCCAGATCCACCTCTCTTCATAGAGCTCAAACTGTTCTGCTTCTATTTCTTTCCCATCTCTCTACTCTATACTTGTACTTTGTAGTGGCCCATGCTTCACATAGGCATGTATTGGGTGGTGTCTCTGAGTGTCTTCCTGCCTACTCTTCATGGCATTGGGTGGGGCCTGAGTTTCTTCAAGTATTTGTTCAACCTAAAACTTCCAAAGGAAATAAGTCTCTGGCCAAAGTTGAATGCAGCATGGTAAAACTGTCATTCAACATAAAGCCATCCGGTTTCATGGTTGAACCACTACTACAACCAAGTAGGGAGATTAGCCTATAGGTCAATGATGAGAAGTAAACACACAAGGACATGCCCAGTCAGTTGTATGTCTGAAGGTACAGCTCTTCTTCCTGGGCTAGGAGGCAGCTCTGGGAGTCACAGACATCCATAGAGTGGTTTGTTTTCTCAAAAGAAGGCATAGGTGGGACCACTAGCACTTGTATTTGTTACTGGTTTTATTGAAAGGCAGTGTAATCCACCATTTCCCAGGGAGCAAGAGCAGCAACTGCTTCATGTCTGCTGTCCGGTTTCACTTCATCGTTCACAAACCACTCATCTTCCTTTTCTCCGCCACCTGTTTGCTCATTTCTTTTCCTCCATTCCTCTAGCATCTACTTACTTCTCATTGTGCCCCACTGGGTGCAGGGCCACAGCATTGACTTTGAGATTTGCAGTGTGCTTGCTGGGCCCAATGAGAACTGAGGCCTTTTGTGTGGTCTCTATACTTTTTGGCATTCCCAGATGTTTTGTGGACCCATCTCTGTCCGCTGTGTTGTCTAGGGGCTTCCTGCCATTCAGGGTCTGTTTCTTGATGATCCTAGTCATGGTGATGGCTGGGCTTAAGTGCCGCTCTTTCCCTGTTTTTCATAGTCTCCTCTCTTTGCATCAGTGATGTGGAATTCTCCTCTGAATGCTATAAATGTTTTATTACATTGGTTAATAAAGAAGATGCTTTAACTGGGGCAGAATACAGCAAGGCAAGAAATCCAAGATGAGGTAGAATAGGAAAGAAGGTATAGTCAGGGAAAAACCATGCTGCTAAAGTGAGAAAGATGACAGAACCTTCCTGGTAAGCCACAGCCTCATAGCAATACACAGATTAATAGAAATGGTTAATTTAAGATGCACGAGCTAGTTAAAAATATGCCGGAGCCATCGGCTAAACAGTGTTGTAATTAATATAGTTTCTTTGTGATTATTCGGGTCTGGGCAGCTGGGAAACCAAAATGCAGACTCCGTCTACACAGGGGTCCTCTCACAGTTCTGTCTAACCAGGCTGGAGGGGAGGTGCCAGAGTGCTCACTCAGGAGAGATCAGGGCCTTGGCCTAGGCAACAATCTTCCTAACCACCCAGAGATTGGAACGTGATGGTCAGCCTCCAGGGCAGCCGCCATCTTGACTGCTGGATCTACTCTTTTTCTTGGTGTTTTGTTTTCCGAGCCCATCTGTTTCTATTAGATTATTTGTGTTAGTATAATATAAAGTTTAAAAGTATGTCCTTATAATTCTCTGAATTTTCTCAGTGCCTATTGTACCATTTTCATTTTGCGCTTAACTTTAATAATTTGACTCTGTTCTCTCTTACCATTAATTTGGTTAAAGCTTTGTCAAATTTGTTAATCTTTTTGTCTTGTTTTATAATGTTGTTTGAGGCCTTTTGTTTTGTTTTTAAGAGTTTTGAAATTTTTATTTATGATTTTCATGTTTATGGGTGTTTTGTCTTCATGAATATCTGTACATTGTGTGCCTGCAGTGCCCATGCAGGCCAGAAGAGGTGTTAGTTCACAGTGGACCTGAGTCTCGACAGTTGAGAACAACCACATGTATCCTCTGGAAGAGCAGCCATGAGTTCTTAATCACTCTCCAGTCTAAACTTGTTAGTCTTTTCAAATCACCAATTCTTTGTTTTGATTATTTGTATTGTTCTTTTTATTTTATTGATTTCATTCCTTATTTTAATTAGTTTTTCTTGCCTATAGTTTTGTGTTCTTTCTTCTTTTTCCAGAGTCTTAAGGTGTGTCTTTAACTTATTAATGTGAGATCTCTCTTAAAACTATTTTCATTATGTCCCATTGATTTTGATAATTGTTATCATTCAAATCTAGGACTTTTCAAATTTCCTTCTTGAATTTTTCCTTTACCCAATGCTCATTCAGTGGTGTTTTGTTTTGTCTTTATGAGTTTGTGTACTTTCTTTAGTTTTTCTTATTTAATATATAGCTTTATTCTAGTGTTGCTTGGGAGAATGAAGGGTGATTTTTTTTCAAGTTTCCTATATTTGTTGAGGATTCCTTTCTGTCTAAATATGTGGCATATTTTTGGACTAAGCTCCATGCACTGAAAATAAATATGTGTGTCCTTTAGTCTTGGGTAGGGTGTAATCTAGAAGTCTATTTAAATACATTTGAGTCATGACATCACTTAACTACAGTACTTCTCTGCTTAGTTTTGATGCAAATGCCCTGTCTATTGGTGGGACTGGGGTATTCAAGTTTCTTAATATCATTCTACTCAGGGTAATCTTTTAGATTTAGTGGAATTTATTTTATTTATTTTATGAAATTGGGTGCCCCTGTGTTTGAAGACTATTTATTTAGTATTGTAATATCTTCTTGGTGTATTATTCTTTTGAAGAGTATGAAGTATGTTTCTTTATCTCTTTTGCCTAGTTTTATGTATAGTTCATTTTGTTAGATGCCAGAGCAGTTGTATCTGCTTGTTTCCTAGATATTCTTTTTGGAATATAGTTTGTATCTTTTAACATAAACTGGTGCTTATCATTGATGGTAAGATCTGTTTCTTGGAGGCAGAGAAGAGATGGAATTCATTCCCCGATCCTGCGTGTTAGTCTGTGTCTTTTCGCCAGGGAATTGCATACATTAATGTTAAGTTATATAATATAATATGTATATTAAACATGAATATATAATACCTGTATATTATAATTGAATGATAAAATATGTTATTTCCTACTCTTTTATTTTTTGTGGTATTTTTTTTAATCTCTTATGATTAACTTCTCAACTTATTTGTTTTCCTGTGACCTCTTGGGTACGTTTGTCTTCAGACTAAAGAATTTCTTACAGGATATTCTGTAGAATGATCATAAATTCATTTAATCTTGTTTTTATCTTAGAAAGTTTGTTTTTTCTTCTTAAAATTTAATAGATAGGGTACTGGCAAATTTTGTGTGTCAAATTGACATAAACTATAGTTATCAGAGAAGAAAGGAACCCAATTGAGGAAATGCCTCATGAGATACAGCTGTAAGGCATTTTCTCAATTAGTGATCAATGGGGGAGGACCCAGCCCCCTGGTGGGTGGTGCCATTCCTCAACTGGTAGTCTTGGGTTCTGAAAGAAAGCAGTCTGAGCAAACCAGGAGAAACAAGCCATTAAGTGGCTCACCACCATGGCCTCTGCATCAGCTTCTGCCTCCAGGTTCCTGTCCTGCTTGAGTTCCTGTTCTGACTTCCTCCAATGATGGACTATGATATTGGAAGTGTAAGTCAAACAAACCCTTTCTGTTCCAACTTACATTTTGATCATTGTGTTTCATCACAACAATAGAAATTATAATGAAGACAAATTGATTTCAGGAGTCAGGTATTGAAGTAATAGACCTGACCATTTATTCAGAAGGATTACAAAAGGACTTTTAAATTTGGGCTAGAAAAATCATTGAGAACTCAGTGGTGTGTTCTGTGGGAGCTTGGAAGTATCAGTGTTGAGAACAGCACAAAGGATGAAGGCCTGGCTTGTGAAATATCCGGGAAGTTGAAAGACTATTAATCAGCTGTGATTAAAAAGATACCAGAACTACTAAAGTGAAGTTTTCCTTTGCCGAGATACTCGATGCTGATCAGTTGGAGTTTAGAAATTAGTGCTGATTAAGTAAAGACTGGCATCACTGAGGTCAAATCTTCTGGGAAGTGTTTCTGAGAGCACAAGGAGATTATGTTCCAGACATAACCAAGGTTGTACCGTGTGCTGACAGCTGGACTTGGTAATGTGTAAGAGTCACCCAGGTGGAACTGGGTTTTAAAGGCATAAATGGGTCATGGAGAGCAGCTAAGGCTTGGCACTGTGGGGCCAAGAGAGGCCATTGATGAAGGGGCAGCCTTGGTGGCCCAGGACGGAAAGGGTCATGCAAAGAAGTTGAGACTTGGCAACGTGAGGAGAGCCTATGAGAAGTTATTGGTAAAAGTGCAGCCCAGTTCCAGCAGAAGATGCCAGAATTTTGGAGATGCTATTACCATGGGATGACCAAGAACAGTAACAGTAGTGGAGTGGAGCCAGCTGGAGCCTAAAAGACAATCTGTGTCTGCTGCAGACAGTTGAGCCAGAGAAGTGGTCCAAGTTCTTTGAAGGAGTCCAGAAGGTGATTGGATGCCAGTCATTTGATGGTTGGGATTTTGTTTTGCTTTGCTTTGATTGTGACTGTGCCCTGATTTTCCCTTCTTGATATAAAAGTTATTTTACTAGAGCCTAGAGGTAAGAGACTTTGAATTTTAAAAGACTTTGGATTTTAAAAGAGAGTAGCTATTTTAAAGGAACTGAAGTTTTAATGTGTTTAAATTTGTAAAAACTGGACTTTTAAAGTTATGTTTTTAATGTGAGATCTTAGGGATGAATAAGAAAGGAAGGGTTGTGGCTTAATAGTGATGTATTTGTGTGTCAAGTTGACAACAGGTCAGTAATACTGGCTGGTTTTGTAAGTCAACTTGAGACTCAAACTAGAGTCATCAGAGAGGAAGCGGTCTCAGTCGAGGAAATGCCTCCATGAGGTACATCTGTAAGGCATTTTCTCAATTAGTGATCAATGGGGGAGGGACCAGCCCATGGTGGGTGGTTCCATCCTTGAGCTATAAGAAAGCAGCCTGAGAAAACCAGGGGAAACAAGCCAATAAGTTTGTTTAGTTTCTTTAAGTTGGTTAGATCTTGGATCTTTTCTAGTTTTTTTCTGGTCATGCTATTGATGTTTTAATTTTCATTTTCCAAATTGACATCCAAATTCTATAAATTACACTACATCTCATAAATTCTGATTAGTTTAACTTAACTAAAATATTTTCAAGTTTCACTTTCAAAATCTTTGTGCTTTAAAAAATTTAATATTTAGTATGTATCTTTTGGAATTTTCCCTACTGTGTTTCAGTACAGATTTCTAATTTAATTCTACTACCTTGAAAATGATTACTCACATGATTTTATTCCTTTGAATGTGTTGTTTTATGGCTCAGAATATGGCCTATGTTAAAGAATGTTTCAGTTTCTCTGTGCGGATTGTGCATTGGGCTGTTAGATGCATAATTTTGTAAGTGTGTATATGATAGCATTGATGGACAGTGTTATGAAAGTAATCTTTTTGTCTCCCATCTCCTTAGTGACAGAGATATTGAAGTCTTCAGCTGTCATAGTGAGTTAGTCTATTTTTCTTGTGATTTCATCAGTTTTTCCTGAAACATTCTGATAGTCCTTTGTAAAGTACTATACTTTTAGCACTGCTGGGTTTCTTGAAAAACAGAAGACTCTCCCACATTAAATATTCCTTTCATTTCTGATAATCCTCCAAGTTTAGATTGGCTGGTTTTGACTCATATTGGCATTGCATGCCTTTCATTGGTCCATGACACTGAAGTTGGTGCATGTTTGTGTTTAGAGAGTTTCTTAAAGCAATATATAGTTGAACCTTTAAAAAACAGAGTAGCCATCTTGTTTTCTAATTGGTATTTTCAAATCACTCAAAAGAAAGTGCTTTATTTACTTAATTTATATGTTTATAATAATTTCTATTACTATACCTGTTCTTTGATTCTTTTAAGTCTTATCTTTTTTTCTTCTGTTCTCTGCTTACAACTGGAAACTATGTAATTCTATTTTCTTTCTGAGTGTATCTTTCGAGATGGTCAAGGTTCCTTTCCATCCTTACCTTTGCCTCTTTTATCTTTTTTCCCTTCTTATTTTCTTCCTTTGCTTTCTCCTCTGTCTAGTTCTGCTTTTTTTCTGTCTCTCCATGTGCTTCTTTCTCTGCGTCCCTCTACCTCACTCCATCTTCATCTCTCTGTGTTTATAGTATTTACATGTTTTAAGACTTAGTGGTTCTCTGTTAAGATCTTTTCATAAATTTGGCAGGTTCATAGATACTGCCAGTTCAAATATTCTGTTACTTCATTCTTCTTAGTTTTCTTTAGAGCTGCAGATTGTGTCTGTATTACACCTGTTGAAATTGTTTAACTGTTCTTAATGTTTTTTGCTCTTCCCCCTGCTTAAGCTTGTCTTTAAGAACTTTATACACATGGTTAACATTCAAATTAACTCTTTTCATGTCATTTCGAAGATCTGTAAATCTTTTTTGTTAACAGGTTACTGGTTGTAGATTAAGTTCAATCTCTGGGATCCAACTGTGTTTGAAGTTTGTTACAGCTGTAGGTGCTAAATTCCTTCAAATTCTTTGCTTTCCTTGGGACTTTATTATTACTGCTTGGTTTTTTTTATTGTCTTTGTGACATGATATCATGTATATCAGACAAGATTTGAACTTATCATATAACCAGGGATAACTCTGCAGTTCTGGTTCTCCTGTCTCTACATCCTTAGTGCTTGAATTACAGGTAAACAACATGCGTGATTATTTTGTGCAATGATGAGGATAAAACTCAAGGTTTTTTTCCCTCAATAAGCAAATAAATACTCTACCAATTGAAATAAATCCCTAGTACTGTCTCCTAACTTGCATGATGTATTCACTTCCTGCCTTGTCCCAACTTTTCTTATGCTTCCACTAGGAAGACCTGATACTGGCCTTTGTCCTATCTGACTTTCTTTAGTCTATGCTGCACTTTAAATGATTTTAGTGACATAACTTTCGGGGTATACACAAACTGAACATGCACTTACTTTAAAGAATAACTATAAAATTAAATATAAGAGAAAATCTGAAACTCAGTTTAAATCATACTTTTCAGATTTCCTGATGATGCTTAAGTCACCTTTAAGATTCGTAAAATTTTGTAAATCCAAAAGTAGCAACCGGTTACAGAGATATTTTGTGTGAAGGTACAGAAACACCATATGTCAAGTCTACCCAATCAGCTAATACTGGAGCAGATAAAGTGTTAGTCATGATGATTCATCACTGAGGTCAGTCTCAGGCACCAAATTTTGAGAACTTTTCTTTTTAAATTGCCAAAATATGTAGGCATATCAAAGAGTTCCACAATAACTCAGAATGGAGTAAAATAAAGGTTTATTTATTTGGGGATCAGCTCACTGTAGTGGTAGTAACTCCAAGTCCTCTGTGTGCACTGGCAACTGGGAACCAAATTCATCAGAAAAATAAGAGACTGCACATGCTTTTTATCTGCACTTATAATACCTGAGACCATACACAAAATGGGTTGGTATCTAAGACTATTGGTGGAGAAGTTCCTACATGCCCCCCTGTATGCTGTGAATAAGTTTTATTACCATTGGTTATTAAAAAAAACTGCTCTGGCCTATGGCAGAGAAGAATATAGAAAGGCAGGAAATCAAAGCAGAGATAGAGGAGGAAAGAAGACAGTCAGGAAGATGCCTTGTAGCTGCCAAAGGAGAAAGACATCAGAACCTTACTGGTAAACCGTGAGCCTTATGGTAAAATATAAAATAATAAAAAAGGGTTAATTTAAGATGTAAGAGCCAGATAGAGATATACCTGAGCCATCAACCACAGAGTGTTGTAATTAATATAATTTTGTGTAATTATTCAGGTCTGGGTGCCCATAAAATGAAAGAACAGTCTCTACTTACAATTGCTAGTAATCATCATACATCATCAGAGAAATATTGTCTAGGAATACCAACAGACTGAATGATCTTTAACTGACTATGCAATAGCAATGATCTGAAGTGTTTGAGAGTATGTAGTGTTCTGATGTACTAGAAATTATACTGTAAGTCTTACAATTCCTACTTCACTCATTATAAATACAGCAATAAGATGCTATCTCATGGGTATGGAATCTCTTGGATGCCTAGGTCTTTTGATATTTCCTCTGGAGAGTTAGGAAGGACAATGTTACATGAAGTATGGAGTTATATTTTGTTCACAAATAAAGTGAACTTTTATATTGTATGCAATGCAATGATAATGTCACCTGCATTTTTAAATACTGCCAAGCACTGTTTAATGTCAGAACATACAAAAAATAGCAATGGGCATTCTTTTACACTCAACATTTTTTATGCAGTTTACAAATTCTACACATATAAAAATCCTACTGCTATTAACATTTTCCAGAAAAGTTCCTTAATGGTCCTTGAACATTTGAATTTAGAATACAACTCCCTTCCACTATTGAGGAACTGGGTCAGATATGGGCTGGAAGGGCCAAGGAAGGAAGCTTAGTAAGAAATTCAAAATTCATTCAATGTAACATCGTTCTTTCTGTTACAGCACTGAAAGTGAGTTGCAAACCTTGTAGGCAGCAGTCTACCCAAAATTAACACTACTATATATATTGGAACCAAGAAGGAATGTGTAAAGCCAATGGTACTCCAGGGGCACTCAGTGAATAAGACCAGCCTAAGCTACTTAACTTCTTACCTCTAGCTGATGTGCTCTGGAAAAGTGGCATCACATTGTGTTTTTGAACTTCAGCTCAGAGAAGATTCAAGACTTTGGGACTGGAGTCTGAAACAACTATTTTTCCAATTGATTAACTTATAACTAGAGTTTACATGTATTCTGTGGAATTTTGATATATAGAATAGGCCTCTGTAATTGACACATATCTAGAGACTGATGCATGATAGAAACTCTTCATGAACACATTTGAGATTTTGTCAAAGGTAAAGTTGAAGATTTAAAAATGTGTGTCAATTATAGTTCCAATAGTGAGAGATGATTATGTGATATTGTTTGCTGTTGATTTCTGACCATTATCTGTGACTAAAAATAAGCAGTTGGCTCAGGGAAAGAGAAGAGGCAGAAGGAAAGCAAGTGAAGGATGAAGAAAAAAGGAGTAGGAGGAGGAAGAAAGAGGAGAGTAAGGGGGAGAAAGAGTTAGGGGAGTGGGGGGAAGAGAAAGAAAGGATAGAAAGAAGGGGGAAGAGGAGTGGGAGGAAGAGGAGGACAGGGAAAAATGGGGAGAAGGAATCTGATCAGGATGACCTCTTGCTTTTCCTTATTTTCTTATTTCTAGTCATTTTGTGATCTAAGTACCACTTTGCTGTTAGAGCTTATCCCTAATATTGGCACATATCAAAAATAATTAAAAGGAGGAAAGAACAAAAATCAGAAGATATTCCATGTCCTTTATTTGTATTTTGGAGGTAGCAAGAACTCAGTAAGCATTTAGTGATTGGCTAGACTTGGAGATCATTCTCAGCATCAAACAACAGCCAGATATTCTAATGCCTAAATAATAGGACAATTCACATTTTCATTGAATGTTAGATATTCTAGCCAGTTCTTGCTCAAACATTTATTTTAATAACTCATCATATGGATACCAAAATTAGATCAATTTGTTTAACATATTTTTTGAGTAACTTGGAAACAGACATAGCTAGTTTGTTTGTATGTTACAAAAATAGTAGAGTGGTTGCTTTGGGACTGTGCCCTGTGGCATGTACTCACTAAATATTGTCTTGGATGTCAGCTCTAAGCTATATAAACCATTACATTCTTCATAAAGATACTTTCCCCAGCAAAAATAAATAGTCTCCATGATCTTAATTGTGACAAAGGGGTGATAACCCCAGCAAATTTACATCATTAATTTCTTATGGAAATGGCACAAAAATTGGTATTTAGAATCAGTTGTGTTTTATTTGCTGTTTAGAAAGAATGGATATTGTCATTATCACTCCACTCTTAAGCATTTTTTTTCAAACCATGTAGCATCAAACAACCCTAGACATTTTTTTTTATTGTTTTTCTTGCAAGTTTGTGTGGCTATAGTTCCTCATAAAGGGAACTTTCACATTACTTGACTGTGTGATCAGGATATACAATTCAGTTTGGTTTCTCCAGAATTGAGAAACTTTCTTTAGTGACATGCATTTTTAGAAGGGGAAATAATCATTAAGAAACTAACAATAAGGGCTTAGTTAATATTTAACCACCAAGTTTGAGAAACAGGCTCAGCAAATGTGTATCTAGATAGTGCTACATTCAAATGACAAAGACTGCTGTATCATGAGAAGAAAATTACCAAAGGAAATCATGAATCATCTCACCACCGGACAGTTAGCATTATATGAATTTTAATTTTGATGTCCAATCTTGCTGCCAAATATTAATTTTAATTAATACCCTCAATGAGTGAACAGAAAGATAGAAGAAAACCCAAAGTCCAATTACATCACATTGTCTAAGTCACTTATGCTTTCTGGGTGTCTTTTCACTTGTAATCAGACAATAAATAAATTGTATTGACATTGTTAATACTAATGTTCCATGATTTCTTCAAAGCAAATTCAACCCAATGGAATTCTAACTCTATTGCAATATAAGGTTAGAGAAATACTGGAAATTGATAATAAATTCTCAGTAACCTTACAAATAATAAAGAATTCTCTTTAACTTTATTTTGAAAACCACAAGCTCATAAGCGATGAAAGAAGTTAACATTTTAAAGGTTAGCAAGATATGATTGTCAGAATTCTGGTTAATTACAAAGTTACATTCATCACATGACAAAAATGAACGGAAATAACTATTACAGTGCTAGGAAAGCCAAATAAATTATGGGTAAAGCTATTGAATTAGTTCAAAATTTCATTCATGCAGAGTTGTGGTGAAAAATAATATATCAGATGTTTTACCCTTTTTAAAGTAATGAAGCAAAATTTAAAGTTGTGCGACCATGTTATCCTCTTTGTATCAATGCCACTTGTGAATTTCTTGGAATTAGAAGAACTCAATAATAATAGACTAGGCGTATCTCTTAATGATTGAAATATGTATAAAATGATAAATTAAGAAAAACAAATTCTTCAACTATGTACTTTTAGTGAAGGGCAAAAACCACACCCACTAACTTAAAAACAACTGAAGTTCTTAATTTTATTATTGCCTTATAACATTTTATGCTTAAAAACTCATATTTACTCTCCATGTACAGTGTTTTACTTTGCATTTTATTCAAAAGTTGAGTTTCAACTAATTTTTAAAGTCCAGATATCCCTAGACTATTTATTTGGAATAGATTATAACTAAGAATAAGACATGGTAACTCATGTTTTCCAATTGAAGTAAATTGTGGTGGTGTTTTATCTCTTAATCATGGATCAATGTCCTGTTAATTAATTTTACCAAAATTTTCATAATCATTATATTTGATCAACAACAAAAATGCTATCTCTTTATAACAACAAATCAGCAGTAGACTTTAGAAAGTATATACAAATTATTTAAATAAAGATTTACAAGAAGCAGAAATATAATGTACAATTTAATATATTTTTGAGGTCCAAAGGGATAAATATTTTATAACAAATGATTCTTTAAAACGATAAGTGCCCACAGAAAACGGAGAGAGTGGGTCAAAAGTCAAAAGTCAAGAGTGTATCTGTGAATTTGAGTATGTGTGTTGGTTGGGGTGCAGAGAAGGAACAAGGGAGTCATGGTCTTTTGTCCCCTGCAGTGAAGATGACACTGACTGGCCTTCATGTTCAGAAGAACAGGTTTGCTGGTGTGTGGTTCATATTCTGCCTCTTACAGCTAAAATAACAGTGTCTAAGAAATAGCAAAAAGCAAACTACATCATAAAGCTCATCTCTAGTGTGTTCTGTTTCTCCCATCTAGCCATTAATCTACTTCTCTCTATATATACTTTTTGTCCATATTAAGCATTGTTTATTGAGCTATGCAATAGATTTATGGATATGGATTTGACTGATCATATTTGTATCATAATTTGTATCTCATAATTATCATTTTCAGTTCTGATATATGTTTAATATGAAAGTACTAATATCACTGTGTTATTTGCTTTGCCATCTTGTTAGGTTATCAAGTAAGTGATCGTTAATAAGTATAAATTTCTCAAGATGGTTCTTTTGAGAGTGATTCTGCAGTAGCTTAAAATTAAATCATTTTTTTCTTGGAATTTGCGTTTATAAAATTCAAATACTTGATTCTTTTGAGATTATAGATACCTTAAGTGACTTCAGTAATAGAATTTTATCCACTGTACCACTGCTGACAGCTCGGTAGCTTACTCTAGTGATAAATATTCTGTCTACAGAGAGAGTTAATTTTATGTGCTCTATCTAAAACCATCCTGAGAGAGACAGATATTTAAGTTATTTGTATTATCCACTAAAATTTGTTCAGAAAGTGATAACATTTTTAAATAAATTATTTTTCCGACAATCAGCATGAACACTTCAGATTAGTGATGTTGGCCAAGAAAATTAAATAATTTAAAATTAAAACTTATTGTATATGTGAAATTACTACAGGGGATATTTCTATACAAGTGAATTTTTCCTTTACAAATATTTACAAGATCATACTACATTAAGCTTGGGGACAGTATCTGAAACTATTTTTTCTTTTTTATTTAAATTTCATATAATTTAAATAATTGCCTACTTAAGTGCATAACACTTGATGGATATTAAAAATTCTATTCTCTCAATTTTTTGAGAATGGAAATTGTGAGGTTTCCATGAAAGAAGGTAGCCCTAATGCAATCATTTATCTAACACAATTGTGACAAACGTCATTGACAATGGAACCAAAAATGTCCTCTGGAGGGATAAGGAACTCCAAACTAATAATCACGGTTACCACAGAGCTGTTAGTGGGGTAAAAACAATATGACAAAAAGTAATCAAAGAACAACAAAAGTCTCCTTAACTTTTACTTTGCTTATTATTTGAGGTAATAAAGTACTTGATGACAATCTATAAATGGAAAGCTTATAGCAATCAATGCAGTGAATTACACACAAAGAAACTTTCTGCATATCCTTGGTGATGAGTCCAAGAGGAAGAAAAATGTAAAAAGGAAAGGCAAGCACTTCAGCATACAAAGGCTTAAGTATTCTGAGGCCACATGTTATTCTCCAGTTTCCAATACGTTCTGCTGAGAGATGGGTGGAGCCAGGGAACAGTCACGGTCTGAAACAGGAGAAAAGCATCCCCAGCTGTCTATTGCCTCTGAACAAATTACAACACCCACAGGTTTCAGTTTTCTTCCAGGGAAACATAAAGCAAATCCTTCACTCTGTATGACCTTTAAATTGCTGCTACTGCTTAAGCCTATCTAAAAAAAAAAAAAATGCCTGGTTTCTCTCTCAAGATTCTTGCAAAAACTTGTTCAACTATTTAAGCCTTTTTCTTTGAGAATGATTGTAGAAAAGTTTCAAGGTTTATATTTTTGAGTAAGAAAATGTGGCTTGTGGTAAATACACACACACAAAGGATCTTTCTAATCCATTTACAGAGTATGCAGATATGGTGATATGTGTTTCTCATCACACACTGAGCAACCAGCCATTTTCACTGATAACACAACAATATGGTGAAATTCCCAAGAGATTGCTTTCAGAACGCAATTCCTGTATTGCTAAAATTGTAGCTTACATAGCTTCTTTTGTGTTAATTTTTTTTTCACAAACTGAAAGCTGAAGTTGGTACTGTGCTTTCTATGCTTATGTCAAGACATAATGTGACTATATATTTTTAAGCTGCGCATAATACTAGATGAATAGCAAGCAGTGAAGAAAGCAAAATCCATACCACAAAGTATGAAGTTAGAATCTTGGAAAAGTAGGGTTCAAGAGTTATGCAGGTTGTGACAGTGGATTCTTTATCATTTTGCTCAAATTATCCTACTGATTGATCATTTCCCTTTGACTTTATTTCTTCCATGGGGAATTCTAATAAATTTCATAGCCTATGAATACATTATAAATTTCATAGGATTGACATTAATTTGTATAGTATATCACTTTAAAAAATATGAGTACATACTCAAATGACACTTTTCTGGGTCTATTTTTTGAGAAGGTGATCGTCCAAAGATTATGTAGCTAATAATTATAAAAAATAAGTTGTCATTGCACTATTTTGATAGACACATTAATAGATTTGAAGCAGTCATTAACATTATATTTGTACTTTATAAGACATGAAAAATTAAAGGCCTAAACCTCAGGACCACTGAATGAATATTGCCCATTTATACTGGTGTGTTAGAATAGTCAAGACTGGACTACAATTTCTTACAATAGTGTAGTTTCCTTAGCTTGTTTTCACTGTAGCACTATTGGCTAATTTGTAAGTGGTTCCAGTAATCAAAGAAACAAATTATTCATGCTTTCTTCAAAACAATATTTTGTGAGATCTTGGTCAAAGAATAAGGGTTAGACATTGATCTTTGTGATGTATTTTTAATATCCACTACAAGGATACCACATGCAATAAATAGGATTGTAAAGTCTACAGCTAACAGTGTGAAGGTACTGGTTACCTCACTGCTTCTATGTCAGATGAGAGATATGAATGGCTGGTCATTTTATAAGGAGGATGAATTATTTTCAAACAAAATATCCAGTGAAGTCAAAAGAACTACACACTGGTACTAGTAGTCTAGATACTAGAACAAGGAAAGGTTTAGTCCTAATAAATATGCTTCTCTTCTTTTCACATGCTCTATCAAACAACATATTACCTAATATATGAAACAATGGTTTAATTCTGAACCAGCAAAGGCTCACTCTAGATATCTATTTTATATTTTATTAATTTCAAATTATGGCAGTGGCCAGAAGCTACTGATTCAAAACTATTTCCAACTGGTCTAAGTATATTATTACTGAGTGCCTATTTTTTCTTCAGTCACTTGGTGAAAAATGTGGTTTTGTACAAACCCCCATGCCACCAGAATTGTAAAAATAGTGGACCAAGGTTGTTTACTCTGCATATTTACCACAATGATAAGTATGTGTTACAGGTTGTATGTATATTATCAGAAGAAAAACACTAGGGTAGAAAAACCAGCTCTCATAAAATATTTAAGTGAAACATGTATACCTTCAGGTTTGGTTTGCTTCTAGAAGAGACTTTATCATGCCTGTCAGCCTTCCTCTTCACTGGTCTCTAAGAACTTGCTATAGGTATAGTAACCTTATCACTCTGTATAAATCTGAGTGGAAGCCCAACTGAGTCATACTCAAAAGGGGCCAAAAGATTTCTTTGGTGCATAGCAGTCTCTCCTTCACAATAAGAAAGTCACAAGTACATTTAGGGTATAATACAATTTCTGAAGGGAGAATAGTTTGCAAAGTATAGAGGCGTCTTCAATCAAGAACCTACAGGCTCTGGTGGGCTAAGATATGCCCATAGCCATTCTAGTAACTGTGGTGGAATGGTTTTATGAGGCTCCAGGAGACTGTCAAAAATATCTTTCCATCTTTGGTTTTTATAGGTTCATCTGTTTGTCTCTTTTATTACAATGAACACTGCCTCATGTTAAGAATATCAGGGTACTATGAATTCTCTTGCTGCTTTCTTTGCAGTTTTGACTTAGCTAAAGTTTTAAATGTACTCAGAGGATTATGCTAGAATAAAGCTCCTAAAAATGTATCATGAAATATTTTTACAGTATTATTCTCAATATGATGAAATTATGTTAAAGCCTAAGAAGGTACCTCTCTCACACACTTTTTTTGACTTTATTTTCAGAAAAAAATGATCTAAACTTATACATGATTTTTGGTTCCTTCTCATTGATACTCATTGTTAGTAACCAAATGGTGAAGCTACTTTATGCGGGTACTTGTCACCCACCAGAGAAACACAAGAGCAGACTCGTAATTAGCAGAATCCCACCGGACTTGCTATCTGTGCTTCTGGCACATTGATAAAGCTGAGATGTGAATCAAGGCCCCTCAGGACCTTTCCCCATAAGTCCCTTGAAGAAACTCGTGGTCTCTAAGCAACAGCTCAACTCAGTGAGCCAGGGCAAGGCTTGCTCCAATGGCCACACTAGGAACTGTGCTCGAAGAGTCTCAGCTCAGAGTTGCTCTGATATATTTACTAATGGCATGTCTACAGAAGATGCCGTGTGTTAAAGAAACCTAGAGGCATGAACCCTGAAATGTTGGATTCCAGGGAAGGCTGCCTTCTCTCTCCTCAGAAGGACTCAGTCATGTGCTCTTCTGCTGTGTCAGCAAAATTAACAGTGTAGAGTTTGGGTAATTTTCTTTTTATCCCTGAAGGCTTACGATAATTATTTTTCATGGCAACATTAACTCTTATGATTAGTCTCTTTATGAGGTTTTCATACCTATCTGAGTGATTTGGGGAGCGTAGGTAGTTGCAGTAAGTGCACATTTATTAAGAAGGAATGCATAACCACTTAACTCAGTAGACTCAGTAGTAATTCACTGAAAGGAGTTGTCAATCTGCTCACAAGCTATGGATCAGGGTGAATGAAATGTATTTTTTTTTTTTTTTGAGATAGGGTTTCTCTGTAACTTTGGAGCCCATCCTGGATCTAGCACTTGTAGACCAGGCTGGCCTGGAACTCACAGAGATTTGCCTGCCTTTGCCTCCCAAGTGAAGGGATTAAAGGCATGTGCCACTACTGCCTGGCTCAGGATGAATGAAATCTTAAGAGGGATCAGCAAAAAGGTACCCTTTTAGTAGATTAAGTTCGGTAGAACATTTTGCTATCAATGAAAAAGTCAGGTTTTCCTCTTTCTTGACCTTGACCTTCTGTTCAGAAATCTGATCTGTATTCCCTGACAGATATCTGGTTTAGGCACCTCACACCAGCTGAGTCAGACAGAGTAATTTATATTTTCACTCACTAAATTATGGTCAAAATATGTCTATGTTGACCTGAACTAGCCAAACTTTCTCTCTTTGAGAGGAATTTTCCATTTCCTTCCAAACTTGGATATTCTCATGTTGTAGAACTGAAAAAAAATTGCAAGCCAAACATTTTCTCTTTCCATCCCAACCAATCGAGCTCAGGGCAAGAAAAATTCAAGCCATGCAAGTTCTGATTCCATAGCAAATGCCAAGCCCCTGATGACCCATGCAAAAATTCCTCTGTGAAACTTAAAACATCTACTTTCATGTATCATTTGTTCTTCTTTTAACTGCAAGATAGCTGAGTTCATTTTCAGGGTAGCTTTGTGTCTTTCTCAAACATTTTGGAGTTGGAGATTACACCAATTTCTCAAGTAGCACAGATGGAAGAAACAGTCAATGACAAGGCAACATCAACCAGACAGGAGCGCAACGGACACACAGGACAGCTGGGCTGATAACCTTGTTTCCAAAATGCTTCCTTCTTGTGTTTCTGCTCATAATCCTCATAGGATCAGAGTGGGCTACAGAGATACTGTCGTTAACAGGGGGCCTTTTTCATTTTCTAACAGCACTAATTTAAAAACAGCTATTCAACATAATTTTAATGTGACAAATTAGTTTTCAATAATTTAAGTGAGCATATCCTGTCACCCTTAGCACATTTGATATATCCTAATCTGTAGATGAATATAGTAATATCCTACATACACAGACACACAGACACATAGACATACAGACATCCCCCCACACATACCCACACACACACTCGAGCTACAGGGTCCTTCTTAAAAGAATATTCTAATTTAACAGCCTCTTAATTGTCACTGGGCTTTTTTACATGGAGAGTTATGATGCCATGAGTAGCGATTACATGATTTGTTTCTGTCAAAATTGAAAAAGCCACAGAGCTTAGAGTGGGTCATTATTGTGTTTAAAGACAGGCCCTGTGTCGAAACAGGAGCAAACAGTCTTAAGGACAAATGTTGGTGACCCCAACCAGGCACAAACTAGAGTGGGCAAATTTCCCAGTGCCGAGGCTTCTGCTACTGTCAGACACAAAGAATTTTTCTTATTGAAATGATTGTTTATATTATTGGAATCTTTTGTAAAACATAGATTTCCCCCATAGAAATTCAATAAATAAAGGACTTAACCACTGAATCAAGGAAGCAGAACTCCAGTTTTTAACCGTTCAGTTGGGACTAGGCCCTACCAATGTTAATTTGTACCGCAATTGATCTTCCAGGATACACAGGGTGAAATGACCCCATGGAAGGTCCAGGGCAGACTGTTTTGCTGGTCAGTGGTGGCCTCTGTATGTCACTGAATCAGACTGGAGCTATAGCTGAATCCATAGCTGCTGGACCGAGACAATGGTGGCTGAGCCTCTTCACTCTGTTCTGCAGCATAACTTGGAAATGTCTGTGCCCTGGACATCTTTGATGAGCCAAACCCATGACCTGGAGAGGAGGAAAGGAAAGCTGTTCTAAGAAACACATCAGAATTAGGAAACGGTATCTGTAGAAAACAGTACAAACAAATCTAACCGAAGACTTCAAACCTACATCAAGCTTATAAGAAGAATGACAAGAATCTAGGCTTTGGTATCCAGATTTTTTTTTAACTCAGTATTGGGAATTAAATATAGGGCCTGTCATATGCTAGTCAAAGTATTTAACCTAGCTCTCTTTTTTACTTTATGGTACTGAGTAAGCTGCCAAGGCAGATCATGAAGTTCTGATCCTCCTCCTTCAGCCTCCTAATTAGCTTTAATTACAGTCTGTGCCACCATGTCAGGCTTTATTTTCTTGATCTTGATGAGATAAGAAAATATCCAAGAATCAGTATTTTTCCCAACTACATCTTTCCTAGAATTATGGACATCCAGAGAGCTAGGCTAATATAAACATTCCCTTCTTCAACCTTTGAAATGAGAGTAGAAATCCTTTCCCTAGAAAGATACTTCTGACAGAAAGCCTGTTATTTTTTTTACCTTCCCTTATATCTTATATTCAATTTTTAAAACGGAAAAAGGAAGAAAGAAAGAAAGAAAGAAAGGAAGGAAGGATGAAAACTAATGGAATGCTTTCTTTAAAGCATCTGGGACCAGACACTTTGGATTTTACCCTCATCAGTAATAACCAATTACCAAAATGATTTTACAGTAATAGATTAGGGATTCTAGTTTCTTCCAGGAACTTAGTGATTCCCTTTAACTGATGAATATCTTGGTTTACCAAGGTAATCTGCTTCAATGCTAGCAAAAGTGACTAAAAAGTTGATTCTTACACAAAATATACCCCAAGAAAATCCTGCACATAAATTTGGCTGCTTAGCTGATACCTTGTGATAAAAAATTTTCTAATACCAATCGAAGCAAAAGTGATTGCTTAAAATGTGCCAGAATGTTCACAATGTGCAAAGAGAAAGACACACACACACACACACACACACACACACACACACACATGCTTTAGAAAGACTTTCCAATAGTTGTCTCACTCTTTTTATATCCAGTATTCTTTGTGCTTGAGGGTGGTTTGTACCTGGTGATGGAAAGGAAGCATGTAGTGAGGCAGAAGAAAAATAGATCCTGTATTGCTGCCCTTTCAGAGTTTATATTGTACTCAAGAGATGAAATGCAGTTAATTTGATTTGTGCTTTAGTTGATCTTTTGGGAGAAGAATTCAGAGAACACTATCTATTAACATAGAAACATGGGGCATCCATTGTCATAGCCCCTTTGTGGCCCTGTCCTTTGCAATGTCATAGGCTCAAAGCCAGTTTCACTGCCACGTGCTTGATGACTCCCAAAATATCCTTGCAGTGTGGAAAGCTTGAGATCCAGGAAGAAAGCCCATAGGAACTGAATAATTAAAGAATAATTAAAATCGGTAAAACAGCCTAAATGTTAAAAAAAAATTGTGAGATAGAAATCTTGCTTTCTAGCAAGAAATTGTTCTAAATTTGCTGGTCTTATTTTTCTGCTGACCAGGGATTGGGAAGAACTAGAGACTAGTTGCTTGTATAGCTTGGAGGAGGAAGAGTGGAACAGCTTTCCTGTCCTTCTTGGGGTGTCTCTTGTATCAGGTACACTTGAGCTTTTTGAACCTTTTGCTTCTACAGTTCTTCCTGTAACTGAATCTATGCTATGGTGTGATACACTAAGCTGATCTGCGTCGATAGCTACTAAAATGGTCTGAAAGCTGAATTGTTGACACTGAAAGTCCTGTGCTCCTATTTTCCTCCCTTAGTGTGTTCATGCTTTAGGAGAGGTATCATTACACTTGGTTCTGTGCATCTGCCTCACTTGCCGTTAGCTACTCTACTTTTGCCTATAGGTCTCTCCATTAAAGTACTGTAAAATTTCAGGTAGATGCATCTGCTCTTTCCTCCTGAGGACTCTGATTGGTGTGGGAAGTCCTGTATATGTGCTGCTTTTATTGGTTAATAAATAAAGAAGCTAGCTTGGCCTGTGATAGAGTAGAGTAGAGCTAGGTGGTGGTGGGGGGGAGAACAGACTAAACTGAATTGTGGGAGAAAGAAGGCAGAGTTAAGGAGATGCCATTGAGCTACCAAAGGGAAAAGATGCAAGCCACCAGCTGTAACATTGCTGGTAAACCACAGCCACGTGGCGATATACAGATGAATGGAAATGGGTTAAATTAAGATGTAAGAGCTAGCCAATAAGAAGCTAGAGCAAATAGGCCAAGCAGTGATATAATTAAAACAGTTTCTGTGTGGTTATTTTGTGTCTGGGCAGCTGGAAGTGAACAAGTTCCCTCTTACTACATCTGATAATATAAAAAAAGGAATTATGAAAATGAAGCAGAGAAACAAGAAAAGCGGGGAGAATTCTGAGAGAGGTGGTTGATGAAGGCCATCCAGGAGATGTTAGAGAGTGATTATGGAAAGGAAACGAGAGAACTTCAAGGAGAGGATCAAAGTTAAGAGAGTGTTAAAGGGTTAGGATTGTGATGGCAGAAGAGGCAACACCAGTCAACATGCTGCCTCAGCTTCTTTTTTATCAGTTGTTAATTTGAGAGATATAACCTAGCTCTGGATTTCTTGGTTTCTTGATCTGAAATCAGATGATGATAACAAAGGTACTTAACTTATATTGTGGCTTTAAACAAAGGATTTTCCTTTTAATTCTATAATATTGAGCATAAAAAGCAGATAAGACAATAGATATTTACCAAAGTTCAACTAAAAAAAGTCTACAGGAAACAGCATGTCTGTAGAGGGGTCCTGACCTTACAGAGCTGATCAACTGCCTTGAGAAAGAAGAGCATACTACAAGTACCAAGTGCATGGTTTGCTCCGCTAATGCTAGACAGAACGAGAGGAGAGGTGGGTAGTAAACTACACTTGTCAGTCCAGCTCTCCTGACTGCTTCCCCTTCACAGATAAACAGTGTATTTCTCACTACTACAAAGGACTTCAGAGACAAATTGAACTTTGCTGTAATTTTGGGACCTCATTGTCCCATATGGGGAGGGCATATTCTACATAGGTGTTATGGAAAATAAACAGATTGACACATATGATTGGTGAAAGCCAGAAGAAACTGAAGATATGTGCTTAATGCTAGTTTTCTTCCATTTTTCTTCAAAGAGTGAGCTCACATTCTTGTCATTCTCTGCTCAGCATCCATATTCCCTTACCATTTTAATGTGCTGCCTCTTTTTATGATATGTTTTGAATGTTATTCTCTTTCAAGGTCACCAGTGTGGTTTTTTTTTTTACATACTCTGTGAATCATTTCTGGTTTAATTGGAAATTAGTTTATGACTTTCTTTTACCTCAATTTTTCTTTACTTCAGAGAGTTCACAAATTATGCTAATCAACAAAATAACATACCTCAGTCAGAACTGAATATATGAAGGTTGTTTGATAAAAACAATAAATATGAACAAAGAGAGAAATAATTAGGCCCTTTCTCAGCATCCATTGGAATCATGCCCTTAGGCAGTGTTGATGAAAGCAACAAACAACAAACATAAACTGTGAGGCTTAAATTAAAAACTCAGTGGACGGACTGATATTGAGGTCTTTAATCCATTTGGATTTGAGTTTTGTGCATGGTGATAGATATGGATCTATTTTCATTCTTCTACAGATTGACATCCAGTTTTGCCAGCACCATTTGTTGAAGATGCTCTCTTTTTTCCATTGTATACTTTTAGCTCCTTTATCGAAGATCAGGTGTTCATAGGTTTGTGGGTTAATGTCAGAACAATTGCAGTGGGTTTTTGATCCTACTGCACGTACTGGCTTTGTGGGAGCCTAGGCAGTTTGAATGCTCACCTTAGGAGACCTGGATAGAGGTGGGCAGTCCTTGGGCTTCCCACAGGTCAGGGAACCCTGATTGCTCTTCGAGCAGATGAGGGAGGGGGACTTGATCGGGGGAGGGGGAGGGAAATGGGAAGCGGTTGTGGGGACGAGGCAGAAATCCTTAATAAATAAATAAATTAAAAAAAAAAATAAAAACTCAGTGGAAAAGACCTGCTCATCCTAGTGACGAGGAGTCTAGTGAAGCACTTTGTCAGTTTTCCCCCAGTTGGTTATACAAGCAGATACGTTGAATATACACTAAGAGCATCTCCACAGTTCTGCAAATTAAAAGCAACAGATCTGCTAACAATGATAAGTCTATTTTAAAAATCCTCTTGAATTTTTATTTTCCTTCTAGCTTTAGTAGTCAAGTCTGCTTTACTAGAAAATGATATTTTTGTTCAAATGTTCCATGTTTCTAAGGTGTTGATGACTATATTTACCCAGTGGGTTCAAATATCCTCTGACATGGTAATTGTATGTGCACCTACCAAACCTAATCTGCTTAGTTTCACTCTAGAAGCAAGATTATATGTTTGGTATAGAGTCATTTAGTTCATTTGCTTTATTCTAACAGCATTATTCCGGGAAGTGAAGAACATCACATAACAATAAAGATACAATGAATGCCTACTTTAAAAGGAAGCTTCCCTGCTGGATCCCCAAATGCCCAAACTAGCAATGAAGTGGAAAGAATGCAAATGTAGTAGAAAATGGCAGCCAAGCTGGAGTGCTGGAGCCAGGATTCTTTTTTTTTTTTCCATTTTTTTATTGAGAAAAGGAGAAAAAAAAAAACAAGTTTCCACCTCCTCCCAGCCTCCCATTTCCCTCCCCCTCCTCCCACCCTTCTCCCCCTCCTCCCACCCTTCTCCCCCTCCCCCCACTCCTCTCCCTCTCCCTCTCCAGTCCAAAGAGCAGTCAGGGTTCCCTGCCCTGTGGTAAGTCCTAGGTCCTCCCCTCTCCGTCCATTTCTAGGAAGGAGCCAGGATTCTTATGTAGAGAAGCTGAGGAGAGGAAAGGAAGAAGACAAACATGATGCTCTCTTCTGCCAGTAATTAAAAAGTGTGTTATCAGCAGTTTTTGCTGAACTTCCCCAACTTGACTGACATCTGGTTTTCTACTGTTATTAACCAACTCTAATTTCAATGTAGCTTCTAAAGTAAATTGCTTTCATGAAAGCCAGAAGGATTCCTAAACATAAAGCTTTTGGATACTCGTTGGTAAAAGAAAGTGGCCTTGATACAGACACTTAATAGTTTATGCTTAAAAGATTTGTTAGAATCTGCAGGAGCTGAAAGGATGTTGTTACTTTAAGTAATAAAACAACATAAAGTTAATAGTATAATAAATGAGTTGGGGAAGTTCTCTGGTGAGAAAGGAAACATGGGGTAAAAGCATTTATAAAAATTTAGGCTGGATACTCAGGAGAGGTACTGTCTTTAACAAATACCTTCTAGCCACTAGCAGCCAGAATAGTGGGGAGGCTGCACCCATACAATGGAGAGAAGGGATTGGAAGGAAAAACAGGTGACTCAAAGCCAGGTTGTCTGAGTGGACTTACCTCAGTGTCTTGTGACCAAAGGAGGGTTTTAAGTTATGTTTAATACTTGACTGTTAATCTTAAATCTAAGTGAAAGCTAAAACCATACTAGAGTTAGATACAACCAACACTTCCAACATATCTCAATAATTAATCACCAGGGATTAATTATACATAGATATGCTGAGATTCATTGCCAACATTTCTTCTACAAACTGTATTTGACTTTTACTCAATTTTTAGTAGTTGAAATTGAAACCACTGTTAAGTTGGGCTTGATTTTTGTGGTCTCTTAAAGTACTTCTGAAATTCCTATGGAGATCTGAGGGTATAGTTTTATGACCTGAAATAAACTTTGGGGTGCATCAAAGCTTAGCATATTTGGTAAAAATGATAATTGGTTTAATCTATGAGAAGAATAGTTTAGAAGAAATTTACAAAAACTGCTGCTCATTGAGTACAAATTCCATGCTATGCTTAGAAAGAATCATCCTATTAGACAGGGAGTGGTGGCACACATCTTTCATTCCAGCACTTGAAAGGCAGAGGCAGGAAGATCTCTGTGAATTCAGGACCAGACTGGCCTACAAAGCTAGTTCCAGGACAGCTAGGGCTGTTTCACAAAGAGACCTTGTCTTGAAAAACAACCAACCAAACAAAAAAGAAGCCAAACAAACAAAAAACATCCTATCAATTTGAGGAACACTCAGATTGGTGGTGGTAAAATAACTATCTCCCAATATATTTGTGGAGGTGTTCTATAAGATACTCAAATTATATAAACAAGATTCTCATCAATCATCTAGTTCTTCTATATGAAGTAAAAGGGAGAATGAAGGTAAATTCTCTAAGATAAAGTGCCCATATTTCTTATACTTTGGACATGGAATTCTTGATTCTCAGACTTTCAGATTTTCAATGAATTATGTTCCTGGTTTCCTGAGTTTCCAGCTTGCAGATACCATATTAAGGGACTTCCTTCTTTACAAGCAAACAACCCCAATTCTAACTATATTGTTTCTATACAATTCTTTTGGTACTCTTTTTCTGGCTAACTTTTTGATGAAAGATATCAGTTGTCCCCTAAAAATCTACTGTGCCAAATCCTGGGTCCCAAGCTGTTGGTGCTTTTGAGGAGAGGTGATTCAGTCATTGATGAAATTAGCATTGTAAAATTAAGGATGCTAATTTCATCAATGACTGAGCTTGTTGTTGATTTAATAATTAATGAGATCTTGGGAAGTGATCCTAAGAATGACAGCTCAGCCACATGGATAGGGCTCAGGCCATGTTGGTCCCCCAAATGTAGGTGTATTAAAAAGGTCCACCATAGCCCAGAATGGAGTATAATAAATATTTATTTGTTTGGAGCTAAAACTCCCAGTAAGGATAGAGATCCAAGGTTATCTGTATGCGCTTGAATCTGGGAACCGAATTCAGCAAAAAAGGGACCATGCATGTTTTTCATCCACGTTTATATACCTCAGACCATGCCCAAATGGACTGTTATCTAAAGGCTATTGACTGAAAGAATTCCCACAACACCTAAGAGAAGGAAGTAGGTCACTGGACTATGGCTATGCCTTTGAACAATATACCTTGTTCCTGGTCACTATTTTCTGCTTTATACTGCTGAAAATTGAGTCCCCTTCCTTCATTATGTTTTTTTTTTTTTTGCTGTGATATTGCTGCATTGAATTATACCTAAAAACAATGAAGACAGTCGATTACATGCTGAAACCTTTAAAACCACACACAAATAACCCCTCCTTCTGTTAATTCCTTTGTCGGGTATTGCATTACAGCAATGAACAACTGACTTACACAAATATATATATATATTATGTAGATAAACTAAATAAGGCCTACAGCTGCTTAACAATTCCTAAAATATTTGGTAAGGTAGGTATCACAACCCATTTTCCTAACAAATGAAATTGCCTCTAATATTTTGTTCCACTTCCTCACAGAGGCTCTTTAGAAACATATCTCACTTTGTTAAAAGATAATCAATATCAATTTTTACAATTCAGCTCCTAAATACTTTACCCAAGTGCCTGTAAAATAATGAAGTAACCGTGAATGAACAAAATCAATTCTAGTAATGAAGCTATGTCCTAGTTTGCTAAGGCTGCCCTAAATATATTTCAGCATGTGTGACAAGCCACAGTAGTTCATAGTCTCAGCTTTTGGTGCTGCAACCTGGTGAGGATTACTGTCCTCTGGGGTCACTCTCCTCGAGAAGTGAGCTTCTTTCTTGGAATTACAGTTGGCCATATTCTTTCTTCTGTGTGTACATGCCATTAACACCATCACTTTTTTTGAGGAGATCCATTGTACTTCATGAATCCTACCCATATTACCTTGCTTTATCTCAACTGGCTATTTAAAGGTCCTCCCACCAATGGCATTCTCATGGGACATTTGGGATATAACCTATATATTTTTAAAGAACAAAATTCTGCACACATGCACAAAATTTATAAAGTAAAATGAATCAAGAGATAACATAAGAGCAAAAGTGTATTATCTTATTTTATGCAACTATACAGAATACCTGAGACAATATGCTTATAAGAATAGATATTGAACTCACTGATCTAGAGGTTAAAAGTACAGAAAGCATAACATTAGATCTGTTGAGGATATGTGGCAGGTGGTGTTCAGGATAGACCTGCATGCACAAGTGATCACATGGGAAGGGAAAAACACACTGGACCCTTACAAGAGTCATGTTAATTTCTTCCAAGAGCATGTCCTTGATGATCTAACAATTTCATATTAGGATCTGCCTGCTAAAGGTCGCGTTGTGTCTTAGTATCATCATATCTTGGACTAACCTCCAACATTTAAACCTTGAGGGACACACTCAAACCATATCCAACACATAGAGCCAATCAATAGATGACATTTTTGCTTTCAGAGGAACTATGCTTGTTCCCCAGTTTTAAGATATAATTGTTGGACATAAGTGAGCATTTTCCCGGCCTTTCTTTTTGGGTTATTTGTATCTGTTTATGAGGTAATATAGCGCAGTTTAGGATCACATACAAGGTACCTAGCTTTCTCGTACTTTCTTAGACTACCAGCCCACAAATAATGACATGGAGACTTATTTTGAAAGCTTGGCCTTTAGCTTTGTCTTCTTTCCAACTAGCTCTTACAATTTAGTTAACCCGTATTTTTTTAATCTGCATTCTGCCACACAGCTCAGTTACCTCTCCTGTACCTTACGTCTGACTTTGTCTCAGTCTCCTGACTCTGCTCTTCCCTGCATTATCTCTTTCCCCAGAAGTCCCACCATTTTCCTCCTGCCTAGCCATTGGTCATTCACCTCTTTATCACATCAGTCACAGTGGCATATCTTCACACAGTGTAAACAAATATTCTACAACAATACAATAATTAAGCACAACAGCAGATTTTCATCCTTCCTAACATAAACAAACAAACAAATAAACAAACAAACAGCAAAAATCTCACCAGGAAGTGGTGGCTCACGCCTTTAATACCAGAATTTGGGAGGCAGAGGTGGGCAAATCTCTGAGTTCAAGGTCAGCCTGCTCTACTTGAGTTCCAGCACAGTCAGAGCTACACAGAGAAACCTTGTTTTGGAAAACCAAGAAAACCCCTTAGGCCATGACCTTTCTGATCTAAAGCATTAAAATGCCCAGAGGGCAGAAAAGTACTTTTCCAAAGTTCAAGTATAAGAACTTACACACATCTTATGGGTATATAGAGTTTTTTTCCTTTTAGAAATATATTTAAGTGTGTGTGTGTGTGTTTGTCTGTGTCTGTGTGTCTCTATGAGTACACCTAGTATGTGTGAGAGTTACAGAGGCCAGAAGAGGGTGTTAGCTCCTTTGAGACTGGAGTTACAGGTCCTTGTGAACCATCTAATTTGGGTGTCAGGAACTGACTTCAAGGCCCCTGGAAGAACAGCAAGTACTCTTAACGATAAAACCATTTCTCTAACTCCATGATTTACTTTTTGTTAATTTCCTTTTGCCACACAAAGCACCTAAAACTACAATTTTAAAAATAGTCAGATCTATTTGAGTTTTCTGGTTTTAGGGCTTAATAAAAATATTCTCCTCTTTACAAAATTAATAAATTCTTTCCTTTACATTTTCCCAATATTTGTATTAATTATTTTCTTCCTTTTGCTCTTGAACTGATGGGGAATTTACTTGGGTTAATGTTCTCCATTAAGTGCATCTTATTGCGTAGTGGCCAGGTGCATGAGTTTGAAAGACTAACTGTGTTAAGATCCAGCTTTCACTAATTCTCTCAGTGTGCCTGATGTTCCCTAACTATCATATCCCTCAAGTTTCTCAGCATTGTGATAGTGTTCATAATAGCTCCTACTAATAGAATATGTACTGAGTTAACTCGCTGTGCCTGCTAATAGCTAATTACCATATGCTAATACACAAAAGCAGAGACAATAAGTACACTGATTCTTCTTTTTTTTTCTTAACCCATCAAATATAGTCTTGCTGCATGGGTTTGACTGAATGATCTTTAATTGAAGATGATCAATCCACTAGGGTCTTGTTCTTTTTTCTTTTCTTTCCTTTTTTTTTTTTTTTTTTTTTTTTTTTATTTGAGACAGGGTTTCACTATAGCATTTGGAGCCTGCCCTGGAACTTGTTCTTTAGACGAGACCAGGCTTGGCTCAGACACACAGAGATCTGCCTGTCTTTGCCCTCAAGAGCTGGGATTAAAAGAGTGCACCACTTCTGCTCAGCACTGTCACACTCTTTAAAAAGAATCCTTCCCAGGCGGGCGGTGGTGGCGCACGCCTTTAATCCCAGCACTTGGGAGGCAGAGGCAGGCAGATGTCTGAGTTGGAGACCAGCCTGGTCTACAGAGCTAGTTCCAGGACAGGCTCCAAAGCCACAGAGAAACCCTGTCTCGAAAATTCAAAAAAAAAAAAAAAAGAAAAAAAGAAAAAAGAAAAACAAAACAAACAAACAAACAAAAAAATAACAACAACAACAAAAAAGAATCCTTCCCCCTCTCCCAATACCTCCACAGATTGAGGAGAGATTTGTGTTTACCTTCTGTCTCCATGTTGGAATTTTGTCTGTCCCGAGATTGCACAGTTGTGCACACTCATGAAAGTACTGTGAGTTCATGTGTGCAAATACCCCGCTGTGCCCAGAAAACACTAGATACCTTCCACTACCTATGCTTCTTACAATCCTGCTTCATCTTCCACAATGATTCCTGAGCCTTGGGAGAAGAGAGTATAATACTGGTATTTCAGTTAGAGCTGAGCATTCTGCAAGCTCTTATTCTCTATACACTGACCAGTTGTGGGTCTCTGGGATAATTACCATCTAATGCAAAATGAAGCTTCTCTGATGAGGGCTGAACTAATCAATGGGTAAAACGATAAGTCATTAGGAGTTGGTTTAAAATCACACCCATTTAGCAGAGTAGTAGTAATAGGTTTTTTAGCAGAGCCTATAACCTTTCTGATTAGAGGTTCTTGGTTCCAGTAATGGGTCAGAAATGGGTTACACTTTGTAGAGTGCACCATAAATCCAAGCAGAAAGTAGTTGGTTACTTCCATGATAAATAATGCCACTATTGAACCAATGGGTTTGTCTTAACAGGCTGGTCACAGACATGGCTTTTAGTATTTTAAATATTTCTGAATTACTCTCCTTATTCCCTGGGCTCCCTGCTGTTTAACTGTTTGAGTACTGTCTTTATAATGTTAGAGTCTAGTTTCACATTATTTTTTTCTTGCCTGACTTTGTTTTTAATCTATTTAACTTTTACTTCCAAACTTAACAGAGTTGCAGGAAAATTAAGCCATTATAACTTAAACTTGTCACAAGTTTCTCATTTCCTTTATTTTCTACTGTTTCTTGTCTTTCATGTGCAAACATATAGAAATATAATATTTACTGCTATTATTATTATTGCTGTTATCATTAAAGTTATGAACTTGTTTCACAGATGGATATCTGAATATTCTTTACTCATATTTTTAAACATTTATAAAATATTCAAATGCATAGTGATGTGGGAGTCCCCTCTGTGTGTTGCTTGTATTGGTTAATGAATAAAGAAACTGCCTTGGCCTGACAGGGCAGAACTTAGGTAGGCAGAGAAGAAAGAACTGAATTCTGGGAGGAAGAAAGCAGAGAGAGAGAGAGAGAGAGAGAGAGAGAGAGAGAGAGAGATGCCATGGATCCATGCCCCGAGATAGATATGCTGAAACTTTTCTGGTAGGCCACGACCTCGTGGTGATATACGGATCGGTAGAAATGGGTTAAATAAAGATGTAGGAGTTAGCCAATAAGAAGCCAGAGCTAATGGGCCAAGCAGTGTTTTGATTAATACAGTTTCTGTGTGGTTATTTTGGGGCCAAGCTAGCCGGGCAGTTGGGATGAACAAGCAGCCTCCTTGCAACATGCATAGTGTTTAGTTTATGTGGTATTCAGTCATAAGTAGACTGGTGGTTTAAAAATAACGAGATACTGATAAATATCTGCTATGATGTAACTTTAGTATGACTAAAATGTTTTAATTTATTAAAATAGAATTATATTTTAATAGCAATTTCATACATTTTTCATAACAAAAATAGTTTTATAAATTTTCTAGTTGCTATAACATCCATTTATTTCTGTTTCTTGCATTTAATTTGTCTTATATTCTAATTCTTATAATTACTTACTGGGATATTAATTTTCCACAACTGTGATCTCTTTATAAAAGCTAGCTTAACTCTTTACTATTAGCAGATGGAGAATCCATTTGAATAATTATAGGCTTTACAAATACTCTATGGCAGCCAGTAAAATGGCAAATATTCAAAAGGAATATTTTAAACTGAATGACATGAATACAGAATGCATGAAATGAAAATCCATTTGTGTTAATGTACAAAATAAATGGCATATAACCCATAGTGATCAATTCAAATGGTTTAAAAAGTATGTTTTATTATCTTTTTTAAAGGGTTATTTATAAAATTTGAGTAGAGAAAAAATAAACTATAGGCTACATATTGGCTTTCATTTGTGAGCATGCTGGCAGTTTTGGCAATCAAGGAACTATCTATGATTATAAATATATCAAGTTCAGATAGCGACCTGAATGTTATACTCAGTTATTTAATACTTTTACAGAAATATCACATTAAGGTTATACAAATTAAGGACAAGAGAATTCATATCAACTAATGTTCCCTAAAACTGCAATTAATAAGTGACAGGAAGATTCTGTTTGCTGCAAATAAACATCTTTTTCTGAGAATGAAACATCTCATACAATAAATGCTTGGATTTGACTTGTGATGATAATGTTATATGTAGAATTGTCAAATGCTAAGTAAATTTGTATAGAGGTGGGTTTTCAGAAAGTCAGTCTAAATGGAACATCAGAGTGCTATTTAAAACCACATTCAGATTTTCACATAATGCAACACATTTTTATACTACCACAGATTGAAAACAAAGTTCATACTTAGTCTAAAAACTTAAACAACTTAAAGGTTCCACTTCAAAGTCTGCATAACATGATGAAATCTGGATTGTTCATCTCACTGGCTCTAAAAGTTTAAATATATAACTATTAAAGTTGAACAATAGAGTAGAAGTTTAGGTAGGACTTACCTTTTAATAACTTATTATACTGAATTTGCTAAGATTCAGGAAACATTGTGACAATCACAAACAAAATTCTTCCTAATTTTGCAAATATTTAACATACACATTTTAAATAATATAGTCTTTGTCAGCCCATGTTTATGTGTATGTACTTGTGTCTCACAAAGTTTAACCACACAGATCAAGAACAAGAAAAAAATAATATAATTTTGAAAATATATCTTAGAGTTAAATGTACACAGTGGGGATGGTAACTACTTTTTGTGATACACTATACCATGGGCTAAAAAGTATGTGGAATATTCTGAATTATTTTTATACTAATAAAATACAAATTTCCCCCACCAAAACTCTGTCTTTTCCTTTGTTTTATTTCCCTTTCATAATTATGGGAGTAAGAATCCTATCAATTAGTTTTTATCTTTTAAAAATTTCATAATACACAATTACTTATTAGAACATTATTTATAAATCAGACATAGTGCATGGGATAAGGCAAAGATGAAGGCCCCCCAAATGCTGGATAGACAGCATAAAGGAAGACTGTGAAACCTTGGGTATGACAATAACACAAGCATCAAGACTGCACAGGACAGGAACAAATGGAGAACCTTATAAATGTCCTGCCCAAGCATGCTTAAGCATTACTATGGCATAAATGATGATGATGATGATGATGATAATGGAAATAAGGGTTTATGTTAAATATATCATGAGTCTCTCCTAAGAAATAGCTACCTTCAGCCAATTCTGTCATGTATTTGTATAAACATCTATTTATTGCATGTGTGTGTGTATGGTATGGTGTGGTGTGTGAGTGTATGTGAGTGTGCATGTGCTTGTGTGTGTGTGTGTATACCAACTGAGGGTTCTTTATAAATTTAAATGTGCTTACTCTTCTACCCTTGTATTTTCCAGTTTCTGTCTTGTACTCATTTGAACTTTAGCCCTCACAACGCTCCACTTTTCCTTCAAAATTCATTTAGAAGAGGGGAGAGGAAGTTGTGTATGGTTTAGAGACACAATCACAAACAACAAAATAAAGGACTTGGCAGAGTTGCTTACTGCCAAGACTGGTGTGCTGCCTAGTTTTATGTCAGCTTGATACAAACTAGAATTGTCTAAGAGGGAGGGAAGGAGCCTCAGTTGAGAAAATGCCCATATGAAGTCAGGCTGTATGGTAGTTTGTAGGGCATTTTCTTAGTGATTGATGTGAGTGTGAGAGAGCCTATCCCACTGTGGATGAGGCCAACCCTGTTTGTTGTTCCTGCATTCCATAAGTAACCAGGCTGAACAACCCAGTAAGCAGCACCTCTCCATGGCTCCATCAGCTGGCTCCAGCCTCCAGGTTCCTGTCCTGCTTTAATTCCTTTCCTGACTTTAATGATGAACAGTGATGTGTAAGCTTAAGTTAAGCAATCACTTTCCTCTCCAAGTTGCTTTTGGTTGTGGTGTTTCATCACAATAATAGAACAATAAATAAGACACTTGATAACCTGAATTTGGGTCTTTGAACATGGATGATGTAAAGAGAGAACCTACTCCACAAAGTTTATCCTCTGACTTTCATATGAGCATTCTGTTTCACACACACACACACACACACACACACACACACACACACACACTCAAGTAAATGCAAATATATGAAAAATTTTTTCTCCATGTTTTGGTTAATATTGGGTTCCAAAACCAATCACCTAGGAAACCTGACATTCTAGTTTGAATGAAAGCCACACCCTCCTGTGTTCTTTTAGCACCTGGAACAAACCTCATTTTACCTTTTATCTCTCGTGTATCTTTTCCTATAAGCTTGAGAAGAGGAAGTTTGCTTACCTTTGTGTTTTTGCAGTCTTGTGAAATGCCAGGCACACTGCATTCAATAAATATTAAAGACTAAAACTATGAAAAATGCATGTGACAGCTCAGTCCTGCGCGCACAGAAGAATGGAACATGCAGAGAATGAAGCAGTTTCACATCTTGCTTTGCATACCTTTGATCATAAAAGTTACATGTTGAATCATAGCAATTAAATGTTGTTACTTGGTCCTAACTAATGGGGAAATAGCAATCTTTTTTAAAATATAAATTTAAACTATAATACAAAACAAAATGGAATTATCTGATATGTATTATAGGTAAAAATGTTGAAACAATCCTAGCAGGAGTGAAGATACTCTATGGAGACACTTGTTCTCCTTGGCTATCAGACTATGAAAATAATGATATTCATCGAATTAGATTTTTCTAGTCTCTTACGGTTTCTATTGTTATTATAAAACACCACCACCAAAAGCAACTTGGGAAGGAAAGGGTTTATTTTACCTTACAAATTTCATCTCAAAATTCACCAGAGGGAACTCAGGGTAGCAATCTAGAGGCAGAAACATGCAGATGCCATGGAGTAGTGCTACTTACTAGTTTCTCCATAGGTCATGTTTGGCTTGCTTTCTTATAGAACCCAGGAATACCAGCATAGGTGTTGCAATGCTGACAGTGAGCTGGACCCTCCCATATTAATCATTAATCAAGAAAATAATTGATCAAACCACAGACTTGCCCACAGTCTAATCTTGCAGGGGCATTTTCTCAGTTGAATTTCCTTTCCTCTACCCAATGACTCCAGATTGTATGAAGTTGACACAAAATTAACCAGGAAACCTAAGAATTTCATTCCGGGACAAGGAAAAGAGTAAATTCTGGTGCCAGTGAAAGGAAGAACTAAACTTATTTAACCACTGTGCAGGGTCAGCCTGAATCTAGACAGTGATGGGTCAGTGTTGGACAAGATCACACTTGACCAAGGTTTACTTGTGTACACCTCCTGCTCTCTATTTAAACCTAAACATTAGTTAAGACCGCAAACATGAACCAGAGAGGGTATCACTTGACCTCTTTACATATTTCTTTTCCTAATATAGTCAAATTGAATATATTAACTTCTTTGATTTTCACCACTACTTGTACAGTGGTTGAAAAAAAATGGCCCCAAAAGAGAGGGGTACTATAAAGAGGTATGACTTTGCTGGAGTAGGTATGGCCTTGTTGGAGGAAGTATGTCACTGTGGAGGCAAATTTGAGGTCTCATATATGCTTAAGATATTGCCCAGTTTCTCAGTTTACTTCTTGTTGCTTTATATCAATATATAAGTGATGTGGGATTTCCCTCTGTATGCTTGAATACCATTAATGAATAAAGAAACTTCTTTGGACCTATAGCAGGGCAGAACTTAGGTAGATAGGAAAGACAGAACTGAATGCTGGGAGAAAGAAGGGCGGAGTCAGAGAGAAGCCATGTAGGCCCTGCTGGAGCCAGATGGAACTTTACCTGGTAAGCCACAGCCATGTGGCGATACACAGATTACTAGAAATGGGTTAAATTAAGATGTAAGAGTTAGCCAATTAGAAGTTAGAGCTAATGGGCCAAGAAGTGTTTTAAATAATATAGTCTGTGTGGTTATTTTGGTTCTGAGAGGCCAGGATGAACAAGTTGCTTCCTTCTACATGTAAGGACTCTCAGCTCCAGCATTGTGTCTGCCTGCATGCTGCCTTGCTTCCTGCTGTGATGAAGAACTGAACCTCTTACCTGTAAGTGAGCCAGCCCAGTTAAATGTTTTTTTTTTTTATAAGAGTTACCATGGTCATAGTATCTCTCCGCAGCAATAGAAACCCTAAGTAGGACTACCTATATCTTTCATTAGCCTGTTGAGGGCAGGTGGTTGAGCCTAGCCTACTAGCACTATCAGGGCACAGGTTTTGGCCCTCACAACTATGATAAGAATAAGAGAAAGGACAAGATTGTTTCCAGCTTCTCACAATGAATTCTTCAAAAATGCTAGCAATTTAAGGTATTTTAAAATTAAAATCGAAATGCTATTGAAACTCGCTGGTAGATAGTGTTGTGGATTTTTGCATATCTGCATGTTTTCTGAGAAAAGACACTGATTGACTTTTTTTTCTAAATAATCTTTTCAAAGGTATTTATAAAACTCAAGGATTTAGATTTGGTACTTATAGTACAAGAAATATAATGTCTATTCTGGGAATAGGCATAAAGCTAGATATAAGATGAAGAGGTGTCCCAAACTTTGGGTTACACACCTGAAGTTTATTTTACTTCTTATACAGGACCAACTGGCTCCTCTTTATGTCGCCCAGTGGTAATGGGGCTTTGAACATCATCACAGATGCTGATGCAGTGGTTAGTAACAATGCTGTGAGTTATAAATGGTTGGATGTTTCTGCCACACATGTCTCATGGATTCTACTACAGCCATGAAATGGTGAGAAGTTAACATCCAACGTCACATGTTGAATATAATCTCAGAGGTGCTATTGACAATGATAATCACGATATTTGTGATTCTAATGTAAAGGAAGCACTTTAAAATTTTTGGAGAATTTTACATTTGCTCCTTTAGTTAGGCTGTATTAAATTGCATTGAAGTCCTGCCTAGATCTGAAAGAAGCACCATAATTAGATAATTTACACAGTACTGACTTATTGGATGATTTCATACAGAGGACTGAATAACTAAGTCTGTGGTACGAGGTACAATGCATGAATATGGTCAATTTATTTTTTTGTCCCAGAGAATAAAAAAATGAGGTAAGTGGCACTCTTATCAGTTTAATCTACAGGATTGAAATAGCCTATTAATACCAAGCAATTTTCAGTACAGATAGTTCAGGTACCTGAGAAGAGTTTTTCAAATTATCTCTTTAAAGAAAATAGATTATGTTGTTGTTGCTGCTAGTATTGTCTTGTTGGAGAGACTATCTGTCTTTAGATGATGTTTTTAAAGAAAAGCATGCTATCAGCGAAAAGAAGAAATAAGAAAAAATCAGAGAGCTCATTTGATTTTTCACAGGAAAGAAACATTTATTTTAGTAGCAACACAAAGCAGAGAAAATGAATGATTCCTGTGGTTTTTAGAACCAAGCTTTTATCCTGTTAGAACCATTGTCAAAAAAAGTGAAGCACGTTTTCATTCTGAATGTGATAAATTGTTCTCAGAGATTCGCTGCTCTTCCCAATTGCTCTAAGATACTATTGCTCTTCGACAATAGGGCCTTTTGAAAGGTAGAAAATAAAGTAATTGAAGGGTAAATAGCCTACAAGCTGGGATGGTTAACATTCAGAGGATGACTCACTGCTGAATAGATGTCCTATCAGAGAGTTTTTCTTGAGTTTCTTTCTGTTCCCTGAAACAGACAGCTGAACTGAAAACCTGGCAGACACTAATAGTTTGGGGTCTGCAGTGTTTTAGGATGTACCATGGAAAGCAGAGAAATATGGCTTACCTGAGTGAGTGTAAAGGGTTGGAACAGAAAGTAGAGACTCAACACCTGCATGACTAATAATTTTCAATCCCCTGTATCACCTCCTAAGTCTAGACCATTGCTAACCGCTGTGTGTGATTTCCACAGCATGGCAAAACCATGCGTTTATCCACATAAAAAGTGATAATGTATTTAAGTGGCTTATGTTTCTGCCATTCTGATGTTTAGAAACTTTTGAATGATTTTGCTATTTTGTTTAATAATAATGGGCTTCAATGATGTTCACACTGAACCTTCATATTTAAATTTATTGTTTCAAATGACTTGTTATTTTTGAATGGAGAGATAAATATTGTAAAATAAGTAAACTTAATGCTAGATGCTTTTTCTACTCTGCATTTTTGTGTTGACCTTTGCACCCCACGATTCAATATTAAACACAGAAGTAACTTGACATTTTCTTTTCTTTTTTTTTTCTTTTTTCTTTTTTTTTTTTTTTTTTTTGTTTTTTCGAGACAGGGTTTCTCTGTGGTTTTGGAGCCTGTTCTGGAACTAGCTCTTGTAGACCAGGCTGGTCTCGAACTCACAGAGATCTGCCTGCCTCTGCCTCCCGAGTGCTGGGATTAAAGGCGTGCGCCACTACCGCCCGGCTGACATTTTCTTGAAATGGACTGTAGTGCATATTATTGGAACAAATTCATCAATGCCTTGCAAATTTGTTCATTGCATTTTGCCTCTTGCTCCCTGCCAACTTTACTATTTAAAAAAAATCACATGAAGTTTATATAAATATGTAAATCTATATAGCAGAAATAAAATCTGTATATTTACAAATCTGTATTACAGAAGCTTGAAAACTTTGAGTTTTTCTCATTTGGGCTCCCTAGATTTAGGACTTTCATGTGGATTTTAGTGTAGGAAACTAGTTGGTTCTTGTGATTATGAGCTGAAGGTTATTCACAATAGCTAAGATAAAGAAAGAATACCTAAATATCAATTGACAGATGAACAGAAAGAGAAAACAAAGTGTGTGAGCCTGCATATGAAATGGAATTTATGTGGTAGAACACTATTCTACTTTATGCTTTAAGAAGGGAAGAAGCCATTTGCTAAAGAAAAGAAGGACCTGCAGTATAATGATGCTAGAAGTTCTTCCTGTTCTGGATTTTCAGTTATGAGAAGGAAGTAAGTTCTAGAGCTATAGTGTAGAACTCTGTGCTTATGCTTTGTAATACTCTCATGCATAAATGAAGACTTGGCAGAAGGACTGGTAATATATTAGTGTTGTTTCTACAATAATTAAACACAGATAAGGGCTGGTGAAATGGCTTCTTCAATAGAATCCTTCCTGTACAACCATGAGGACCCAAGTTTAAATTCCAAGAACCCATATAAAAGCTGGGCAAAGTGGTAGGTATTTGTAATTTCAGTACTCATATGATAAGATAAAAGATGGATTTCAGTGCATCCTCAGAAGCCCCAAGTTTGATCTAGTATATGCTGTGGTGTATCTTGTCTCAAATATTATAGAAAGGAAGGACCTAAGGTGGTCCTCTAACCTCCACACATATACAGTAGCATACAAACACATACACCACATGCCCCTGAGTCTGCACAAGCACATACATGCCATCCCCTCCCATAAACATAGTAGACTAGTTTTTGAAATTCCATTATATCTCTGATATTGTACATGCTGAAGTGAAAAATGGATCTGGGAAATGATACTACTTAATATCCAAGCACATTTTGTTTTAAATAAGTGTATTTGCTCTTAATGATAATACTATTGATAATTAATAGTAATAATAAAATAGTAAAATAGAAATTTACTTATATGCATATATAAGCCTGTCTCTCATTGTATTTTTATACCTATTATTTGACTGAAAATTTTGCAAGAGCAAGCCAGATGACAATTGTCACTCAGATTCCACTGGTGACTACTGACACCTTTGTAATTAAGAGGGGTCATCTTTCACTCTTTTTATTGATTCCCTCACTGGCAGCCAGTTGTCCTTTATCATGCTGGATTCAAGATGGTTGCAGTTTTTCCCTTGTTGCCTGGTAGCCCTTGACCACATAATGAAATGTTACATGTAGAGATGGTTCATTGTTACATGAACATGACAAATTATAGACCTCAATTGTCAGTCAAACACTAACACGGACATTACTCTAAAGATAATTCTATAGGTGTTTAAAGTTGTAACTATGGAGACTGTGTGATATAATCTGAGTGCCTGTGATTTAATCAGATGAAATAATCCATGAGCATCATTGAAAATTCTTGTGAGGAAAACATTCTGCCAATAGACAGTAGCTCAACTTTGTTGCAGTGTCTCATATGTCAATCTGACATATGGTAGACATATTGTAGACATATATAGACAGTTGTCTACACAGTACTCATGTATTAATTCACTGCAATGAGTCTTAACATATATCTTCTACTGGCCCATCATGTTCTCATTAATTAAAGAGCCCACCATGTCCTAGAGATGTCCCAGGATACAGTGGAACTGCATTAGAAGTGGATATGCCAATTACAGAGTTCTGGGACAGTCACAAATGGAATACAGCCCTGCCCAAGGGCCAGAGACACTACTATCTTTGTGAGCATCAGGAGTCAGTAAGTGTTAAGGAATTCGGAGTTACTGATCCTGAAGTGAAGGAGTCTTCTGTGGGCATTCATAGTGGCAGGCAGAATATATATTTGTTTGTTTCTGACTCCCCAAGACTATTTCTAATTTCACTGAAGTTTTATTTTTGCAGGCTTGAGAAGTTTGTGAGCTCTTCTGAGATGCTAATGTAGGCAGTGATAATATAGGCCACAGAATACTTATTTTGTATCTAATATGTGGGATCCTGGTGTAAAGTCAACTGTTAGGAGATGGCTCTATATTGTATTGTGACTCTCTCAATATTTGTGTTAAAGTTATAACCTCCAATATTATTATCTAGCTATTATTAGATTTGGCTTCTATATCCTTATGACCCGCTTGTCTCCTGTGCAAAGGTGAGGAAGAGTGCATTCCACAAAACACAAGTGGAGGTCCGAACGCAATTTGAAGTGATTATGCCTATTCTTACACAATGAGTGTTCCAGGGATTAGATTCTGGACATCATGCTTGGTGGCAAGTACCTTACCCACTGAAGCATTTCAACTGCCTAGAAATGCATTTTATTTATTTATTTATTTATTTATTTATTTATTTATTTATATTTTTGAGACAGGGTTTCTCTGTAGCTTTTTGGTTCCTGTCCTAGAACTAGCTTTTGTAGACCAGGCTGGCCTCGAACTCACAGAGATCTGCCTGCCTCTGCCTCCCGAGTGCTGGGATTAAAGGCGTGCGCCACCACTGCCCGGCTTAGAAATGCATTTTAAAGGAGAGGCTATAAATTTGAAAGAGAGTAATGAAGGGTACTGGGAGGTTTTGGAAGGGGAAAAAAGAAGGGAAAAACAAAAAATGTAATTGTATTATAATCTCAAAATAATTTAAATAAAAGTGATAATAGCACAGTTGGTGGTCAAAGCTTAAAAGGATGATGTTGTCTACATATTATTTAATCTTGTAAATGTCTTATTCATATCAGTAACTTAAGGCCATACCATAGACAACATTTTTTCACAAAACATCCCTTTTTTCACAAAAGAGTGTCTCGCATTGCAAATATGTTTTAATACCTTGCAGTTAATTCTTTACTTTGCTCATAGAAAGCATAGAACTCTCATCATGTGCAGTTCCTGTTATTTAGAAGAGAAACAATCACACTTCCCAAGAAATATAAAAGAATGAATCCAATTGACAGGAGGGAATGCAGGACCATCTGCCTTGCTTCCTGAGTCCAGCAGACCAGGAGGTTTGGAAATGAGCCTGGTAAAGCCTTGGGCCTTTCTTGTTTGGATTTTGACACTGTACAAATTGAAAACAATCAGATTGGGGAAGGCTTCCTAATTAATGATTATGTTTTAATGTTTTAAAAGACACAGCAATATAGAGGTTGGATGAAAAATGTCTGGTCAGTCTGTATCTGTTTATTTGGCTCCTCTTCTTTCTCTTAAGTCATACGATTGTTTTCATAAAATATAATTATATCTGTAGAGATTGGTATTTTCATAAATCTTAGAGGATATTAAATATAGATAAAGCAATAGTTTTCTTCATGTAAGTCTATCAAGCAATGAAACAAAATGAGGTGAAACAAAATTTCGTGAAAGAGCGGAGGACTCAAATTATGATCTACTTTACTATATCTATCATCTGTGACCTATCTAACGCCCATCGATCATCTATCTATCATCTAGCCTTTTAATCAGTGTATTACCTATCATATTTCATCATATATTATCTATTCACTTTCAATAGTCTATTTAATCTTCTGTACCCCTGTGAAATTTCAGTTTTAGAGACAACTGAAAAATATTAAAATTTTCATTTAGTATTTAACCAAACTAATATTTATAAAGAACATATTTACTATGAAGCTTTCTGTCACCTGTGATTTTGCTTCTTTTTATTTAAATCATTTATTCCTGTAGACATATTCTTTTGTTAAAGCATGACTTTTGCATAAAGAATGTTTGTGTAGCACTAAGCATATCAACAAATCTGTCATGCCTTATTTAAAGCTCTATTTAATTGCTTTGCTATGGTCTGTAGCAGGTTTTTCTGTCATATGTCATTAATTCTTATTTTGTCTTCTCTGGAATTTCAAACCATACAGGGGATACAAGTCTGTTGAATCAAGTGATATGATATAGCATAAAGATGAGTGATGTGAAGTTCTCTTTGTCCATTCTCGTCAAGGTTCACTGTGGCATTTCCCTGGGTATTTTTCACTTGTGACTCCATACCTCTTAGGCTTGGTCTACCACCTTGTTTCCCTCCCCTCTTGGCACCCAGACGTGTGGACAGCCGAAACCCACTTAAAAAACCTGAGAAGGCTTAAAAATAAGGGAGAGAGAGTTTAACACAGATTTTTGCTGTTTGTTGGTGGCGTGCTGTAGAGAGATTTTCCTGATTCGGCAACAGTAGCAGAAAAAAAACGCTGTGTCATTTTAAAGCGTGACTTCCTGGGGCTGTGCTGTCATTGCAATCTCTGTCTGACTCCTGCGGGAGACAGAGCTTTTGAATAGAGCATTTAGAGTAAAGTGCTACGATTTGTTGGATGGCAACTAGACTCGCTGTGTTCTCGGGTCTGCTCTGCTTGTTAGAAGCAAGCATGCGCTTTCTTCTAAGAGAAGCTTCCTGACTCAGCTTTAGCTGCAAAGCCTGCAACTCATTAAGAGGTCCTGCCACGAAACACTTAAACGGTGTTGATGAAAAGCTGAACGCATGCTTTTCGGTTTTCAGCCATAGCAGGAAAAAAGCTGCGCCATTTAAAAATGCCGGCTTTCTGGGCTGTCCTGCAAGGGCAAACTCTGACTCTTTTACACAGGCGGTTCTTGCGGTTTGCAAGTACAGGCTGCTGAAGCTCACTTGCTGGCAGGGACCTTGAAATGCCATACAGTTGTTGCAGTAAACATGGCTACTGCCTGTATATCTGCCATGAGGCTGGAAAGCTAAGGAATGGACTGGATCTAGCTGGCAAAGCCACGCCTTTAGTCCTATTGAGATTGCTTGGTAAATTAAAGGCTCTTGTGGTCAGAACAAGAGAGATATACAGTAAAGAGAGATTCAAAGACAAAGAAAATTTCTAAATGGTTTACTGTGTGTTAAAAATATATGCAAGCTAAAAGTTGAAGTTCTTAAAGTAAAAAAAAAAGGAAGAGAGTTGTTGTGTGTGGTACACACCTTTAATCCCAACACTTGGTAGGCAGAGGGAGATAGACCTCTGTGACTTCAAGGTGTGGTAGCACACGCCTTTAATCCCAATGCCTGGGAGGCAGAGACAGGCGGATCTTTGAGAGTTCAAAGACAGCCTGGTCTACAGAGTTACTTCAGGTCAAAGATACAGAGAACCTGTCTCAAAAAGCAAAAAGTTAAAAGTAAAAATAAACGAAATAGAGGTTAAAACAAAGCTGTACAAAGATGGAAAATACACAGAGAATCTTGATACTGTATGCTATTATGCTCTCTTTGAATTATTTAAATGCTGAGGAAGGAGCAACAGATGCTAAAAGATATTTATTTATAAATGCTGCTGAACTAATCCAACATAGATATTTTGAAAATGCCTTGAATTTGAAATTTGGATCTAAGGACATGATGCTTTGGAAAGGAGTTTCTTATTTTGTTTTCACAGAGGATGAGACACTGTTCATTTCTTCTATTCCGATTTGGTATGATGGACCACGCCCTCCTGAAGGGTTGCAGTGAACATCTTCAGAAAATTGCTTCGCTCAACTGCCAACTGAGATGAAACTAGCACACAGGTTATACCATGAAAGACCTAATTAACGACGCCCCCATTCAGCAGGAAGCAGTTTGGAGAGAAATAACTGCACCCATATTCCCAAAAAATGTTTATAAATGTTCTTTTACATTTAAAGGGGGATATGATATAGATATGAATAATTTACATTAGTATAGATTTTGCTTTATTGATAGAGATTTAAGGTCAATTTTGTTATTTAAATATGTGTTTCTGATTTTGATTAAGGTATTGTGATTGTGTAGTTCATTTAAATATGTACTGTATAATTAAGAAATATAGGTTGTTAATGGATAATCATCGATAATAGTAAAGCTTGTAGTCATGTTAGTTAGATTTTCTAGATATATAGAGATATATTTTAGTTAGACATTCTTCATGTCTTTCAAAGATTACAGAATAGGACATTTAATGTTTTAATAACTTAGGACTTTTCATGACAATGAGACACTCTGCTCCTGGCAGCACCAATCTACTTCAAGAGGAAGATGGGCATCGAAGAGGCACCTTATGGAGTTTGATAGCCATTTGGGCAAGAAACTGCTCTTGCCTGGACTATTGCATAAATTGGACACAGAGAACCCACAGAGAGAGGACTACTGAACTTGCCTAAGGTGAGATGGTCTTTCGGGGTTCCTGATTCATGAAAGAGTCTGTGAGACATTCTGAAGGACACAACAGATAGTGACTGAACTGACTTTGAATTTTCCTGCTTTATGGAAATGTCTGCTGGATACCATGGGCCTGAAGGCTGAAGATGGATGCCCCAACAGTACAGAGGATCTTTGGGTGACTGTCCAGGCAGCGAGATGTCTAGGTCATTTCTAGAGTTTTAAAAGTTGCTTTTTTTTCTTGTTTACTTAGGTAATATTATATCTTTCTGGTGTCTTTGATGGAGTTAAGAATAGTTAGTTATAGTTTTCCTTAGTTATGATAAAGATTATTGTAACTTTTACTTGATAACTGTTTTGTTATATGTAATTTTGCTATGTTAAAGCCTTTTTTTTGTTTAAACCGAAAAAGGGGAAATGATGGAGGAAGGTCATTGGCTAATAAAGGCACTGCCCTGGCCCATTTTATTGGTTAGAGGATAGGTGGGAGGAGAAAACAGAACATTATACTAGGAGGAAGAGGAAGTAAGCTCAGAGACTTGACAGCTCTCCTCTAGGGAGCAGACGCCTGAGAGAGACGCCATGCCCCGCTCCCTGCATGAAGCTCCGACCCAGGATGGACTAGGCTAGAATCTTCCCGGTAAGACCGGTTCTCACAGATTATTAGAGATGGGTTGATCGGGATGTGAGAATTAGCCTGTAAGTGCTAGAGCTAAAGGGCCAAGCAGTGCTTAAAAGAATACAGTGTCTGTGTAATTATTTTGGGGCATAAGCTAGCCGAGCAGGCGGCCGGGGTGCTGGGAATGCAGCGTCGCCACCCTTATTACTTCACTCTCTTCCTCGAGAGCTACAGACATATTTATGACACTTTCTGTAGTGTATTCTACTTTTGACTTACTGCATTTGCATCTTTGTTCTGGTAACATGAAATGGAATAGGACAGAGCAGCTCACTTCCCCTGTCATCCTCATGGATGTTGGATTTGACTAAGTTTACTTCATAAAATATATTTGGAAATATGAATCATCTCCATATGTTGTTTGTTGTTCTCTTTCTCCTCCTCCTCCTCCTCCTCCTCCTCCTCCTCCTCCCCCTCCCCCTCCTCCTCCTCCCCCTCCTCCTCCTCCTCCTTTTTCCTCTTCCTCCTCCTCCTTCCTATTTCTCCTCCTCCCCCCCTCTCTGTGTGGAAGGAGGTTTTATTGGTTACAACATTACTGTTACACACACTCTTCAGAGAGATTTTATCTCAGTTCACAGCACCATTCTACCTGCTTTACCCCAGTTGGAGCCAAAAAAATCCTTACAAGAAAATATTTTCTGTTGCGCTACAGATTATTACCACAGATAACTGGTATAGCCTTGCTCTTTAATTTCTCTTTTCAGTAGGTTCTTGTTTTTGACTGCCATACTGTGGAGTTTTCCATGCTTTTATACACTTGGTTTACTCAAGGTTAGGGGATATCTTAATTCTATCACGGGCATCTCTCTTTCTTCTAGCTTCCAGGGCCATCTTTAACACCATTCCAATTGGCTACTCTCTTGTGAAGAGTCTGGTGACTTTTATGTTCTTTGGATACACCTTCTTGACTATTTCCCATGTGTTTGATCAAAGTAGTCATAAGTATATTTATTTCTTTTTCGAGAAGCACATTTGTACTTCATTTATTTTTCAAAACAGCATCAAAAAGTAGGTGGCACACAAAGAAATCTAAGTCATCCTAACACAGATATGTTCTCATTCATGATTATTGTAGATTTTTCACAATAGCCAAGATGAAACCATTCTAGATGCCCATCACAGATGAATGCATAAAGAAACTGTGGTATACATAAATGATGTAGTTATATTGAGCCATAAATGTTGCGGGAGGTCCTCCCACTCCTCCAGCCTATCACCGCTGAGGTACCAGCCCTCTGGGGCGTGGTTTCTCTCCCTTTAAAACAGCGGCACTTCCCTCTCCTCTCTCTCTTCACTTCCTGCTCCGCCTGCGACTAGACTCCTTTCCTGGTTGCATAGAGGGCTGTTGCCTGGGACAGTGATCTGTAAGTTTTTTCCCCTTTAAATAAATACCACCCTAATAATCATAACCCCGAATTGGTGTGGCATTGTTTGTGACTTACACCTTCATTTTGGCGCCCAACGTGGGGCTCGAACCCATGACCCTGAGATTAAGAGTCTCATGCTCTACCGACTGAAGAGACACATAAAGAATAAAATTATGTTACTTTCAGGGAAATGTATGAAAGATCATCATGCTAAGAAAAATAAATCAGATTCATTGTACATAAGAGTTTTTCACACATATTTGGAAGCTAGATTGATGCCACAGATATACAGTATAAAAATGAGGAGGACTATGTGGAGATAAGAAGGGAGAGTGAGGAGAACAAGATGGAAAATCTAGATAAGATTCAAAACCAGAAGGGGGCTGTTGAAGAAATAAAAAGGACCTGCCAGAGCAGAGACAAGAAAGGGGAATGGAGGGGTAAATACAAGCAAAGTACAATGATACACACATATGAAAACATAAAAATGAAAGCAATTTTGTGTGCTAAGTGAAAATAATGATTAAAATGGAAAGAAGCTAAGGGAAAAAGAGACAATTGCTGTTTCTGTTTTTCACCTGGAAAAGCTAAACATGGTAGAGTAAGCCCGACTCTGCTGTGATTGCTACTGGCTGAGCTCCTGGGTTAAATCTTGTGCTCATACTCCTGTTCCACACACCAGCTCACCTCTGTGAACCCACTTGAGTCATGTGGGACAAATAACTAAAAATCAAACTCTGTAGGTCTACCTTTCCATTCCTGAACACAGAGGGAAGCCAGGTTTGGACACTGAAAGAGCTACAATGTTTTATATAAATCCTCTGAATTCCTCCTAAAGAAAATACCCATACAAGTTTGCCGTGCGTTTTTATTTTCTCTATAGTTTAATTTTTGATACAAGTTTTAGTTCTATTTGGACTTCCCCCAAGCATTTTCTGTTGGGTTTGTAAGTGTGGAAATATCAGCTGTAGGCCCTTGACTCTCCCAGAGTTCTGCAGTGTGACGATACAGTCCTCAAGGCTCTTTACTTTCAGCCTCACTCTAAATATTCCCACCAAGACTTCACTGAGACAGATAAGCCCTCCACCAACAACTCTGAATTCAATACATTTTGATTTTTTCCACACTGGACTTTGGACAACCCAGGACATAATGTCTCCCAGGCCCCAGCTATAAAATAAAACAGGACTTTAGGCATGGGTTCAGGTGTGAAATTCATGTAGATCTGAAGTAGAATCCTGGCCTTGGTATTATATGCCTTTTAAGACAATATTATCTTGTCAATCAAGTGAAAAGTACTTCATCAATTCTACTTTGGCATTCTGCAATTTATTCCCCAATATGTCACTGCAAGACCAAGAGTGTAGACTGCCTAGTAAGTGGGCAATTATTTATTCTAAGAATTAAAACTGGGCAGTGTTGGCCTTTCCCCTCAGTTCTGTGATATTTAGATGATGGTAAGGAACTGTCCATGAAAAGCATCAGGATTTCACCCCTGAGTTTTGGGAGCTGACAAGGCAGTGCTATGACTATTTTAGTCCTTGCCAGACACAACTATCCCAACTGGGAAGTCTGAAAATTTTTAAAGTTTCATGATATTCTGTTCTTACATCTTAATTTTTTCACAGATGCTATGTTTTGATTATCATCATGAAAGGAGACTCTGATGGCGAGAAGACAGTGGTACTATGTCATCATTGCATTCTGTATAAGTTGGGGGACACAATTTTAGGTGAATATATGCTTTATAATCGAATCAAGTTTTCCAAGAAAAAGATTACAAAAAAAAGTGTGTATACTTTAGAACAATATTACAGAACTAACTAACCAGCTTTATGGATGGTCTTTCTGACAATTCTCTTTAATCTAGTATTCTCTGTAACTCAGTTTAATTTTTTCATAACATTATAAACCATGGGCATTCTTTTAAGTATATGCTAACACACATGCATGCATGTGTGTACACACACAAATGCACACATACATTCACAGTTATTTGTTGCCGGTTTCCTCTTTGTGAAAGTGTGGTGCATAAAACCTGAAAACAGATAATACACAGGAGTTCAACAGATGCTTATTTTATCTTGATGCGTGGCATCAAGATATTTTCTTGGAGAATTTTCTTAGAGAAACTAGAGGTTCCTTTTGACTTTGATGTCCCATAATTGTGTTAATGTCACTCACAGAACTAGAAAAAATAAGGCTGAGTTGTCTAAAATTCAAGCACACAGAAGAATCCTTGAGAGTTTTTAAAATATGGGCTTCTGGGAAGGGGAAATGATTCAGTGGGTATAACATATGTCACAAAGATGTGATCGGTTTTGTTTGAATCTCAAGACACCATGTAAAAGCCAGATGTGGTCTTATTTCTCTGTCTGTAATCTCTGCATTACTATGCCAAGGAGGGAGGTGTAGAGAGGAGAATCTCTGGAAATTTGAGGCCCAGCTAGACTAGTAAGGAGTGCTATTGCAAATAATAACAATTAAATTACGGTCTCAATCAAGGTAAAAGGCAAAAGCCAACACCCAAGGTCATCCTCTAATCTCCACATGGGCACCATGACAAGTTTACCCTAGCACACACATACATAGTGGGTACATACATTCACACACTCACAGACAAATAAAAGTAAATGTAGGCTTCCCAGTTCTCCTTCTAGAATTTTTGATTTAGTAGGTTAGGGTGTTTTCAGGTCAAGGACATACAGGCATTTCTCACAAGCTGTGTGTAGTATGCTGACGAGATTAATTTAAGAACTGTATTTTAAGAGTTAAAGCCCTAGATAATATCTGAGTTTCTATAAATTATAATAGTTTGTGACCAAGAGTAAGAGAATGATCCATATCAATGTATTGTCAATAAACCATGTAGCTTGGAACTCCTCAAAATTAGCAACAAGATGGAGTATGCTTTTAGAATTCCCCTGGCAACTTCTGAGCAGGTTTGCATAAAACATTATAGGACTTATAGGCATTTATTATAGGAATTCAAAATTGAATGCATAATGGGCTTGATAAGCTAGTGTTTACATTTTAGAAATTTATAAGGATGTAACAGCAATCCAATTTCCAAATATGCTTCTCCCTTGACATAAAGATTTTATACAATAATCATCTCAGCAGTGTCTGTCTCTGATTGCCTAGTGTGCTTTGCAAAATACTGATCCTTAAGGCTGATGATTATAGCACTATCATGACTGGTAAGTGAGATTTACACTATAGTTCTGGTTGTTATAAAAATAAATCAAAATGCATATATTTGACCAGTATTGCTTGTTTGTAGTCAGGAAAGGAGTTGCAAAATTTGCTTAACTGTTAATGTTCTGGGTTAATATATTCTGAAGGAAATATTCATATTTTCTGCATAATAAATATGAGTTAAGCTCATTAATTACACTGGGATTAATGTGTCATTTTGTATAGATGCTCCAAAGATAATTTGCATTTAATATTTGACCTTTTATATTATTATATGTTGTAACAGGCCAACATTTAACATATATCATTAATCCAAAAATAGAAACAGCATGCTCCTGAAAATATTTTTATTTTATTCAGTTGCCTTCCAGTAAGAATTTCTATGCACCATAAGCATCTAAGGCAGCATAATAATGCTCATTTCTAAACTATGGGGATTCCATTAATGACAGAATTTGTCCTACTAACTGTAAACAAAGTAAATATTTTTCTTTAGCTGAGACTACACTGAACTTGATGATAAAAAGATCCCAGATAGGAGAGGCATTTAAATGATCAGAATAAAAATTTCAGTTTACAACTTTATAATAGACAGAAAAAGTTCTTTTATAAAAAGAGGCTCTCAACTATTGCCTTGAGAGTGTAAGGAGGTCTAGGAGGGACTCAAGGGAAGGTAGCTCTGAGGGCCTGGAGGGCAAAAGCAAAAATGGAAGGTGAAATAATATTATTTCAATCAAGACTTTAAAAAAGTAAGCAGTAAAACATAAGATATTATCTCCTTTTGCTATTAGATTAAAAATTTAAAAAATAAATTTCAATAAACTTACTTTCAAAGGTCAAATAATGAGAAGTTAATGTAAGTTGTCAAATTCTTTTTCCTTAATAATAAAGAAAACTTGTTTGAAAGGTCAGATGATTATAATTGCTTTTCTTACAGCTTACTTTGTAAAATTTTCAGTTAATCCTTCAAATATATATGATGATATTTTCTGGAAACCATGTGTGGCTTATTAGCCTCCAATTACTAAGCATTGTATATTTGCATATTTCTGCATATTGTGATGGCTCATTTTAATGTCAACTTGTCACACATGACACTCATCTGAGAAGGGAGCATCACCTGTAGAATTGTCCTTCTTGTCTTAATTGATGTGAGAACAAACTCCTGGGTGTAGTGTGTGGGTGGCACCTCCTGGTAGCAGCCCAGATAAGGGGGGTGGTAACAGAGCTGCTATTCACTTTGTGCTGACTTGACCTTCTCTTTTACTTAAGGGCCTTCTCTCTTCCCACAGAGATGATTCAGCCTGTTCCTGAGGCTGCTTCCACTGATGATATTAAAAGCAATGCTTCCAGGCTTCCTTCATTAAGGACCAGTGGCTCCCCTTGTGAACTATGCAAATACTTATCCAGTGTGAGACAACCACTGTGGGATTGCTCCAGCTGATGAGGGCTTGGTCTCAATGACTGAAAAATTTAAGGCTCTCAGATTCTCAGACAAGATACAACTTGTAAATATTTTAATGCTAGACTAATTAATAAACTCTGTTTCTGTCTCTCTTTCTCTTTACATGCATACACACACATATATATCACAATCATCATCACCACCACCACCACCATCATCCTTTTGGCTCTGTTTCCCTAGAGAACCCTGACTAATAAATACATGTATATATTATACATACATATAAAAGTGATTTTATATTACTTTAGGATTTATGTGGGATAAAACTGTTGAGAAACAGTGTGTTCTGTTATGTGTTTTTCTTCACTGTCATGGTTTCATGGAATATTAAAAAGACCACACAACTATAGAAACAGGTTTAATTACAATTATGGCACCACCAATTTTGCTTGTGGCTATGTCATTTTAAAAATAACTACATCTGTTTCACCTTTTTCATCAGCATTTTATTTCTTATATCATGGCTGCCTATTCCTCACTTTTTGTGACATGTCTCAATGACTATCAAGAGCACCTTCAAAACTTGTGCTCCCTTCCATCCACTACTCACCAACAGGAAAATAGATTCGCAATACAAGCACTCACGAACTGTAACTCCCTGAGAAGAAAATGCTTCTACAGAACTATTTTAGGACCTCAGCAGTATGTCCTCCTTTGGACTACAATGTACTTAGAACAGGAGCTGTATTCTTTTATGTCCTGTGCAGCTTCTGATTTACTGATGGTCCTTAATCACATAGTCATTAGTGGCTTCCTAGCCTCTCGTCCAAGTGACTCCATTTTGGTAGTGAAATTTTATTAATCACAATTTGCTCACATGTGCTACCCTTAACTTTCTTTCTTTTTTTTTTTTTTGGTTTTTTTTTTTTTGATACAGGGTTTCTCTGTGGCTTTGGAGCCTGTCCTGGAACTAGCTCTGTAGACCAGGCTGGTCTCGAACTCACAGAGATCCACCTGCCTCTGCCTCCCAAGTGCTGGGATTAAAGGCGTGTGCCACCACCACCCGGCCTTAACTTTCATAGTATAATGACTCATCTTACTTATATAGCAGAAGTTTATTTTAACATTTGATAATAAGCTTTTAACAAAGGCTAGGGCTGGGATATAAGGTTCCTTGTGTGCTAGGCAAATGCTTTAGTACAAAACTCTGCAGATTCCTTAGGGTTCTCTGAGGAAGGGTAAAAAAGCAGTTTAGTTAGAGGCAAAACCAGTTATGTCCTCATTCTTATACTCTGTGCTGTAATTGTGGTCATAGGTTACAGATAGAAATAGCAACCACAACAGAAATTCTTCTTCTAAAGGATTTGTGTGAGAGGTGCATGGGCATGAAACAAGTAACAATTGTGTGCATTCAGGTCACCAAAATTCCAGTGCATAGACAGAAAACAAGAATTCAATGAGTAAGGAATTTCTTGGTATCTCTTTTAAGTCTCCTTAATTTTAATTAAAAGGACTCAAAGGAATAAATGAGAATTCATAACTGTTATAGATATGAAATATCTGCATCCAGATAGATAGTTTTCATAAATTAACTGTTAATAAAAGGACATTTTCTAAACTCCTCAAGCATAGACTTGACTTCAGGGATCTCATCAGTTGGCTTGCTTTGAAACTCTAAGCTACTTTGGAGATCTGGCATCAGAAAACTCTAAGTCAGATCCCTCATTGCCTCTATGAAAACACGTTAGACTCTCAAAACCTTAGATTTCATTAACAAACTGAAACAACAGACGAACTTACAAACTCTGATTTGATTGTTTGGTTCGTTCTCTTTGAGCAGTCCATCATGAGAAAAACAACCTCTGCAGTTTTCTGGAGAAAACAACCCTTTCTCTGAATTCTCTTCATGGAGTTACTTTTGTTTTTATTTGACTGGATTATTTGTGAATTATAATTTATTTACAGTAGAATTTGGGATAATGTATTCTCCAATACCTTTCTGTATCTCCCTTCAGGCTTTTCTGCACTCGTCTTCCAAAGTGTGGGTTGAAGCCATTTCTCTGAGAGATCTTGGCTACTTATTTGATCCTTCTGGAATTTCTTTCATCGGATTATCAAGGTTGGACAGGTTTTTCAAGGACATAAATTATCTTACTTTGCCCCAGCACATTTTAAATCCATTTTATTACATTTAATGTGTTTACCTCTCACTGCAGGTTGTTTGCATTTTATTCAGAGGGAATTTTTCTAATGCTCTATAAAACACACTTTCTTTTATTTACTAGTAATTTTAGGAAAATCATTATCAAACATGTGTTGTATTACTAGCAATCATGCTACTAACAAGGAAGCATTTGGAAAACATATTATTATAGCCACCAACATTACATGGAACACTGTAGAAATTTTAATTTGTCAGTGTACTCCTTTGAGAGGGTCCACAGAGGTGAGCCTGTTTTTCCTTGACTGGATGTTAGAGTTTGAGCTTATTTTTGCTCTTTCAAAGTTATTGACAACAGGTGTGGCTATAAATGAGAGATTCTGACTTAGGGTGTGGTTAGTATTTTGGGTATAGAGGTGAATCCATTCCACCTGGACCAAAGGTCGGAGAATTCAGGTCTCTCCTTATATCATGTTAATGAGGTCTGTTGAATCCCTCCTCCACTTTTGTAGTAAAGTATCTAAGCATGTGAAAAATAAATGAGGGCAGATCCAGAGTTCAGTATTCACTGAAACTCCCTCCAGATGTTTTCTGTGTTTCTGTCTCTTATTTCTCTCATATTTCTGTTCCTTTGCTTCATAATTCTAATCCTCATGCTCCTATCCTGGAACATATGAATTTCATCAAGACTGGTTTTCAACACTCCTTTAATATTAAAAGGTTATTAAATATTAAGGTTATTAAATATTAAAAATATTTTTAAATGTTTATTTTTTTATATGTATGGATGCTTTGCCTGCCTGTATGACTATGCACCATGTGTATGCAATGCCTACAGAGGAGGGAGGAGGGTGTCGGATCCTCTAGGATTGGAGTTTCAGATGGTTGTGAGCCACCATATGGATGCTGGGAATTGGACCCAGATTCTTTGGATGACCAATCAGAGCTCTTAACTTTTGAGCCATCTCTCCAGCCCCAAAGGTTATTTAATAACACAGTCAATAATTCTGGGAGTTGAGGCGGTAGGAAGTCTGCATAATTATGTAAATCATCACAAAATATCACAGTCAATGTAAAAATGAGACAATTTTTACTAATGGACATGTATTTTTTAATTTTAACTGATGGACTTTTAATCTTTCTTCCATGAATTTTTAATAGAAACTCATTCTCACATGTTCTTTAATTTTTTTCTTAACAAGAACAAAGAAGTTGTTTCTACTTCCATTGGTTTAAGTTTTTATAAGAAGAAATTCATTTTTATCTTATTTTAATATATACTTTTCCATAGGAATTTGGGACTAGGTACATTCATAACATGTATATGTTAGAGGTCAGCTTTACAAAAGCAAAAAAGAGACAGTTTCTGCACTTTGTGAGCTTTCAGTGTACTGTAGAAGTTGTCAGGGCACAGTCAGACATATGACTGTATCAAGCACGGTGTGGCTATAAAAGGTGCCAGGAAATATACCTCGGTATGCTCCGGCCATGGTGGGAGTTCACAGTGAGTGTGTGTGTCGTACGAATAATAAAAATCCAGAGACAGATATTGGGATTCAAGCTGAAGATCAGAAAAGCAAAGCACCAACCATTAGAGAGATCTTTTACCTCTACCAAATGTTCAGGTTGAATGGGCGAGATTCTGTCTCCGTGAGTTCTCAAACTCCACACTCTATTGAGTTCCTGTCTCTTCCTCTTTATATTACTCTTTCTGCCAAGCCATATCATTCCTGTCTCCACCTTCCTAGTTCAGGGATTAAAGTTGTCTGATCCCAAGTGCTGGGATTAAAGGGGCGAGCCACCACCACCTAGATCTCTTTCTGGATCAATCTTACGTAGTGCAGAGTAGCCTTGAACTCACAGAGATCCATCTGCCTCTGTCTCTCAATGTTTAGTTAGTTTAGTATATAAAAGAAAATGTTAAATACTTTGAAATTGAGGAAATTCATAGATTAGTGACATTTTAGTATTAGTGCAATAGAGAAAGGAAGGCAAATTGAATGGTCCTGATTGAGTGTCTTTCCAGAGCATACTGAAAATTTAAAAACTAAAAATAGTAAAAAGAAAACTCAAAAAAAAAGTTTTATACAAGTCAGTTAGACTACAAGTGATTCTTTCCTACTGATTGTAACTCATTGCCTTAAATTTTATATGCTGGGAGATGAATATGATAGTTATTTTTAATGCTTTTTATATGAAATCCAACAGCTCAAGGTATCAAGCTGTGCAGTTGGGTTAGGAGGGTCTTTTAGCTGGGGTTGGGTTTTAAGCTCTCTTTGCAGATGACAAGTAGGGCCACATCTTGAATATAATAGTCTGCTTCTTCTTCAAATGACTGACGCAGCCTGGATATCCCAGGCATGGATTCGATGTCTTTAAACATTAAATTTATACCATAAAAGTTGGTAAAAATACATTTCATTTAAGAGTTTAGTGACTTGGTAGACATATTTTTGTGATTTTAGATGCCTGTCAGAACAGTGTTGGGTATTCAAGCAGAAATAAAGAACACATATTTTTTTAAGTGGACGTTCATGAAGAAGTACTTCATTATATTTCCAGATGATGGACAGTCTCGGTGATTTTGAAATAATTGCATAAGCCAGCTGCTATATTTTGTCTCATAGTCAAGTGGAATTCATGATTTCAGTTGCTTACAAATTGAGGTTAGTTTTTCATATTTGAAATTTTTAATGTCCTCATATAACTGTCAAGATACTACCATTGACAAAAACTTTGTTTTAAATAGAGTTTTAATTAGCTCTAATAGAATATAGAAAATAATCTAAAAGCATTTGCTATATCAGGAAATGGCTTCATTTGGCTCACAACTAATCTTGTTCTCAGGTTCTGTACATAAGCAGATAGTTTACAGTGAATATAAGTTTACTATAAACTAAAGTTTTTTAATGGTTACATTAAATTCTGCTTCTAAGCAAGTGACTTACTCACAAATAGTTCTATTTTTTTTTATAAACTTTTTATTTATTTTTTATTTTTTTATTTTTTTTGGTTTTTTGAGACAGGGTTTCTCTGTGACTTTGGAGCCTGTCCTGGAACTAGCTCTGTATACCAGGCTGGTCTCGAACTCACAGAAATAGTTCTATTTTTCATATTAAAAAACAACATCAGCACCATCATTAAGATTCCTGCTCACATTTACACAGCCAGCATTGTTTAGGGGATTTCAACAAAGTCTGCATGGCCAAAAAAGTACCCTCTGCGGTGACCAACTTATAGTAATAATAATAATAACAAAAACATGGCAATATGGTATTGGCATAAAAGCAGACACACTGATCAGTAGGGTCAAACTGAAGATACAGACATAATTCATACATGTACGGTGACTTAATTTTTGACAAAAAAGCCAAAACCAAAATACAAAATGAAGGTAAGTTAGCTTCTTTATCAAATAGCACTTTTCTAATCAGATAGGTACATGTGGAAGAATGAAAATAGACCTGTGTCTATCATCCTTTACAAAACTCATCTCCAAATGAGTCAAGAACTTCAACATGAGAATATATACCCTGAATCTGAACACAGAGAAAATGCGGGATTAGTATTGAACTCATTGACACAGGAAAGGAATTTTCTGAATAGGACACAAAAAATAGGGCCCCATTAAGCTGAAAAGTTTTTACACAGCAAAGGCTACCACTATTCACACAAAGCAGCCACAAACATAGAGAGAATCCTTACCAATTATGCATCTGGTAGCATGTAATTATCTAGAATAAATAAAGAACTTAAAAACACACACAAAACAAATAACTCAAATGAAAAAAATGAAGTATTGGACCAAATAAAGAATTATCAAAAGAGGAAAAATAAGTGGCTGAGAAACACATAAAAAGTGTTTAACGTCTTTAGACATCGGGGAAATGCAATAATACTACTTTGGTATTTTATCTTATCCTCACCAGAATGGCTAAGATCAATAAAACAAACAACAGCAGAGAAAGGGGAACATATTCTGGTGGGATCACAAACTGAGAGAGTCACTATGGAAATCTTGTGGAGATTCCTTAAAAGACTGAAAATCTCTCTACCACACAATCTACCTCCACCACACTCGGGCATATAGTCAAAGAGCTCTACATCTCACTATAGAGATACGTATTCATTGGCATTCATTGTTGGTCTACTAAGAGGAGTTAGAAACTGGAAATAGCCTCGATTAACTGATGATTGGAAAGCATAAACGTACATTTACACAATAGAATGTTATTCGAATACATGTTAAGAAATATGAAACCATAAAAATTACAGATAAATTGAGGGAGCTAGAAACAATAATATTGGAGTGAGGTAACACAGACTTAAAATATTTCATGTTTTATCTTACATGCAGATGTTAGCTTTTAAGCTTTGGGTACACATGTTTCAAACAGAAAAACCACAGAGATTAGTTAACTACTAAGGGAGTTGACAGGGGAAGAGATCTTCCAAAGAAGGGGAAATAGAATATAGTGATATTAAGTTGGATTTTTCTTTGACTATCTTCAATGTTTGTAACACTCTTTAAACCTTTGTTTCACTTTGATTTAAATCATTTCTGCCTTCCCTCAATAGGCATTATGTTTTATTTATTTTCTTTCTGTTATTTTAGTTTTTCCTGAAAAAAATGTTTTTTTTTATTTCATTCTCTGCAGTTTTGACACCTAATTTCAAAGTTTTTCTTATCCTACACTTAAATTGTTTCTTCAAGTGTAGCACTATTTTCCATACCATATTTGAAAGTATAATGTTTAAACTTTACTATTAATAGCTGTCTTTGCTGTCTCTATGTTTGATACTTCCCCACTGTTTGAGTTTGCTGAAGCTATTCAAGAAGAGCGTGATTCAGACAGTCCAACTTCATGGACGTTAGTTCCTACAGAAGGTTAAAATATTTTTGTCTTAGTTTTAAGATTGTCTGGTTTCAACGTATTCTCTTCACTCCACTTATTTACTTCTCAGATGCTTTCTGTTCATTTTCAGTAAACTTTATTTATGTAACCTCCATTACATGGTCTTATGATGTATTTGAAATTTGACACCATTATTAAAAGTTAAAAGGAAATGAACATATGTTGGCTTCCAAGGTGTGTCCCTACCTCTCTGTAGCTCAGGGGTTAGCAATGTTTGGGAGTGATTGTGTTCTGATACTTTAAACCATCAATGAAGCATCTATTTTCTGCCCTTGGATATTTGTGTGGTAAGAGAACTCATTTAGAGTCGATTTGGTGCAAAATCCTGCTGGTTCAGTGTACTCTTACCTGTTTTGATTAAAAAGCAAAGAAATAAAAAAAGTGAATATGATATACAGTGATGGACACCATGAGAAAATAAAAATATCTCAACCTATTATAATAAATGACTATGTGATGTTATTTGTAATAGCGTCATATGGGAAAAGAAGAAAGAAATAACATATCTGTTTGGACAAAACAAAACCCCATTGAGGGAACCAGTCATAGAGAAAGACCTGGAAGAAATTAAACACAACTTGTGAAGACATTTGCCCAAATAGTTTCTTTTGGTTACCTACCCTTCATATTCTTTAAATTTTGTATGAAAATAATAAGCTATTTTCCCCAACAAAGGAACACCAACTGTTTTGTTTATGTTTAGTCTAAATATAAAAGGTTATTTAAAATCTTGAGGCAACTTACTAATAACTTGTTTATTTACTGAATTAAAAATACTTTGAAGATACAGCCCAGTGAGACACAGCTTTTATATAGTAATGGCAATTTCAGTTAAATAAAATAAGAATGCAGATTAGTTGCAAGTGACTCACCTATAATATCAGCACCCAAGGAACTGAGGCAGGAAGACCGTTCCAAATTTGAGGCAACACTAGTCTATAGTTGGAGACCTTATCTCAAAAGAATGCAAATTTTAAAAAGGAAGTCAAAATAACCAATGTATATGCTTTGTAACTTGTTTGTGTCATGCCTTTCATGCTCAATCTGCATTTTATTTGGGTAAAGTTATTTGACTTCAATTCTGCTGATAATTATACTCCCACATAAAGATGATTTTACACCCACATAAACATGGTTTCCTGGTACCAAGAGATAGTTTTTAATTCTTCTCCCCATACTTCACACTTCATGAACAGGGCAACAGAATTGTGTACTTTGTACAGATCTAAGTTACAATTTCATAACCCTTTCAAGATACACACACAGTTTTTCCTAAACAGTAAATTAATTTCTATGAAACTTGTCTATCAACAGCTTCAGTTTCCATATAAAGAAACCACCATAGCTGGTGCCTCAGGACATCAGAGCAATCTTCCCAAAAACATAAATATAAAACTAAGCATTCAGTTTACAGAAATATTATCTGTAAACTGATAAATGGTGTTTTTATCTCCAAATTTTACTCTGTCTTAAGACATTTTTCTAGGAGGTAGGTACACAGCATCAAATAGCTTTAATATTACAGTAACTACAACACACACCCACACGGGGGGGGGCATCATCACCCACACCTTCATCTAGATGTGCAAGCTCCTGACTGGACTTGTACCTTAAGTCCAACACATGAACATCCTGGTAAATGGGACATGAGAGACACTTTCTAATTTAGGAGAGAGAGAAAGAGAGAGAGAGAGAGATAACCAGTGGTTTCTAATATTTCTGTAAGTTTTACTTTAGGAGCAAGATTGGTTCTTTGAAATCAAGTTGTGTATGCATTGTGTATGAAATATAACTTTTGTATATATACACACATATATGTATGAATGTGTGTAAATATTTGTTTGTGTGTGGGGGCACATGCCTGTATACACATGAGAAAGGCCAAAGATAACTTTGGTTTTTATTCCTCACAATCTGTCCACCTTGGTTTTCAAGACAGTCTGTCCCTGGCCTTCATCTCTCCAACAGGGGTAGGCTTGCTGATCAGCAAGCTCCAGATTTAGCCTGTCTTCATGTCCCCAGTTCTAGGATCATAAGCATTTGCCACCATACTCAGCTTTCTCTTTCTTTTGTGTTCCAGAAAGTAAACTCAAATATCCTGTTTGTGAGGATATCCATTTTGGTAATGGATATTGCTGACTAGACCTTTGAATATTCTACTCTTAAAAATAAATGTGTAGCTACCTAGTGTTTCTTACCCCATAGTTTCCAGGGTGGTGATCTTACCTCCTTAGAAGCCTGATAAGCAAGTGGAAGCCAAAACGGATCATTACCATTTTTGCTAGACTCAAGTAATAGACCTTTATATATTAAGAAATTAGCCAGAATAATATAAGTGCTTCACTTATATTATTACAGACAAATTCTTAGCCACACTTTTTCATTATGTGGAATTACAGACCTGATGATTAGAGACAGTGCTTGGGAATGTGAACCCTCAAGCATTCCCACAAAGTGTGCCAGACTCATTAGTATGCGTCTAGGAACCTTCTGAAGAATTCTCATGGTCTTTTCACTAAACTCACCTTGAAATGACAGGAGTTGCTAGGCTCTATCTCTGCCTAATCCAGTAATTAGGACTCTGACCACAACCGGCTTTCCCCTTACTGTCCACTGCCCAGATAATTGCTGTGACATTTCATTTCTCTCTTCTGAAAGGAACACTCAGGCAGAAAGCTCATTCTTCTAGAAAGAGCTCCAGACCCTCAGTTACTGTGTGATTGCAGTTCACAGTTCAATGCCTTGCTCTTTAGTTCACGGTCAAGGGCTGCTTTCCAGTTTGATTACTTTGAGGTAAAAGAAGTCTAGGCAGATACAGCACTTTTTCTTATTTTCCACTTGTTAGGAGGTAGTAAAATGCAGATAAAGCTGCTCATTAAAGGCTGTTTCCTTTGAGTGTGGCAAAACATTTTGCCTGAAAATGGATAAGATTCCCACATGGGCCACCATTAAATGAACCCATCTGAATAATGAAGGAACTCTGTTACAAGAGAACTTGGTGTTTTGTATAGTACATAATCATTGCCATTTGAATTTGTAGATGAAAAATCACAATGGTAGAAAACCATTCTGGATGGTTCAGAACAGATATTTTTCAATATAAATTCTTTCTTCTTAGAGTAAAAATAATAAGATAGACTCAGTCTTAAACTGGAACACATGAAAACATGGGTGCTATCAGAGATACATAACTAAAACATATGAGACATATGAGGATACTTGATAGAATTACTTTCTAAAATTATTTTTTCACTGCTCTCTCTCCTACTGTGCGTTTGTATGTTTGAGAGAGAGAGAGAGAGAGAGAGAGAGAGAGAGAGAGAGAGAGAGACAAAGACAAAGAAAGACAAAGACAGAGAGACAGACATTCACTGCATACATGCAGAAGTCAAAGTCTGTTTGCCAATTCCCTTCTACTGTGGGTTTTGTGAATCTAATTCAGGTGCTCAAGCTTGTATAGCCTGCCTTTTACTCACTTAGTTTTCTCCCCGACCCTTGGTAGAACTCCTTACAATTGAATAATGCTGAACACCTGATAGATGCTAAAAACAAAAGTGGCTCCTGGAGGACACGAGTAGGCAGGATCCTGGGACAGTGAAGGAGACACACATAGTAGACCATCAGTTTGCTGAGCAAAATCTAAACACCTTAGCAGAATGAGAAGCAGTCTGGGTTTATCATTGTCTTCAACTAGACTTCACTACCATATGAAATGAGGTATTTAAGAAGAATAAATAGACTTTAATTTGTTTAATGTCCACAATATCACAGTTTCTCAGCAGAAACAGAAAACAATTTCTTAACTGCAGTCAATGCAGCTTTTACTTTCCGTTCATGGGGCTCCTTAATCCTATAATTCTCAGCATAGGTATAATGTTTTTCTTGGGATATTGCAAACGTCATTTCTTTCTGAATTCCTTGTTTTCTCCTTTAACATAAGGAAGAGATGACAGAAGAGTGGTGCTGGTTAAAAACTTTTGAATTTTGTCTCCAGCAGTGAAAAGAACTCAAACTTTGAACTTTAAATTTCGTTCTAACCAGTTGCATAATTTATTTCAGTCTTTATTTTATTGCGAGGGAAGAGTTTGATTCTAAGTTTTGGCTTCTTATTTCTAGTAGTCATAAATGTTCACCTGAATGAAAGACTATGTCTTAAAGCAAAAATGATCTTTTGTCTTTGGGTGCCAATGTGATTATAATCACAAGTTTCAAATGGACACTGGAGTTATCTGCAATGAGAGCAATGTTGCTTCATTTTATTATAGCCACTTGTTTTATCACTGTGACCAAACACCTGGGGAAGATCCAAGTTAAAAAAGGATTTATCTGGGCTCATAGTTCAGGGGGGTTAAGTCAAATATTTGTTGCTGTGATGATTCTTTGTCTCTTCAGACCTTGACTGAACTTAACTGAAAAGCTGAGCCAGGCTGTGAACCTCAAGAGTGATTATTCATTTTCTCTACCAACACCCTACTCTACAGTTTCCATATTTTCCCCAAAACAAAACCTGCATCTTGAGACCAAATTCTCAAACTGGAAAGCACCTACAGGGTGATTCACTTCCAAATTATAAATCTTCAGATCTCTTGAGTAGTAAGGATCCTGCTTACTTTTCTTTCCTATCACTATGCACGATGAATACACGCTAATACAAATTTTGTGTATAAAAGGAAGGTAAACCAATTTTCACCTTAAACAAAACCTGACTGTTACTCTTGTATTATAAGGAATGTTAATCTGAAATGGCAGCTTTCCTAAGTTGCTGAAGTTCTGTAATGTACCTATTCTGCTGTATTTATATTTTTCATGCATAAGAAAACAATACTGCTCTTCTATAAGACCATTCTGTTGAAAGGGTAGGTCAACTGAAGCATTTTTTACAGTATTAATTTATAGATTGGGGCATATTAAGGAACTAAATGAGACAGGCATTTCTCATCAAGTTGTCTGACTTCATTACCTGATGATTCTGCTACAGACTGGGGTGTGTTTAAGAGGTATTATGATGATAATTTACACATTCTGAGTACACTAATGCATAGTGTCTTGTGCCAAACTCTTTTGCCAGTGTTCCAAATGATCACTCAGGCCCCATGGATAGCTTTACTCACTATTGGTTAAGTTCCAAATTTAAATGGATCATATACTAAACATCACCTTGGTATTGGTATTTCCATCTACTCCTTAATTTTTATTTGTTGCATATTATGAGTAATTTCCATTCTACCTCTCTAATACTCTACACAGTGAAACTGAAACTGAGCCTCTAGTTGCTCATAATACAATGATTTCATTTATAGTTTTGGGTGATGACCACATTCCCTCGAAATTCAATCACTTGAGTGATGGAAAGGAAGCTATAGGAATCTAGTTTCTGATGATAGTCTTACATATAGTGGGTAATGTGCCAGTTTCAGTGAGGTGCTGAGTCTTCACCTTGCTTCATGAAGAAAGTGTCAGTGCAACTGATTTAATCTAGAGGAGAGCCAGGTTATAAACCAATAAATCTATAGACGTAGAGAAGATAAAAGTGCTGACGAAGTGTAGGTGTTTTATTAAAGAGAATTCCAGTCAATATGCTCTCCCATCTGAAATGTCTGTCCCTTCTGGGGCTCCAGCAGTCTGTGGCACTGGAGAACTTGAAAATATTCCAGAGATGCTGGGAGACTCAGTAGCTTCTGAGAAATAGTCTGATGGTGGCAAAGAGCTGTTAAATTAGTAAATAAACTAGATCAAGTGTGTGAATAGATGTGAGCCAGCATCAGACTGAATTAGCATAAAGTGCTTGTGGGTACAGCTTGGGGAGAATTTAGATTATTATTATTTATTGCATTTTAAGGTATGTTTTAAAAGTTATCTATTCTTTGGGAGTTCCTTCTAAGAAGGTATCTAAACTTATTAAATTATTTTTCCTGTCTTTCATTGATTATTGCTTATAAGAACAAAACATTTATTAGCTGACACTCACTAAGTTTTTGAGTATTTTTGAAACTATAAAATTGCATCTCAAAACCATCAAATTGAGACTTTCTATTACTAGAGAGCTAATGTCACTAGACCATATTCTACTGTACTCAAGGTATGAAAGAATAAATTGACTGCAGCACTCAAATTTCCCAACACAATGTGTGAATAATGTGTTATAATCCTTATAATTTCACGCTTTAAAAACCGACTTCCTCGCCAGGTGGTGGTTGTGCACACCTTTAATCCCAGCACTCAGGAGGCAGAGTCAGCCAGATCTCTGTGTGTTTGAGGCCAGGCTTGTATACAAGAGCTAGTGCCAGGACAGTTCCAAAGCTACAAAGAAACTCTGTCTCGAAAAAAAAAAACTGACTTTTTTATACACATTGGAAATTAGACAGCAACTTCAAAAAATGGTGCTGGTAAACTGGATAACTGAATATAGAAGAATTAAATAGACTCTTATTTATCATCCTGAACAAATCTCAACTCTAAATGCATCAAAGACTTCAGTATAAGGCCAGCTACCCTGAATCTGATAGAAGAGAAAGTTGACAATTAGCTCATTGACTTCAGCTCATTGGTTCAGGAAGATAGTATATGAACAGGACACCAAAACCACAGGCACTTACAACAATTAATAAATGAGACAGCATTAAACTTAAAAGTTACATGGCAAAGGACAGCATCATTCCGAAAAAAAAAAGCAGGCCGCAGGATGGGAAAAGATCCTTACCAATTTGATATCTGATAGAGGGCTCATATCAAAAATACAAAGGACTTTAAAAAACTAGACATCATGAAAACAAATAACTCAATTAAAATGGGGGTACAGATCTAAACTGGGTTCTCAAAATATGAAATATAAGCGGCCAAGGAACACTTAAATGTTCAACATCTTTGGCAAGGACTTGCAAATTGAAACTACTTTGAGATTCATCTTACACCATTAAGAATGACTAAAATCAATAAAACAAATGACAGCTCATTCTGACAAAGATATTCAAAATAAGGGGAACTCTCCTTTGCTACTGGTGAGAGTGCAAATTTATACAGCCACTATGCAAATCAGTGTCCCAGTTCTTAAGGATCCAGGGACTAGATCCACCTCAAGATCCAGCTCTACCCTACTTGGACAAATGCTCAAAAGGACTCTACATTCTGCTATAGGGACACTGGCTCAACACTTGTTCATCGTTTTTGTGTTCATAATAGAAATTGTAAACTGTCCATCAAAAGACGAATAGATAATGAAAATGTGGTACATTTACACAGTGGAATATTATTCAGTAGTTAAAAAATAATCACGAAATTTACAGGTAACCGGAAGAAGCTAGACACAAATAATCCTGAGTGTATTAACACAGGGTTTCTCTGTATAGCCTACGCAAGAATGCCACTGTCCATCTTCTTTCCTCAGCCTCCTCAGTGCTGGGACGAGAGGCATATTCTGCCGTGCTAAGGTTTTTGGTGTATTTTTGAGTGGTTTATAGACTACCCAACTCTTTATATTCTAAAATTAAATCTCCTTTTATCTTTTCCACTTCAGGGTATTATTTTAGCTTGTTAGAAATAAAATTCAGCCCCACTGTCTCCGTGAGTGGGTGCACCCCTTGTGGTCCTGACTTCTTTGCTCATGTTCTCCCTCCTTCTGCTCCTCATTGGGACATTGGGAGCTCAGTCCGGTGCTCCAGTGTGGGTCTCTGTCTCTATCTCCATCCATCGCCAGATGAAGGTTCTATGGTGATATGCAAAATATTCATCAGTATGGCTATAGGGTAGGGTCATTTCAGGTTCCCTATCCTCAGCTGCCCCAGGAACTAAATGGGGATATCGCCCTGGGCACGTGGGAGCCCCTCTAGGTCCATGTCTCTTGCCAACCCTAAGATGGCTCCCTTAATTAAGATATGTGCTTCCCTGCTCTTCTATCCATGATGTGGGAGTGATTTCTTATTAATAAAGAAACTGCCTAGACCCATTTGATAGGCCAACCCTTAGGTAGGCGGAGTAAACAGAACGGAATGCTGGGAGAAAGAAGCTGAGTCAGGGAGTCGCCATGATTCTCCCACTCCAGACAGACGCAGGTTAAGATCATTCCTGGTAAGCCAGCTCGTGGGCTACACAGATTAATAGAAATGGGTTAGATCAATATGTAAAAGCTAGCCAATAAGAAACTGAAACTAATGGGTCGGGCAGTGTTTAAAAGAATACAGTTTCCGTGTAATTATTTCGGGTAAAGCTAGCTGGGTGGCAGGACACAGCCCGCCGCTCCGTATTTCAACATATCCAACCTTCCTTTATCCCAATCCTCCCGTTTCCCCAAGTTCCCCCCATCCTCCCCTTCTCACTTTTCTCTCCCCATCTCCCCTTACCCCCTCCCACCCCACCCCCAAGATCCCAATTTTTTTGCCCGGCAATCTTGTCTACTTCCCATAACCAGGAGGATAGCTATATGTTTTTCTTTGGGTTCACCTTCTTATTTAGCGTCTTTAGGATATCAAATTATAGACTTACTGACCTTTATTTATGGCTAAAACCACATTATGAGTGAGTACATCCCATGTTCATCTTTTTGGGTCTGGGTTACCTCACTCAGGATAGTGTTTTCTATTTCCATCCATTTGCATGCAAAATTCGAGAAGTCATTGTTTTTTACTGCAGCGTAGTACTCTAATGTGTATATATTCCACACTTTCTTCATCCATTCTTCCATTGAAGGACATCTAGGTTGTTTCCAGGTTCTGGCTATTACAAATAATGCTGCTATGAACATAGTTGAACAAATGCCCTTGTCGTATGATCGAGCATCTCTTGGGTATATTCCCAAGAGTGGCATTGCTGGGTCCAGGGGTAGGTTGATCCCGAATTTCCTGAGAAACCGCCACAACTGCTTTCCAAAGTGACTGAAAAAGCATGGGATAAAACCGGACTCTCTGAATATGGCGGACAATGAGGGCTGCTGAGAAGCAAAGCACAGTGGCACTGGGATTTTATCCGACTTCATGTTCTGGCTTTGTGGGAGCCTAGCCAGTTTGGATGTTCACCTTCCTAGACCATGATGGAGGGGGGAGGACTTTGGACTTTCCACAGGGCAGGGAACCCTGACTGCTCTTCAGACTGGAGAGGGAGGGGGAGAGGAGTGGGGGGAGGGGGAGTGGAGTGGGAGGAGGGGAAGGGAAATGGGAGGATGGGAGGAGGCGGAAATTTTTTTTCAATAAAAAAATAAATAAATAAAAAGAAAAAAAGAAATAAAATTCAGGAAATAGAAGGTTTTCTTTATTATTGATTAGAAATAGGAATAACTTAAAAGTTGAAGATTTTGGTATTTTAAGTTTCTGATGTGATTCTGATTTTAATAGGAGAAGACATCAAGACACCTACAAATATCAACCTGAATTATATTCTAATTCCCATTTATTTCTCCCCTTAGGAGTCACCATGATTTTAGAAAGGTCTCAAGTTTGGAGACACCCATCTTCATTCTGACCACTCTATTCTTATTAGAATTCCAAATCATACCAACCACCAACCCCACTCTTTAAAATAATTGTCATAACAAATATAAAAATAACTATTAGCAATGATATGGAGCCACTAAATTCCCATGCTCTTCCTAATGGAATAAAAGCTGATATGAACATTAGGAAAAAGGTAACCATACTATTTAAGGCTGAGGCTTTAAATAATTGATAACCAATATGTACCAGTCCTAAGATATACAAAGAACATTTACAAAAACAGCTATTAATAATAAACAATAATTCTATATAGTTCAAATTCTAATTGGCAGTATGTGATAGATAATTAATGTGGCACATTCATAAAGTACACTACAATATTATGTAAGAGTTAGAACTGACCAATGCCTGCCATATTAAGCATACGCATGTCTTTATTGATCAATGATATCAAGTAATAAAATCTATAGTTGCATATAGTCATTTAAACACAGTTAATATGCAAGAAAAACTAAATTAAAGTCAGGTTCAAAGGTACTGTCTAAGAGAGGAATGGATGTTAGAAGAGGACCAGAGACTTCTGGCCTCAGGTAGGCTTTCAGTTTGGGTGTTGTTAATGAAAATTATAGACATACATTGCAGGTTTCTTTTCTTTATTCTATCTTTATGGTTTCCTTTTATATATTGTATTTAAATCAGCTTAAATTACTATATAGCATTAGATTCCTAATTCAATTGGTTGATGAATATGTCAAAATTTGGAAGTTATATTTTATTTTTTTGAGACTAGACCAAGAAACAGTATTGTAAACTGAGAGGTATCTTTGATTTACTTCTTGTAATGTAGTTTTTTTTTTTTTAAAGAAATGCCCACATTGGTTCATGTAGTTGAACACTTGGTCTTCAGTTGGTGATGGTGTTTTGGGGAGGTCATAGAAACTTTAATAGTTTAACTTTAGTAATGTTTAGCCTTGCTGCAGGAAGTACATAGCTAGGGATGGTTTTTGACAGTTCATAGCCTAGCCCCATCCCTGCTTGCTATATCTTATTCATGCTTGATCTCTTAGATTCCTCCCCTGCCATCTGCCACCATTTCTTACCAGCTGTTATGGAACCATACCTAAAACAAACTCTTCTGCAAGTGTTTTCTGGTCATGGTATTTTATCACAACAAAATTAGCAAATACATCACCTAAAAATAACCTTAGAACAGTTGTTGCTAGTTACTCTTCTATATCTCAAAAATATGTGAGGAAAACATTTGTCATTGGAAAAGTTTAAACATCATTGTGTCTGGAATTGAGTACAGACTACTGTTCTCAATAGTTGGATTCTTTCACTTCCATGACTCAGGAGTTTATATTTGGTAACTTATCAAAATATCAGTGTGCCCTACATGCCAATGTGTAGCTATTGTCACCCGCATGACATTGGGTACAACTTTAGGCATTAGTTCAGACATGTGGCCACTGTCTTTAGTTAATCAAAGTAGGCAGACCTTACCACTGCCACCAATAATGAAACTCAACTTAGAGAAAGTTTGAAATATCCTAATATTCCTTACCCTTATACATCTTTTAAAACTTTATTGTTTTCATATGGAAAGTGGTCTATTCTCTATGTTTACATTATCTCCAATCTGTACTATTCATTTGCTTCTCCCCAAACAGAAAGCATTATTTCCTTTTTATTTTTTGATTATACTTGTCCCCACCCATGATGATTATCTAATATTCCACTACAAACATATTTGACTTGACTTGCTTTGATCAATATATAAATTTTTGGTAGAAAATCAAAGCAGATGAATATAGTATATTTTGTTATATATAGTATGTAAGTTTTTAGGGCTTTCCTTTTAATAGTCTTGTTATGGATTCAAGATCTGTAGATTTGTCCTTATACTAGCTACAACAATTATTACTTCTTTGGATACTTGAATAGATACCATTTCCAACATTGTCTCCTCTCATAGTGGCTCATATGCAATTTAGTAATGTTCTCATTATTGATGTAAGCATTCTGGTTTCTGTAGTTCATAAAGTATTCCAGGTTTATCTAAATTTTCTGTTCTCTTAGGAAAAAATGGTTCCTTTTTTTGTGGGGGAATAGTTCAAAACAAATAAGCAAAAACAAGTGGCCCATACATGTACTAGATGGTTTCAATTGACCTCATAATGATTGTTGAATGTGCCTACCAAAGCACTGAATTGATAAACTAGAAACCTTTTATCTCTTTTCCTTTTCTTCCTATACTATAACAAAACACATGATTGACTGTCTTCATTTTCTTGTATAAATTGTTCTTTTTATTACTAATTTTAGCATACCAACGGACATATAATGAAGTGCAAAAATATTTTCTCAATGTTGCACTTACCAGAACTACATAAAAACAGCCAATTTTCTGGGGGTAAATACATATATATTTTACATATATATATATATATATATATATATATATATATATATGAGATAGTATAGAAAGAACTAAAATTTGAAGTCTTTTCTTATTAAACATAGAATACAGATGGAATTGTTTTAAATACTATGTAATAAACAACCCAGGAAAAGTACAAATAAATTATCACACACACACACACCAACTATTCCTGTGTGTTAATATACCTCTCTGTTAACATATGCCAAACATCCATGGAGTTTTGGTTCATTTACAGAATATTTAATTCTTTGTATTTAAAAAAAACTTCAAAGAATTGAAACAGTTTAACTTTTTAGTATAAATACTTTCCTTGAACTAAAATTATGCATTCTTGAGTAATTTTATAACCATAATAGGTAGAAGACCATTAAAAACCCAGGAGACAGAAATAATCCAACTTGCTATCTTCTACTCTAATTTGTAAGGCTGAATCTTAGAGTTAAAAATTTTAGTTTTACATTATATTTTACTGTAGATTTTTTAAAATAAATTTAGACTGAGTATGTACAATTTTGAGGGCTTCACTCAGGAACTATGCCTCTTTAAAACTGATACCAAGCCTTTTAATGATATGTTATTTATCATCATCTTTAACAATTGTGTACTAACTCTTTTATCTACGATATTACACGACAACACAACATAAGTAACTAGAAATAAACCAATTGAGGACTGAAGGAATTGTTCAGTTGGATAAATGTTTGATACACAGGCATGAGAATCTGAGTTCAGGTTCTCAGAAAACACTTGATAAGCATGGCTCATCTGACTTAACTCTACTGCTTTCTTAGAGAACACAAGAAAATTCCTAGGACTTGCTGGCCATCCATTTCCTCTCAACTATTGAGCCCTAGGTTCAGTAAGAGACCTCATATCAAATGTTAAGTTGGAGATCCACAGGGGAGGAGACCTGAAGACATCTTTAGATACAAGGATGGATGATGGATGAACACACACACACACACACACACACACACACACACACACACACACGAGCATGCATGAATGAGAATTAGGTGAACTAAATGAATATATTGTAAAGAATAAAGTACTGTCTGAAAAGAATAAAACATAATATTTGGCAACAATGAGTACTATGCTTAAAACACTGTGATGGAATTCTTTTTTTTTTTTAATTTATTTATTTATTAAAGATTTCTGTCTCTTCCCAGCCACCGCCTCCCATTTCCCTCCCCCTCCCCTAATTAAGTCCCCCCCCCCTCAGCCCGAAAAGCAATCAGGGTTCCCTGTCCTGTGGGAAGTCCAAGGAACCCCCCACCTCCATCCAGGTCTAGTAAGTTGAGCATCCAAACTGCCTAGGCTCCCACAAAGCCAGAAGCTTCTGTAAAGCAAAGGACACTGTCGCTAAGACACAAAGGCAACCCACTAACTGGGAGAAGATCTTCACCAACCCCGCAACTGACAAAGGTCTGATCTCCAAAATATATAAAGAACTCAAGAAACTAGACTGTAAAAGGCTAACCAACCCAATTATAAAATGGGGCATTGAACTGAACAGAGAATTCTCAACAGAAGAACTTCAAATGGCCAAAAGACACTTAAGGTCATGCTCAACTTCCTTAGCGATCAGGGAAATGCAAATCAAGACAACTTTAAGATACCATCTTACACCTGTCAGAATGGCGAAAATCAAAAACACCAATGATAGCCTTTGTTGGAGAGATTGTGGAGAAAGGGGTACACTCATTCATTGCTGGTGGGAATGCAAACTTGTGCAACCACTTTGGAAAGCAGTGTGGCGGTTTCTCAGGAAATTCAGGATCAACTTACCACTGTGATGGAATTCTGAATTAGGCAATTGAACAGAAACAAATTCTATATGCTATTATATACATTGATATATAATATATATTGGTAAATATATTTAAAGGAGAATCCAGTGCTGGGTACAGTTAGGGAGCTTATCTGTCCATCTTTGATTGAATGTATTGAGTCATTTATTTTTTATTTTAGTATTCTTTGCTAAACTACAGTAGCTTCTGTTGCAAAATGAGAACCATTGAAGTGTTGAATCGAACAAAGACCGCCATAGTCAATAAGTCTGGGAAAATAATTAGAAATGTTCTGAAAGACAGAATCAATTGAATTTTAATGCACAATATACATAAATGTGTTTATTTTAATAAAATGCATAATTATAGATCTACATTTTAGAAGTAAATTGCAGGTTTGATGAATGAAATGTGTGATAGGGCTTCGCTCAAATGATCTTTTTGTTTTAGCCCCATACAGGTAATCTTCTGTCCCTTAATATGTCAACAAAGTTTTGCTGATGTTGGACTGTCATTATACATAAAAGTTCCGAGAAATGAAAGTGCTTGGTGAATTACATACATCATACGGTATTGATAATGGAAGGCAATCCACCAAGCCTGTTATTTTCCATTCTTTCAAAAAGACACTGAATGTGCTTTAATTATAGTGAGTAGGATGAAAATTACACTTTTCAGTTTAAAGATTTGCCTTTGTGTTTATGGTGTCAGGTTTTGAATTATATTTTCAGTGTCAGCACGGTTGATAAACAGTCTGACTTTGGGTTTTGTGATTATTCAAAAGAAATAATAAAGTAACTTTTACCTGCATTATTTTAAGGTCAAAAGTCTATGAACACAAAAATGGAAAATCTAATGACTCTCCACTTAACATTCCTAAGACACTATGTAAAAACTTTCTAAGAGAACAAAAATCTCCTATTTAGTAAAAATCTTTATCCCTATGGAATAATGGTTGTCATATTTGATGTTTACAGAAAAATGTTATGAATTCAGCTAAATGCACCAATAAATTTTCACTGGAATAAAGTCAATCAATTACAACATGATGATTGATAGCCATTGTCATTCCATCATATTTTAGACATGAAACAATTTTGTATGCATACAAGTGCAGAATAATATTTGATAATAAGCTAAAAGAGAATGCTTTTGATATTGAAATGCCATGAGAGTATCTTCTGAATACTTAAAAAGACTCCAAAATATATGATATTTTATCTAAGAAAAAGCTTCCAGTTCTGTGCTAGAGGCATCTGTAGTTCATGTCTAAAGATAATGAAATTTTCATGATTTTTAGTCTCATAAATTTTATGTCTAAGCACAGAGGAAATTCAGAGAGTCATTAGATCTTACTACAAAAGCCTGTATGCCACAAAACTGGAAAATGTAAAAGAAATGGACGCTTTTTTAGATAAATACCATTTACCAAAACTAAACCAGGACCAGGTGAACAATCTAAACAGACCTGTCAGTCGCGAAGAATTAGAAGCTGTTATCAAAAACCTCCCTACGAAAAAAAGCCCAGGACCAGATGGTTTCAATGCGGAATTCTACCAGAACTTCCAAGAAGACCTAATACCTATACTCCTTAATGTATTCCACAATATAGAAACAGAAGGGTCATTACCAAATTCCTTTTATGAAGCCACAATTACTCTGAAACCAAAACCACTCAAAGACTCAACCAGGAAAGAGAACTACAGGCCAATCTCACTCATGAATATTGACGCAAAAATCCTCAACAAAATACTGGCAAATCGAATCCAAGAACACATCCAAAAAATTATCCATTATGATCAAGTAGGCTTCATTCCTGAGATGCAGGGCTGGTTCAACATACGAAAATCTATCAATGTAATCCAGCATATAAATAAACTGAAAGAAAAAAAACATATGATCATTTCATTAGATGCTGAAAAAGCATTTGACAAAATTCAACATCCATTTATGTTAAAAGTCTTGGAGAGATTAGGGATACAAGGGTCATACCTAAATATAATAAAAGCTATATACAGCAAGCCGACAGCTAACATCAAATTAAACGGAGAGAAACTCAAAGGCATCCCACTTAACTCAGGAACACAAAAGGCTGTCCACTCTCGCCATACCTCTTCAATATAGTGCTTGAAGTTCTAGCAATAGCAATAAGACAACATAATGGGATCAAGGGGATTCGAATTGGAAAGGAAGAAGTTAAACTTTCGTTATTTGCAGATGATATGATAGTGTACATAAGCGACCCCCAAAACTCCACCAAAGAACTTATACAGCTGATAAACAGCTTTAGTAATGTGGCAGGTTACAAGATCAACTCCAAAAAATCAGTCGCCCTCTTATACACAAAGGATATGGAAGCAGAGAGGGAAATCAGAGAAGCTTCACCATTCACGATAGCCACAAACAGCATAAAATATCTTGGGGTAAATCTAACCAAGGAAGTGAAAGATCTATTTGACAAGAACTTTAAGGCATTGAAGAAAGAAATTGAAGAGGATACCAAAAAATGGATGGACCTCCCTTGCTCTTGGATTGGGAGGATCAACATAGTAAAAATGGCAATTCTACCAAAGGCAATTTATAGATTCAATGCAATCCCCATCAAGATCCCTTCAAAATTCTTCACAGATCTTGAGAGGACAATAATCAACTTTATATGGAAAAACAAAAAACCCAGGATAGCCAAAACAATCCTATACAATAAAGGATCTTCTGGAGGCATTACCATCCCTGACTTCAAACTCTATTACAGAGCTACAGTAATGAAAACAGTGTGGTACTGGCATAAAAACAGAGAAGTCGACCAATGGAATCGTATAGAAGACCCGGATTTTATCCCACAAACCTATGAACACCTCATTTTCGATAAAGGAGCTAAAAGTATACAATGGAAGAAAGAAAGCATCTTCAACAAATGGTGCTGGCACAACTGGATGTCAACCTGTAGAAGAATGAAAATAGACCCATATCTCTCACCGTGCACAAAACTCAAGTCCAAATGGATTAAAGACCTCAATATCAGCCCGAACACACTGAACCTGATAGAAGAGAAAGTGGGAAATACCCTACAACAGATGGGCACAGGAGATCGCTTCCTATGTATAACCCCAGAAGCACAGACATTAAGGGCAACATTGAATAAATGGGACCTACTAAAACTGAGAAGCTTCTGTAAAGCAAAGGACACTGTCACCAAGACAAAAAGGCAACCTACTGACTGAGAGAAGATCTTCACCAACCCCGCAACAGACAAAGGTCTGATCTCCAGAATATATGGAGAACTCAAGAAACTAGACTTTAAAATGCTAATTAACCCAATTAAAAAATGGGGCACTGAACTGAACAGAGAATTCTCAACAGAAGAAGTTCAAATGGCCAAAAGACACTTAAGGTCGTGCTCAACTTCCTTAGCGATCAGGGAAATGCAAATCAAAACAACTTTGAGATATCATCTTACACCTGTCAGAATGGCTAAAGTCAAAAACACCAAGGATAACCTTTGCTGGAGAGGCTGTGGAGGAAGGGGTACCCTCATCCATTGCTGGTGGGAATGCAATCTTGTGCAACCACTGTGGAAGTCAGTGTTTCGGTTTCTCAGGAAATTCAGGATCAACTTACCCCTGGACCCAGCAATACCACTCTTGGGAATATACCCAAGAGATGCTCTATCAAATGACAAAAGCATTTGTTCAAGTATGTTCATAGCAGTATTATTTGTAATAGCCAGAACCTGGAAACAACCTAGATGCCCTTCAATGGAAGAATGGATGAAGAAAGTATGGAATATATACACGCTAGATTACTACGCTGCGGTAAAAAACAATGACTTCTCGAATTTTGCATGCAAATGGATGGAAATAGAAAACACTATCCTGAGTGAGGTGTCCCAGACCCAAAAAGATGAATATGGGATGTACTCACTCATAATTGGTTTCTAGCCATAAATAAGGACCACGGAGTCTACAATAGGTGAACCTAAAGAAGCTAAGGAAGAAGGTGAACCCAAGGAAAAACATATAGTTATCCTCTTGGCTAAGGGAAGTAGACCAAATTTCCGGGGAGAAAATGGGATCTGGGGGGTGGGGTGGGATGGGGGTAAGGGGAGATGGGGAGAGAAAAGGTAGAAGGGAAGGAGGGGGGACCTGGGGAAACAGGAGAATTGGGATAAAGGAAGGGTGGATAGGGGAGCACGGAACCACAATTCTTAGTTAAGGGAGCCACTTGAGGGTGGGCAAGAGACTTGACCCTAGAGGGGCTCCCTAGTGCCCAAGATGAGGTTCCCAGTTAGTTCCTTGGGCAGCTGAGGATTGGGAACCTGAAATGACCCTCTCCTAGAGCAATACTGATGAATATCTTGCATATCATCATAGAATCTTCATCTGGTGATGGATAGAGATAGAGACAGAGACCCACACAGGAGCACTGGACTGAGCTCCCAAGGTCCCAAGGAAGAGCAGAAGGAGGGAGAACATGAGCAAAGAAGTCAGGACCACGAGGGGTGCACCCACCCACTGAGACAGTGGAGCTGATCTATTGGGAGCTCACCAAGGCCAGCTGGACTGTGACTGACAAAGCATGGGATAAAACTGGACTCTCTGAACATGGCGAACAATGAGGGCTGATGAGAAGCCAAGGACAATGGCACAGGGTTTTGATCCTACGTAATGTGCCGGCTTTGTGGGAGCCTAGCCAGTTTGGATGTTCACCTTCCTAGATATGGACGGAGGGGGGTGGACCTAGGACTTACCACAGGCAGGGAACGCGGACTGCTCTGTGGACTGGAGAGGGAGGGGGAGAGGAGTGGGGGGAGGGGGAGAAGGGTGGGAGGAGGGAGAGAAGGGTGGGAGGAGGGGAAGGGAAATGGGAGGCTGGGAGGAGGTGGAAATTTGTTTTTTGTTTATGTTTTTTTTCTTCTTTTCGCAATAAAAAAAATAAAAATAAAAAAATTTTTATGTCTAAGTATATTTTGTCAATTTATATGAAAATTACCATGTGATGTTCTGTAATATTAATGTCATGTTAAGAATAGTAACAAAATGATGGAAACAGATTAAGAAACGTTTTGAACATATATATGTGTATATATGAGTATGTGTATGTGTGCATGAATATGTGTGTCTATGTGTGTGTGTGTATTTAGGTGGGCATCATATAACTCAGGTAATTTTGAGCCAACTATATAGCCAAGATTATTCTTGATCCTTTGCCTGTAATTCTGAATGACTACTACTGTACCACCCTGTTTGGTTTGAATATTCATTTTAAATAAAAAATTATTTTTATTATAAAATCATGTTTATTTTGCATTATTATATTTAAATTGAATGCTTTCTGGAACAATGAAAAATATTAACTGAAAATTATGTTTTAAAAAGTTAGTGTAAGGCTTCATATTTTTCAAGTACATCATAAGTAAATCAAGTATAGAAACACCAAAACAGATAGTACTAGCTTGCATTTATTTTTATAAATAAGTAAATATTAAGAGTAATTAAAAAGACTTGAAAAATTATCTGAAAGGAGTTTAGTCAGACTCAGAATTCATTGTCCTGACCCCCTGAGAACATAATCAACATTTGGTTTGCAAAGACAAGACTTTGGTCAAAATAAGCATGTGTTGGTGTGTGCCTGTAATCCAAGCACTGGGGAGAAAGAGACAGGTGGAATGGTGGGACTTGCTGACTAGGTATTCTAGCTCAATTTTCAAGCTCAAGATTCACTAAGAGACCCTGTCTCTAAAACTTAGGTGGAAAGTTAAGGAAGATGATTGACATCAACCTTTAATTCTATGTATGTGCATTGTATACATATACATGCACACACTCACATACATGTACAAGCGCATTCACACACACGCACAAGGCAAGTAACACCAATCATTACAGATTTTCCTAAGGATAACATGAAGTTAGCATTTTCATTCCAAGTATTAACTTAGTTTTATAATTTTCCAATATCAAGTATAAACTACATTTTCAAAAGGGAAATTAAAAGAAAGGGTGTGAAGTTTAATATTCTTTTCACCTTTTTCCAGGGTCTGATGATCATTGCCTGGCTAACTGCCTTAACACATTTGGCATCTCATCTGTTTCTCCAGGATCTGAGCTGAATACCAGGTTTCTTTTGTCTGGGAAGATTTTATGTAGAGATATTACTAATTCTGTATTTTAGGAGCACCTAAATGCTCAATTTTTGTCAAACAAACTCAGTCACACTTATTTCTCTCATTTGGAAATAATTTCTTAGCTATTTTATCAACTGCTATTATTCCCAGAAATCTCTCCAGTTTATTTTCACCTTCAATTCCCAGAACTATCAAGTGCTCATAAAACACTTTTATGTGTAGGATTCATTGATATTTTCAACTCTGATGGACACTTAAGTGCACTTTATGTCCTTTCCATTGTCTACATATTCGTGGATGTCTTAAGTTCTTTGACTTTTTCATCATGAAGTATATTTTTTTTCAAAATTTTCTAGATGTATGAAGACATAACTTTCTTTTCTTTATATTTTCTTTGTTACTTTTTTCTCTGTTTTCAAGCAGGAATCATGTTAAATACCAATTGAAAATATTCATTTGTTGGATATGTAGCCAACTTTTGTTATAGCTGATACTTTTGAAGGGTGGATAAGAAGGAGACATAAAGACATTTGAATTGGACATATGACTAATCTCATCAAATTGCTTGGTCCTTAGAATAGCTTTTTTTGACATGAGGAGCAAATGGAATGACCCTAGATCGTGGGCCATTATAGTAATATGGGCGGCAGGGCTGCATCCCCAGCACCCCGGCAGCCTGGCTAGCTTATGCTCCGAAATAACAACACACAAACTGTATTCATTTAAACACTGCTTGGCCCTTTAGCTCTAGCCCTTACTGGCTAATTCTGATATCCGGATCAACCCATCTCTAATAATCTGTGAGCACCGGTCTTACCAGAAAGATTCTAGCCTATGTCCATCCTGGGTCGGAGTGTCTGCCCGGGAGCGGGGCATGGCGTCTCTTCTGAGGCATCTGCTCCCAAGAGGAGAGCTTTGGAATCTGAGCTCACTTCCTCTTCCTCCCAGCATTTTGTTCTGTTTACTCCACCCACAGGGCCAAGCAGTTTCTTTATTGCTTAACCAATGAAATCAACAGATTGATATATGACACTCCCACATCAGGTCATTTGTGCAGCCTCAAAGACTGTAAGCTGAGGATTTGGTAAGTTCTATTATTCATCTATCTCCAGTCAATTGTTGCAAAGCAAACTGAGTTTTTGTTTTGTTTATTTATTCTTTCAAACTTATCTTTGAAGATGATTCTAGCTAGGAACCTGAGGTTCCAAAAAATAGTAGGTCACTGTGTGCTACAGCATAGGTCTTAATTACACCACAGTCCCAAGTGTCAAGGTTGAGGAGCTGGTAGAAATTTTAGCGTTGGGATATAGAACAAGATTTTAGCTCACTGGGTTTATTCTCTAGAGTGGCACAGTTAGACTTTGAACTCTATATATGTTTCTCTGTTTTTTATTGTGGTTAGAGGCGAATAATATCTCTGTCATATGTTCCGGTCATGCTATGCTACCAAGTCATACACCCAGAATAATGGGTCAATGAATGTATGATTACACCTAAAATATTTTGAGTCAAAATGAACCCTTTATCTTCATCATGTTAAATATTAACTGCATAAATTTATAGGCACTTTATACAGTTGTGAATAACTGATTGAGTCTGTATATCAGTCATGACATAGGAACATTTTCTGTAGTGCCAATAGATAGTCATACCGCGCTGTGACACACTTTTCTTTCTACCAGGAGTTCAGGGATTCCTTGGCCCGTTTTCCTTCTTCTCCCATGTGACTTACTAAAATTCTTTGGATGATAGTCTTAAAATAGATCTAAAAGAACTGTATTCAATGATTAAGATAGAGTTGTTTTTTTTCTGGCTTTAGTTTCCACAGCTACAACTCAGCACGAACCTTAATAGCAAAACTTCTTGTATTTGTAGTACTGGGAATTAAACCTAGGGCCTTACATTAGGTGGACAAAAGTTCTTCTACTGACTTGTATTCCTATATTCATTTTGTTACTTTTTGTATTGAAATAAGATCTTAAAATTTTGTTCAGGATAGTCTTAAACTTACTATGTAACCCATACTAATCATGAATTCATTGTGTAACAAAGGATACCTCTGAACTTATGATTCTCCTACCCAAATCCACCTGCCTCAGCTTCACAAGTAATTCTAATTATGGGCCTGTAAAACTAAGTCTTACTTAACAATCTCAATAATCTGATTTTTATAAGAATGTTGATTCTTGCATTGTTTAAACTTCATTGCTCAATTTTGGCTGAACCTTTATTGTTTCATGTTAGGAAAAGGGTATTGAAGGCTTTTGCTTGTTATAATTTACAGAGGGTCTGTGACTAGAGTTTGTTATCTGAGGAATGATGGGATTATAATTAGTCCTTACACTTTGAACCAAGAGAAGTAGGTGAGTTGTAATTTGCCTATGACAGTATGGATTATAGTAGTCAAGAAACAAGACAGCTGGCATTGGGATACACTATGAACGTGGAGCTTCAGATGAGAGATATTGGTTGTCAATACGGGAGGAAGTAGCTGGACACAGCTGTGAGTAATTCAAGGGCATGGGGTGCATCCTACTCATCTTTATGCCTCAGAGCCTAGTCCAGACTTTGTATTCAGCTGGCATATAATGCTTACTGAACAGACTGAGAATATAGCTGGCTCGAAAGGATTGGCAGTTTGTGAAAATGGATGCACAAGATTTTTGTGATGTCAAAAACATTACTAAGTAATTAATACAAATGAAAATTGCAACTGTGCTAAGTACCTTATGGATGATTTAACCATAAATAAAACAATGAATAAATAAAATAGAATAATGGAGCTTAGTGAGAACATCATACCTCAAGTTCTTATAACTCCCTAAAAACTATCATTCTGCAGATATGAAATTTTAAGACAGAATAATTACTAAAAGAAAATATGTTAATTAACTTTACCTCTGTCATTTATTAGTGAAAAATAAATGTTAATGTAGACAAAGACTGCTCATTCATTTTCTGGCTACCCAAACACAAATAATAACACAGAAATTATAATAGCTACAATACTGTTTTGTGATTACTGAAATGTTTAAAACATTTGTTTGTATTTGTTGAGATCATTTGATAGCATTGAGCTTCAAGTCCTTCATATGAGATAGTCTATTGATACATTATTATTAAACCAACCTAACAATCTTGGAAGAAATACAATAAATCAGTGATGTGGGAGATTGATAATCTATATTCTCTTTTCTACTGTTCTCATTTAAATGGAGTTGAATGTTCGGGTAATTTGTTAATTAGTTTTACATATGTGTTCTATTATAAATACATGCATTTGTGGCTAGAAAATTTCCTTCAACTATTAGATTAGCCATATTTCATAGGTTTTGTGTCATGGTCTTCTTATCTTATAGTTTAAGTTTTTTGTGAGTTCACTACTGCATCATTTTATTCAAAATCATAGAAGTACATTTGTAAATTTCAAAAGCTTAAACCTTTGACTTTCAATTATCATGTTCCTATTTTACCATAATAATAAACCAAAACACAGTTTAATTAATAGTCCATGGATGTTTAAAATGAAGTAATCTCTAATTTTGTTTTTACTTAAAGTTCTTTAGTGTTGATGAATTATTTATTTCTCTGCACATCTTTAGAGAGCTTTAATAACAAAAGTGTTGTTCTAATGAGGAGAATGGACATGGTCATGAGCTAAAAAGACATGGGTTGTGAGAAGGATTTTCAAGGATTGTAAAAAGCCAATCGAAAAGAAGATTCAGAGAGACCGTTACCATACTAGTTAGGGTTATATAGAAGAATAGTGTAGGCATCATACCAAAATGTAAGCTTATTTAAGGGTTCCACAATAACCTGAAATGGAGTATAACAAAGGTTTATTTATTTGGGGACCAAATTCACAGTTAGGGTAGAGATCCATGGTCCTCTGTGTGTGTTGGAAGCTGGAAACCAAATCCAGCAGAAAAAGTGGCTGCCCACATTTTTCCTCTGTGCTTATAATACTTTATCCCATGCCCAAAATGGACTGGTATCTAAAAGTCTTTTGGTTGAAGGAATTCTCACGACAGAATAGAACTGGTAGAAATAAATATTTGCAAAGTCTATTTATTAGATTGGCATACAGGTTGTGGTTCCTATAGCCCAACAACAGCTTTTTTATCGATGGATAGTCCAATAATACAGTTCTTAAATCTCAAAAAATTGAATTCAATCATAATCATTTCTACCTGCAGAAGTAATGGTATATTCAGTTAAATTTTCCGGTGTGGGATTCCCCTCTGTAATCTGTGATTACCATTAATGAATTTTAAAAAAAACTGTTTTGGACCTATAGCAGGGCAGAACTTAGTTAGGTGGGCAAAACTAAGCTGAATGCTGGGAGAAAGGAGGTGGAGTCAGGGAGAAGCCATGGAGCCCTGCCAGTGCCAGATGGAACTTTAACTAGCAAGCCACAGCCATGTGGTGATATACAGATTAATAAAAATGGGATAAATTAATATGTAAGAGTCAGCCAAAAAGAAGCTAGAGCTAATGGGCCAAGCAGTGATTTAATTAATATGGCTTCTGTGTGTTTATTTTGGTTCTGGGTAGCCAGGACAAACAAGTGGCCTCCTTACTACAATTTTATATATTGATTCTTTGGTATTTGTCAGATTTTTCAAGATCACACACTAGAATAACAATTTTTCAGCAGAAGATACAAAAAATATTTACTTGAGGGCAGTAAACCCTTAGGGCATTTGCAGCTTTGCTAGGGAAGTTACTTGAAGAGACAACAGTAAATACAATGGGGAAACCCTGATTTTAGTTTCAGTGCTTAAATCATAGCAGAAAATATACACCAGGGTGAAAAGTGTAGAATAAAAGGGAGTAGTAACTTGGAGAGCGATTTTGAAATTTTTAAAATAAGACACAAAATAAGTTGGAGAGAGGAAGGAACACAGTTGAACTTGCTGTAAACTTAGTTAAAAGCTGAAAAGGTAATAATGAAAAGTAATGGTAACCCTCAAGGGTCAAACCAGTACTTTACGTACACAATGTGCTTTCAACTGTTTTTACAAAAGGAGCGATGCTCCAACCGTACTGAACTTATCTTTAGACACTAAGAATTTTCCACAAATTGCTTAGATGGCTTCCATCTGGGTCGTCTCATTTAAAGCCCATTTGAGAATAGTTGCTGCCTGCCCTTCAGAGAAACAATTCTTGTAAACCTTGATTATGGTTCAGGGAGAATGTGCCCACACAGAGGGATGGAGACTATAAATGTTTTATTCTGTCCTGTCTTTAATTCTGTTATCCCATAAGTTAGTCACAGAGGCTGTTAACCCGTAAGTTAGTCACAGAGGCATACACAAGCTAGAAAACCAACACAGCTTGATTGACAACCCTAATATTTGAAGGAGTTCTTTTGCATTTCTGTCTTTCAGTTTATTTGCTATGAAATAGAGATAATAATTGTACCAGTGTCAGAGAATTGGTTGGAAAGTGATTAATAAATATGAACAAAGTTGACAACACCTTTCTCCATACTTGAAACCTGCAACCATAACTAACTTCTTAGGAATTAGGTATATTATGCAGGATTATGTGCACAATATTACCTAGTATAATCGCTTGTTCACAGTAGAGCACTACAGAGCACTTCCTTTCTGTAAAGCATTTTCAACCAACTTCAACTTCTTCACTTCCCGTATAGACTCTTCATATTCATGGTAGAAGTCAGTTCATTGCCTCTCCATGTTCACCACTTACCGAGCGTGAAAGTTAAATTATGGAAGGAGACTGCGAGTTTCTTGACTTAACAGTATCATGTAGTCTTCAGAAGGGGGGTTTGAATTCCAGTAGTCAGCGAAGATGTGAGTAATATACTGTGATTTCTATTTTTACAAAATTAAGTTTATTTAAAACAGCCTTAGAGTAACTATATCACTAATGCAGAAACATAGGCAAGTAATAAAACTGATTATATTATAATTTTTGGCATCTTCTTATTTATTCATTGTTTACCTTAACTTTTATAACATATTATATATTATTTATTGTATTATATAATATATAATGTTATGTATATAATATTTTTCACAACACCTTATTTATTAACAGTTTTTTAAATAACAATTTCCTCTAAATCAACTGAACACGCTCTTTTGAACTCAAAGTGATTGAAGCAGGAAGCACTGGGTTTACACAATTCTGTAGCACATATTAGAGCTTTCAGTTTAGTAATTTTATGGGCCTCCTGAGATATGGTGAGATAGCAATGTGCAAAAGACTCTGTGAAAATGCACATGTGCATGTGTTTCTGCATGTCCACTTTTGAGTATGTAAATGCATATACACATGGCAAAAGCTGAAGTATTATCCATATTAACTAACCTAGTCATGTTAGTCTTCCTCTGAACTAATATTATATCCTATGTGTATATGTAATAAAGAGAAATGAAATTTATATACTCTTTATAAAACTTGATTGGCATTGAACTACACATGTTACCTATAGTTGTTGCAGTTAAATAATTCAGTGGGGAAGTATGCTGGGAATGAAATCAAATTTAGAGAATATTTCAAAAAAAATTTCCGTTTGAATTAAAATCATAAAACAGTTTATTACAATCATTGCTGGATTATATTAAACAGACCACCTGGAAACACTTGATCTTTTAAGTTTTAGTAATTACTGTGTCACATCTGCTAAAAAGTGATTCAGTGTCTGACTTGTTTTATGTCGTGTGTTCAGCATTTGTTTTGTGCTATTCCAACAGAATTCAGCCATCTCAGTCCTAAGGCTCACATCTGGTCTGGTCAATAATGTAATGCCCTCCATCTCTCACCAGATGAAGGTTCTATGGTGATATGCAAGATATTCGTCAGTATTGCTATAGGATAGGGTCATTTTAGGTTCCCTATCCTCAGCTGCCCAAGGAACTAACTGGGGACATCGCCTTGGGCTCCTGGGAGCCACTCTAGGTTCAAGTCTCTTGGCAACGCTAAGGTGGCTCCCTTAACTAAGAATTGTGCTTCCGTGTTCCCCTATCCAACCTTCCTTTCTCCCAATCATCCTGTTTCCCCAAGTTCCCCCCATTCTCCCCTTCTCACTTTTCTCTCCCCACCTCCCCTTACCCCCATTGCACCCCACCCTCAAGATCCCAAATTTTCTCCCCAGTAATTTTGTCTACTTCCCATAGCCAAGAGGATAACTATATGTTTTTCCTTTGGTTCACCTTCTTACTTAGCTTCTTTGGGATCACCAATTGTAGACTCTGTGACCCTTGTTTATGGCTAGAAACCAAATATGAGTGAGTACATCCCCTGTTCATCTTTTTGGGTCTGGGTTACCTCACTCAGGATAGTGTTTTCTATTTCCATCCATTTGCATGCAAAATTCGAGAAGTCATTGTTTTTTACCGCAGCGGAGTACTCTAATGTGTATATATTCCACACTTTCTTCATCCATTCTTCCATTGAAGGACATCTAGGTTGTGTCCAGGTTCTGGCTATTACAAATAATACTGCTATAAACATAGTTGAACAAATGCTTTTGTCATATGATAGGGCATCTCTTGGGTAAATTCCCAAGAGTGGTATTGCTGGGTCTAGGGGTAGGTTGATCCCGAATTTCCTGAGAAACCGAAACACTGATTTCCAAAGTGGTTGCACAAGATTGCATTCCCACCAGCAATGGATGAGGGTTCCCCTTCCTCCACAGCCTCTCCAGCAAAGGCTATCATTGGTGTTTTTGATTTTAGCCATTCTGACAGGTGTAAGATGATATCTCAAAGTTGTATAGAGACAGAGGCCCCCACTGGAGCACTGGACTGAGTTCCCAAGGTCCCAATGAGGAGAGGAAGGAGGGAGAAGATGAGCAAGGAAGTCAGAACCACAAGGGGTGCACCCACCCACTGAGACAGTGGGGCTGATCTATTGGGAGCTCACCAAGGCCAGCTGGACTATGACTGAAAAAGCATGGGATAAAACCGGACTCTCTGAACATGGCGTGCAATGAGGGCTGATGAGAAGCCAAGGAAAATGGCACGGGGTTTTGATCCTACTTCATGTTCTGGCTTTGTGGGAGCCTAGCCAGTTTGGATGTTCACCTTCCTAGACATGGACGGAGGGGGGAGGACCTTGGACTTTCCACAGGGCAGTGAACCCTGACTGCTCTTTGGACTGGAGAGGGAGGGAGAGAGGAGTGGGGGGAGGGGAAGAGGGGTGGAAGGAGGGGGAGTGAAGTGGGAGGCTGGGAGGAGGCTGAAACTTTTTTTTCCTTTTCTCAATAAAATAAAACACACACACACACACACAAAATAAAAGAAAGGAAAGCTAGTTTACAGTTGGACGGAATCACTAATAAACTTGATATTATCAAAAAAAAAATAATGTAATGCCCTTGAGAATATGGTCAGTAGTAGCAGATCCAGCCAAGTAAGTGCCTGCAGAGGAAGAGTGTTCTTCAAAAGTCCTCTCAGCATCTAGAATAAGGTGATCAGCAACACTCAAAGACTTGGGGTTGGAGACCGATGCGGTGAGGCCAGCAGTATGCAGAGGGACTCCGTTTAGTGCCTAGGTTCTGGAACCTTGACTTCTAGATTCTTTAGACAACCGGGACTGAATAGTATAAGAGTTGGGAAGAGTGAACTCTCTGTTGAGGATGCTATGTCTTACACTTGAAGGTGAGAAGAAAAATATTATTCCATAAAGGTTCAAGACTGAATCTTATTATTTCTCCTGTACAATCTTTGGGTAGGAAAGGCTTAGAATCAGTGTTTGTGAAATTCTAAAAGCTAGAAACTCTGTCACAATGTGAGATTTTTATGAAGTCTTTAGAGAGAATGAAATTCTTTATGCATAATGGAAACTGAATCTATTTGGAAGCGAATACTAGAATATATTGGTAGCAGGAAGCAATCATATTACTGTCTGAGAGAAAGAGAGATTCGAATTGTGAATTTAACTTACTTTAATACACCAACATTTACTGATAGTTATTTAATACCTTGTATTAACTAACCCTATTTATTCAATGCGGTAAGTTTTGTTATGCTTATGTTAGAGACAAATAAAATGAAGCTTAAAAATTTAAGTGCAATACCCAAAGTCACACAACTTAACAGTGGTACAGTTTACATTCAAATCAGGTTTATTTGCCTCCAAAATTCAGGAGTGGATGGATGCCGGAGCTACCACAGTTTGTCTGAGTCAGTAGCATAAAAAGAAACCTATCCACAATGTCATTAGATAACAGCCCAAGGAAGAAGCAGGATTTAGGAAAATACATTGGTATAAAGTTATGTATTAGTGCTTCAGGGGGCAGGAAAGAGGGTCTGATTAATTATGACTACAAGAGATGAGAAATATTTCACAGTGGAAATATTTTGTACATTTTTATGATGCCAACATTGGGGTGCAACTTATTAACATCTCAAAACAGTGATATCCAGAGAGGCACTCTTTGTCTTGACTAAATTCTCTTAAGGTAAGGATATGCAGTAAACTTCCATAAATGTGGTTTAATAGACAGAAAATGTTGCTTCTGGGAGAGGAGTCATATTTCTAAAAGCTGTTACTAAATTGCCAGGAGCATGCTTCTGCCGGTGGGGAATGCTGATGTATTTGACTGCTTTTGACTGTCCTGCCTACTTCGTCCAAAAACATACAATCTGAATATAGGAATGAAAAATGTAAACTACTCTTTACTTTTGCTGCAAATTTATTAGTTTTTAAGTTTAAGAAGACTTTTACTCTGTAATCTGGTAAACGTGTCATGGTGAATTTCTAAATAGACAAATATCAATGGGAAAACTATACAGAATTCAAATTTAAAACTGAATTCCCGGGATGTAAAGAAGGACAGAGGGTCATAGCTAATGGAAAAATAAAAAAGTCTTTGATGTACCTCACTAGTCTATGTTGGAATTTTCTTTACCATTTTCTGAAGGTTATCTCTAATTCTAATTGTCTGTTTCTGTCCTGTCCTTCTGAGAAACTGGAGCCACAGTTGCCCTTTCCGTGAGCATCAGATGCCTTTGGTGTAATTAGGTAAGCTTCGGCGCTGACACTGGTGGTCTGCAGCTTAATTACAGACACGCAGAGGGCAGAAGAGGGCATGCGATTCAGAGCTGGCATTTGGATATTAATCAGTGTTAATGAAAATGGAGCTTCTAAAGCTCCCACCTTTACACAAGATAGGTCCTCGGTTGTTTTTGTTTAAACTCTTCAGAAACAATGCAGACTATATCTATTCCACTTAATTTTATATGAAAATAAGAGATTACATAAAAATATCAAAAAATTAAGACTTGTTTGCCCCCCATAAGCACACTCTCTGAGACCACTTTAGCCCCCCGTTCAGTACAGTTTATTGAAGAGAAGTTAACCCCAGTGGGAGAGCAGCAGATGAAGAGCAAAGAAATTGAGCTGGCAGGTTAAAAGGAGAGATTTGCTGCATTTCAGGACAGTTTGTGTTCTTGCTAAATTAATGTCTAGCAATAGGAAATGTCTATACTTAGTTCCAATGTTCCCTCTCAATCTTCCCCTGTCAACTCCTCTTTCTCTTTCTATCTTTATTTTGGTAGAGAGAAGCTATTGCTTCTAGAAGAGACTCATCTTTCTACAAGCTGTTACTGAGAACCAGAAACAGGCTGATGCGTTCCCTCCAAACTCCCCCAATTTTCTTTCCTCTCTCTCTTCTTCCTTCTTAAAGATAAACATAAAATTTATAAGGATAATAATTTTTTCTTTGTTTTTAGAGACAGTGTTATTTTCTTTCTTTCTTCTTTTCTTTCTTTCTTTTGTTTTGAGTTTTTGGGACAGGGTTTCTCTGTGTAGCTTTGGAGACTGCCTTGGCACTAGCTCTTGTAAACCAGGCTGGCCGCAAACTCACAGAAATCTGCCTGCCTCTGTCTCTCAAGTGCTGGGATTAAAGGCATGCGCCACCACTGCCTGAAGGATAGTAATTTTTAAACATAATTTCAGAGTCAAAAATTCAAAATCATGTTTTTTTTTTACTTCAGCAGCATAGACTTCCTTGATTTTAGAGAAGGCATTATTATATGTGTGTGACATGAACATTTGTATATATAGAGAGGAAGTTGAACAAATATACCTGCTAATACAAACTAAGAATTCCTATCTCCTAAAATAAAGAGAACTCCACTGCTGCAAGGAAAAGTGGGCAAAGTTGACCTATCATGAGCTACTCGGGAATTATTCAAGACAATGGGAGACTTGTGAGTAGCTAACGATTCCTCTTCTCATTTATTTGATCTTGGCTCCACAATCTCTCATGCTGTCAGAGCACCCTCAGGGAGTATCATGGAGAGACCAGCTTATTCCATGTCACTTATCCTCCAATCACAAAGTCAAGGGCTACAACTCACCATTGACATATTTGTCTTTAAAGGGGTGTCTGGCAGCATAAAAAGAAATGAATGGAACAAAACTTAGCTAAGTGTAATGCGGAGAGGCTGACAGGCAATCGAAGTTTTATGTAAGTTTAATATAGATTAGTTTGTTTTCAGGCCATGATTTTTTTCAGCTCTAGTACATGTGCTGCTTATTAATGAAGCCAATCTATTAAAGTTGGAGCAATAAAACTTTTCTCCTTTTCCTTCTGAATGAAAGCTCACTGAATTTAATTCACATTGATCTGCAGCTCATAGCTTAAATGTAAAAATATTATGAGAAACTTCTGATGTGAATTTGCATTCCTGACTCTTACCTGTGGTTTACTCTGATATAATAGTTAATCTTCATTCGAGCTTTGCCGGTTTTAGAATTTCCATGGAAACAGTCTCTGATTGTACCCATGACAGTGTCTCTAAAAAGGGGTAATTTAAGAGAGAAGACCTGTCTTGGATATGAAGAGAATGATCTGATGTGCTTGGGTCCTGGGCTGAATAAAAATGAGAAAGCCAGTGGAGAGGAGACTTCCTGCTCTGCATCCCGTGTAAAATCCCACTGTGACCAGCAGCTGTGTGCTTCAGCTGTCACAAGGGGAATGCATTTCCCTGAACTGTAAATCAGAAGAGCCTCTCTGCTCCTAGGCTTCTTCTTGTTTACAGGCAATAAGATATAATTTCCATTGAATAGATTCTAAAATTTGATGTATAGTAATTACCTTAGTATAGTTTTGTTTTATTAAACAGTAACAAACCAGCTATGTAGAGAATACCGTGGTATGGAGACCGCATGCAAGAAAACTGACTGATACACTTGACAAATAGCATTCATATTACTAGACTTTGCAAACTTCACAATGTCAGCCAACTGTGAAAAAGAAACAATGCTGAGTCAGGATCATAACCACAGATGCAAGGTAACCAGACTTGTACATGCATTACAGATTCACAAAAAAGTACTGAAATTCATTGCTTCTATTTTTATTTCTCCCTTGTTTCAGTAATTTTGTTCAATGCTGATTTCACTAGAATTTAGTTCCAGTGAGGAAAGCTTTTGAGGATTCATATCCCTTGCTTATGTGGACTGCTACCACAGAATAATTCATTTCTGTCAAGTGTCTCTAACAAGCTCATATCTGTAACTGTTATCTATCATCTGATTGTTGTCTGCCCATCTTTGTATCTGACTACTTATTTTATCTCTTCCTGAGTATCTAGATAATTATTACCACCCTTGTGTATGCTATAATGATAAAATAAGACTACACCAAACGGTAAGGTATATTAGTCTAAGAAAAACGCAGTATAATAGTCAACACATAGTTAATGAAATAGAATTAAATTGAAAATATATCCATATATTTGTATGTATATAGTACAAAGTAATAACCAACCAAATAAGCAAGGAATAGCATGATATTGAAGCCATATACATAGACTAATTGGTATTAGAGGTACAAATCATGGGAAATTTTAAACACTTAATAGTTGATTTTAGAATGCAAAATTAACATTGTCCTTCAAAGAATGTCTGGCAGTGTTTAAAGAGATACTTCAATCTACCCTGGTTATATTTATTGATGTGAAATAGTTTTACATCAAAAGCAAACTGAAGCTATTTTTTTCAGTCTAAATAGTAACTCTTCTATTGAAGAAAAGCTTCAGTTATATGGTCATGAAAACAATTGTGTGCTATTCTGGAATTTATAATCAAATAAACAAACAAAGCAGAGTGTTTATAAATTGCCTTCCAATGCTTTCTATTAACCGGTCACATTATTTTACTTAAATATTTAATGTTAATTATTTGATTCAAATGTTTCAATTTCTGCTTGAGTATAGTCCTATCTGTATATACATATTTATAACCTTAAAAGCATGTTTTCTGGCCTTAGCATCAAAGGCAGCATCAATAAAGCCAGACCATGAACTATTTTAGGGGTTAGTGGAGAGCAGACACAGAAGCTCATTCACTCATTTTCCTTTCTGGACATTTGTTTAAATACCACATTCTTATAATGTAGCCCTGGCTTATCCAGAACTCACTCTGAAGAACAAGGTAGCCTCAAACTTGCAAAAATCCTTCTTCCTCTACTGCCTGAGTACTGGGATTGAAGTCATGCACCGCCACCTGGCAGCAATTGCCTTCTATAAATGACTAAAATCCTTCCAACTTCTTTTCTGAAAAGAACATATATTTAATCATTTCTTAGTGATTTAATTTCATTTGTCTTTCTGAAACTCTGGCAAAAAAATAAGGCTATTCTTATTCTTCCATTCATATTATTTCTCTTCGCTTGTAATGTAATTTTTGTGTTGCAGAACAATTAGTGCTGTTAATAAGTACAAAGGCTAAAGAAAATAAGAAAATAATACAAAAATATCAAATCATGGCTTTAATAGTTGTGTATTCACTAGGTATTTTATTCGGTACCTACCTCTTTCAAGTCTAATGTGTGTTTTTAGCTGTGCATTTTAGTTTTATCCTTATGTTTCTTCCTCTAGAGAGAATATTCTATATGAAGGATAATGGTAATCATTTAAAACAAAAGAGAAAGAATAGAAAGGGTAATGGCACTGTTTCCGTGGCTGTCCATCAGTTGTGTGATGCCTTTCTAGTCTCCTCAGCCAACAAACCATTCCCGTGTTGATTAACTGGTCACTGGGAAAATCACAGAAGCATCCTGTTTACATTCCACCTCTTTCATGATGCCCCTCTTCATGGGTCTCCCTCGTAAGACATTGACTAGATCTGAAAACTTCTGTGAGTAAGTTTGTGAAGCATTTTAGTACCAGGCCTGAAACCAACTCCTGATCAGATGCTTAATCGTAGGAAGAATAAAAGATGTTGAAAAAGAAGTCCTTTGCAAAACAGCACAACACAGACCTCATCACTCAACTTTCAGCTTTTCACAATGTGCTTTCTACAATGTTTTCATCAACATCTGGCAAATTTGGTCCTTATCCATCATAGTAATTTTAGGAATCATTTTATAGCATGCATTATAAAATGATAGCTTGAAAAAGTAATGGTGAATCTCAGAGTTCCTACTCTGACCTGAGACAGTTGCTGAATGGAAACAAAATTTAAAAAACAAAGCAATCAATGCAAACACACAGAATTTGTATGACTCCTCCACAGAAGGACATGGATATCAGTCAGTGTGGTTTTGTCACTGTAAAGCTACTTGCCTTGCAAGCTGTAGATTTCTCCAACGCTGTTCTGACGCGTAATGTGATGCCAGTATGCACTACGAGGAAGAGAGATGGATTTCGATAATGTCATTGGTTCAGTCAAGCTTGTCTGAAGCTAAAAGAGAAAGAAAATGTATCTTAGGCTTTTTTGGAGATATCAAGCTCAAATCAACCCTTTAAAATGCCAAGGATTTAATGTGAGTGACAGAGAGAAGAATATGGGAAAGATATCCATAAAATTCCCCATTCAATGATAACTGTGTCAAAAGTGAAATTGCCACTGAAAGATTTCCCATGCTCCAGTGGGTGGCCCACAGATGTGCATATATAGACAGTAGTAAGATGGGTGGGGAAAAAAGACAGATGAGAGAGAGAGAGAGAGAGAGAGAGAGAGAGAGAGAGAGAATGAATATTGGAAACAGGCATGTTGGGTGAATATGGGGGAAATTTACAGGAGGTAAATGAGGTAGATATGATCATATTTCTTTTACAATGTATGCAATTATTAAAAATAAGGAGACATCTAGAAAAGTATGGAGAACAAAATGGGGAAGAAGGGAAATAGCCCAATGGGTAAAAGAGATTGCTTCACAATAATGAAGCCTAGCACCTGCATAAAAAGCTGGGTGAGCAAGGCCAGCTGGCCTGGGTCTGAAAAAGCATGGGATAAAACCGAACTCGCTGAACATAGCGGACAATGAAGACTACTGAGAACTCAAGAACAATGGCAATGGGTTTTTGATCCTACTGCACGTACTGGCTTTGAGGGAGCCTAGGCAGTTTGGATGCTCACCTTACTTGACCTGGATGGAGGTGGGTGGTCCTTGGACTTCCCACAGGGCAGGGAACCCTGATTGCTCTTTGGGCTGACGAGGGAGGGGGACTTGATCTGGGGAGGGGGAGGGAAATGGGAGGTGGTGGCTGGGAGGAGGCAGAAATCTTTAATAAATAAATAAATTTATTTATTTATTAATTAAAAAATGCTGGGTGAGTAGATACATTCCAGTAACCCCAGTGCTGCAGGGTGTGAACTGTCTATTCACACGGGAATGTACCCCAGTTTCAGTAAGAGGCTGTCTCAAGGGGATAAGTGGTAGTGTGATAACCAGGATATCTGTTGGTCCCTTGGCTTCCATACACAGGTGCTCAGCCCATCACACATGTGCATACACCACATGCATGCCACATACTACTATAAATATTAAAACACACAAAAAGGAAATATATATATATATATATATATATATATATATATATACTTAACTTGTTAAGACTGGAATCTGACTCATTAAGAGGGGCACTAAGAATCTCAATGGCTTCTTGCCAATGAAGAAAGAACAATGAAAAAAAAAAACTCAGGGGAGAATCAATCACAGGTCATGTTATGAACTGGTTTGCATTTTAGTGGTTGAGAAATATTTACACAGTCCATAGTGTTTCTCAATGTATAGAATGGTGAAATAATTCAAGAAATGAAGGAGCAGGCTGCCAGAGTGACATGTCCTAGAAAAGGTGCCGAACAGAAGAGAGCCATTTTCAGACACTTCTTCACACCTCCTCCCACCATTGTGCAGGGCTGCTGTTCTTTAATGTGTCGTTTTCTTATACACACTGAATGAATGCTCTCACCGAAAATCTCTGTAATAAGAGAGCTAAATGTGTTTGTATTTTGAATGTACTATTTTGAGTTAGCTGATTACATCATTCCCTGGGGCGTAAGATTAACACACACACACACACACACACACACACACACACACGAATGGATTCACAGCTTTAAGAAAGAAATTTATGCTTATTAATTTATTCCTATTGTTTTAAAAAATACAGAAATGGTTTTATTTGGTCTTTGTTACTTTAACACAAGCTGAGCAATACACAAACAGACTCCTTAGCTACTGCCATCCAAAAGCTAAGAAGGCCACCAGATAATTTCTGAGGCTTATAACCGAGATGTCTCTGCTTCTTTGTAACCTTTCCACCTGGCATTACAACTACTGTATTTGGAAAGTGCCTCAATTTATGCTGTTCTTTGTTCTGTTGCTATAAAATCTTCATGAAATGTTATCAAATTGGAACATGTAATTTGGAGTAATCTGGATTTGCTATCTTGTACAAGATCAACATATTCAGTTTATTTGAAAGCCTCCCTGCAGAGCAACTTCACAGCTGGTTCTTCTGTATCCACAATGATTTCACATTCTCTTCTCTATTTACACAATATGTATGCTCCCCACACCCATATTCCATATCCTTTGGTATGTGTAGGAATGTGAAGGAAATAGATTTTGTTTTCTGTGCTGAGATTAAGTAGAGCTCTCTGTACCCGCAGCATCCTTGTTATTAGTGCCCCAGCCCTGACAACTGGACACAACTGTGTTTAGAGATACCCATGTTTAGACACCATCAAATATGCCCACATGGGTAAACTTAGTCTCCCTCTACTTTAGAGAAGTAGAGGTAGGTTTCATTTTATGATGGTGTTATTGATAGAGGAAGTCAACTTCTCCTATGAAACATGAAGTTGATTAAACACATAAATCTTATTTAATTCATGTCAGCAATGTACATTAAAAACATCAAATAAACTGAATAAATACAAATCATAGTTATGTTTATTATATAGTCTACTATTTTCTTAATCTAATATAATGTATTATTTTTCATAAAATAGATATTTCTAAAATTTAATAAAAGTCATTTTCCTTCTTAGTTAAATTTAATTTTGGTAAATATTGCTTTACACCAAATAATCAGTCTTGGGCATCCTAGAAGCACAATAAGCATATGGTAACTGTTTAAAATGAATTCCAGGAAACCAGCAGAAATTGCCCCCCTTAACAGCTGAGGTTTCACACCTCTTGTTGGATAATTTTCCCTTTCCATGCTGTCAATGCCTTTAGCTATATTCAATTTCTTCATCCCTTTGCCTTAACTTTAGTTACTTTGTATTTACTTGTAGAAAGAGACACAGCTGTACTGAAAACTTGGTTATGGCTTTTTCTCTACCTGTTTACCTATGTTCCCGCACATTTGAATTGTTTTCCTGGCCATCAGAGTGTAACTCACCCATTCATACCTGTATAAAGTACCGTTAGGGAGTGAACTGTGTCCTCACCAAATACACAGTTGGGGTTTCTACTTCTCTCATAATACACTGTGATCAAAAGCAACTTGAGGATGGAAGGGTTTATTTCATTTTTACTGTCTTCATCCCTGAGGTAAGTTGGGGTAGGAACTCAAGGCAGGAACCAGAAGGCAGAAACTGAAGCAGCAGCTTTGGAGCAACACTGTCTACTGAATTGAGGTCTATGGCTTTCTCAGGCTACTTTTGTATACACCTTAGGACCTCCTGCCTAGGGGTATAGTCACCCTCAGTGGCTTAGACTCTCTCAGATCCATCCATTTATCAAGAAAATGTCATCCAAACTTTCTGTAGACAATCTGATGAAGATATTTCTCAGTTGAGGTGGGGTTTTTGTTGGTTGCTAGCTTGTGTCAAGTTGGAAATAAAACAAAACAAAACAGAACTCCATTTCTGTCATATTTATTGTGTGTTAATAAGTGAAAAAGGATTAATTCATGTATTTTAGAATTTATAGTGTTCTAATACATTTATTGGAACAGGATTTTCTAGTTTCTCTTTTTGGAGAATCTGCTATATTGCTTTTTTTTTTTTTTTGTATTTTATCTAGTGAGAAATTGTTTAAGAAACCACAACAAATCCTGGGCCTTTGTGCCAGAACTACCTGAGTACTTAACTACTAACTCCCTTGCAGGCAACATTCACCTGATTCTTGTTTTGCATAGGCGGGGTTAGGACTCTGAAAAGTTGTTATAGCACAAATGCAAAATCAATTCATCAGGGGAGCAGTTAGCTCAACCCTTGAAATATTTGCCAGGGCTTTCGGTCACCTCCTTTTTCTGAACATTTACTTCATTGGGAGGCTGAGCAATGAACCAGAGAATGCTTATTTGGTGTCTGAGAAGAGTGCAGGTCACAGCTCAACTAAGTGTGAAGAATAGTTGAGATGTCTGTGTTCTACCTGAGAGCACAGACCACAAAGGCAAAGTCAGAGAGCATGGCTGAGTCTCAGAATGCTTCATACACAGTGAAATTGATACCTATATGAGCAAGCTGCCTTAGATCTTATTCGAACAATCAATTAACAAGGTATTTATTTGTATATATTGGAGATCTCTGTATAGGTAATAGAAAAATAGATCCTAGTACTATTTACCAAAATAGAGCAAGCAAAAAAATGACATTGGAGGTAATGATACATATCTGTTCTAGGCCAAGATGATCTACAGAAGTACAAAACCTAAGAAAAACATGAATAGAAGGAATATTTGATCAATGTGAGCAGGTGGGTAAGGGTAGGACAGAGATGAACAGAGCTAAGCAGACTGTATATGCATAAGTGTGCCTGCCTGTATGTGTATCTGTGTATTCACATGAATGAGTCAAACTAGAAAAGGAGAGTTAGTATCTCACTTTTGTTCCTGTTGATATGATGAAATACTCTGACTAAAGCAACCTAGGGGAGAAAAGGTTGGCTTACAGTTCACAAAGGTGAGAAAGTCAAGACAGCCTGAGCGCAGCTCCCACATCACAATCATAATCAAGAGACGAGGGCAGTGAAAGCTCCTGCTCTTAGCCTGCCTTCTTTATTTATGCAGTCCAGGGTCCCAGGTAGGGAAAGGTGCCACCAAGAGTGGGTGGGGCTTCTGCTTTGAATATTAAATCAAGAAATTCTCCCATAGACTTACCTCTCAGGTTATTTTATATCTGTCTAGTTAACAATTAACACTAACCATCACACTTATTGAATGAGTTAAATGCTTCATAGTACATAAGCCAACATGCTCGTTGATACACCCAAGACTAGAGAGTATAGATAAAAACATGTGCTATATAAAAATTAAAAACCCATTGCAAAGATTCCAATACCAAAAAAACACACTAATATAATATATGAAATGCATGTAAGTTATTAAAAAGTTATTCTTTGCAATGAAAAGTATATACAGGGCACTCCCACTTGAGAATACTGCATTTTATTTGTTCTTAGAAACAAGTTCATGAAACATTAAAGTTGTATGTGAACAGAGACCCAGGGGACAGCAAGCCAACCATGCTTGGCACTGTTTGTAGTCATTAAAACAATCCTCTGAAGTTTGATGGTTTATGGGCAATTGGTTTCTCACAGACTTGGCTTAATTTTCAGTAAGGGACACCTCACACTTAATCTTCCATTTTATTCAAGATAAATGGGAAGGAATTAGTAGACATTTTGCTGAGCTTGTTCCAAGGTAACAAATAAAATGTGATTTACACAGTCATTTAATGGAAGTTGTTCAATGTCATTCATTTGATCTTCATAGAACATTATTTTAATTTAGGTTGATACAGTGATTGTTACTACTGTATGTTCTAATTATGTACTAACAAATTACATTTAGGTAATTCGAAGAAAACGTAAAACAAATCCTAGCATTAGACTAACAGCATCAAAACAAGTAGTTTTAACAATATTCATTTATTTATTTTTTTTCTTTTAATTTATTTATTTATTAAGGATTTCTGCCTCGTCCCCACAACCGCTTCCCATTTCCCTCCCCCTCCCCCGATCAAGTCCCCCCCCCTCATCTGCTCGAAGAGCAATCAGGGTTCCCTGACCTGTGGGAAGCCCAAGGACTGCCCACCTCTATCCAGGTCTCGTAAGGTGAGCATTCAAACTGCCTAGGCTCCCACAAAGCCAGTACGTGCAGTAGGATCAAAAACCCACTGCAATTGTTCTTGAATTCTCAGTATTCCTCATTGTCCGCTATGTTCAGCTAGTCCGGATTTATCCCATGCTTTTTCAGACCTAGGCCAGCTGGCCTTGGTGAGATCCCAATAGAACATCCCCATTGTCTTAGTGTGTGGGTGCACCCCTCGTGGTCCTGAGTTCCTTGCTCGTGCTCCGTCTCCTTCTGCTCCTGATTTGGACCTTGAGATTTCTGTCCGGTGCTCCCGTGGGTTCATTTATTTTTATAATCAATGATACCTTTAAAAATATATGTACATTCAAGCCAGGCTTGGTGCTGTATTTTTATACTCCTACATACAAGAGACTGAGGAGAGAGGCTGAGACCAAGGCCAGCCCAGAAAAATTAATGAGACCCTGTCTCAAAATGAAAAGAAGGGGGAAAAAAGCCTTGAGATAAAGGTTGGTAGTGGAGGCCTTATGCCTGTCTCCAACAGTCCAAAGATGAAAAAATATCTGTGTATCCTTAGAATATTTCACATATGTAAATTAGAGGGCATATGCCTTTACAGACATACTCTTAACACAAGGATGCTGATGAACACTTGCTAAATATTAAAGCTCATGGTTGTTTTACTTCACAATTTTGTTCCTCTAAAGGTTTAAGTAAATAATGCTTTATGTAAGTAATTTTCAGTATCAGTACATTTTCCAGAAAGATCTGCTTGTATACTAACTTTCTAAAGTAGATGTTATTGCCAGGCTCCACATAGCCTTTTATAGGAAGACGTAGATAAAGAACCTGCTTCACATCAAATGGCTCCATTAGTCTTAGCAGTGTAAACCACTTCCACACACCTTGTGTTCTTTCACCTACCACCACAGGATGTGAGCGCAGTGATTACCATCATCAGAAGCAGCACCGATTGTCCTGTCACAGTTTTTTCCTTTGTCAGACAGGAACCTGCTATGAAGCCCTTCAATCTGTGATCTTCCTGTTGAAGCCTGCCAAGTGCCAGGCTTACATGTGTACACCGATACATCCATTCTCCCCTTCAGACTGTTATCTTGACTTTTACAACTTATTTGGCTTTGGTTATTTGTTTTGAAATAAGATAACTTTGAACTTGCAATGTTATATTTGTATGCTGAGTTGTTTCAGTCTTTGAAATCTTTTTTTTTCATTTAAGAAAATTAGCTGATAATGGTTTATGCGTATGATTCCTAGAGTTTGCAAAGCTTCTGCAACTATACCCAGACAAGTATGTTAAAGATGTTCTGTGTACCACCTCAGTAAGATGCTTCCAAGTTCTTCATATTTTTGCTGTAGAAAACCTTATCTTTCTCATGCTGTTAGAACTCCCTGAAAATGTACCTAAGAAGAACGTTTCAAAGGAGTCCTGCAGTGGAAGTTAAACTGCTAAGAATATAACCCATCTGGGAGGCCTTTTAGTTCCTCCAAAAGTTATAAATGACTACATGCTCGGCACTTACAAAAACTATCACTATATTTTATATGCTCTAAAATTTCATCCATTTTAAGACAAACCATCGTTATATCAAGCACTGCAAATGATTGGTTCTGCCAGTCAAGCTGTGGCCTATTTGAGTGAGAGCCTCAAAAATGAAAGAAAAAGAAACAAAACCAAGTCTGTCATCTTGGAATTGATGCAATATGGTAGTGTTTTCCAGATCATGCAACTGCCTATGAGAACAACATGCTATCTACTTATTGATCGAGCACTCCATGGAACACCATTTCGTAGAGGGGTGGTGAGGAATGATTAGTGCATGCTATAGTAAAGTTTAACTGGAGAAGGGTGAATTCCTTTGGTTTCTATCATTATTTAAATTACTTTACTGCAGAGCTTCTCTTTCTATCCTGTCTTCCCTGTGACAATAAAAATAAGAATTTCAGGAAAAATCGTTTTAAATATTGATTTCCTTTTTGTTTTTCTAGATAAGCTTTCTCTGTGTAACATTCTGAGTGACCTGGAACTCCCTTTGTAGACCATGCTGGCCTCAAACTCATAGAGTTCTAGCTACCTTTGCCTCCTAAATGCTGGGATTAAAGGGATGACTACCACTGCCCACCTAAATATTGATTTTTTTTTACAAAAGGATAAAGTATAAATTTCTATGTGAGGAGCTCTCAAATAGGTGTTTAAGTTGCTTGTGGTTATCACAAATTTAGAAATTACTTCCAAAATGTCTTTTTTAAATTTACTTATAATTGAAAATGTGTCGGGAAAACGTTTTTTTCATTCATGTTTTCCCCAGTTATTGTTTAAGCCATGCACATTTTACCATGCTTATAATCCCAGTTAGTGTTTTTAAACTGTAGGCATTTTACCATGTCTATAAAAAATTTTAAAAAGGAAGTTTCCTGCACCCTTCTTCCTCTCACTCCCTCCAAGATCTCCCTTCCAAAATCAATGTCTGTGCCTTTAGTGACATTTGTGAACTTCTAAGATCTCCTTTCCAAAATCAATGTCTGTGCCTTTAGTGACATTTGTGAACTTCCTGTCTATCCAGGGTAGATCTGTATTCAATTCAGCATGCTGGAACATGGGGTAATTATGGCTGAGCCTCTGATGAGTGGTTTCTTATATATATATATATATATATATATATATATATATATATATATATAACATTATATAATATTTGTATGAAGCAATACATATCTTCTTAAATGCCTTTAATAATTTCTACATTACTTATAAACCCCAATGAAATGTAAGGGCCATATTAACAGTTGTTAAACTACGTGATTTAGAACAATTTATAACGGTAGCAAAATCACAGTTACGAAGTAGCTGCAAAATAATTTTATGATTGTGGGTCACCACAACATTAGGAACTGTATAAAGGGTCGCAGTATTTGGAAGTGTGAGACCCACTGTTCTAAATCACGTGATGAGTGGTTTCTATTACAAGGAAAGTCAACATTCTTCTGGACAATGTGGTGCCTTGATAGCAGAACATCTTTTAGTGGTGGAAATTGATGAATTTCCATTGTTCTTGAAAGAAGATTTCTATATACAAGAGAGAAATGGGTTCTAGAGACACCATTCTATTTAAATACCTAAATTAAATAATTTTATCAATGACATTAATAATAGTAATGCACCAGAAATAGCTTCAGTTTAAAATGTAGTATACTGGCTTAATCTTCCAATATTTCCAAAATACACCTCCCTTTCTTATTGTGTTTAAAATATTTGTATTAATTTTTTAAATATTTCACATTCAAACTCTTCCAAGATCTACATTTGCATTCCTACCCATCCGACATTGTTTTCCTTTTAAAAATACAATCTACCATATTAAAAAAAAACAGAAAAAACCATGATTATCTTAGATGCAGACAATAATTTTTTTAAAACACACTAGGTCTAATACTTTGGGGAGTGGGATCTGTCCTAGAGCATGGCAGACCTCCCAGGGCCAATCTTAATGTTAACTGACTTCATTCTCTCACAGAAGGTATCAAAATCCCAATACCTCATCAGCTAAGTGCATCACTTTGAGCCCATGTTCCCACCTTCATTCTGGCATATTTTTCTGGACTCAGATTTTGTGAATTCTGTAAAAGTTACTGTGTATTCATCTGTACAACTAACCAGCTGTGTCTAGAAAATACTGTTTTCTTGTAGTCATTTCTGCAACCACTTTCTGATTGGATTTCAGTTTCCCTTTCTGAGGTGGAAACCATGAAAAATCCTTTATTTTTCTGCATAAGTCACATTTGTGTTGAAAAACTAAAAAAATGCTGAAACTTCCTTAGATCCTTCTTTACAAAGATTTTTTTCTACTCTTTACAGTAGAGCAGAACTGAGGTGCTATGGGAATGCATACGTGAAGAAAGCCCTCTCATTCTGTGTAGGACATAGTCTCTGAAGGAACCATAGGTGAACTTCTCAGGAGTCAATTACCCAGAAACTCACTTTGACAACATTATTGCCATTTATTAAAAATTTCAGGATCATTATGTCTTACACACAGTTTTAAGGCTGGGAACACTGATGTTTCAAGAAGTCAAGGGACTTGGCCCACTAGATAGGATCAACTATCCGATCTCACCAAACTATAGGCAGTCTTATAGAGGAAACTTTTCTCTTGTATTCATCTGTACAGTTCACTGAGTATCAACTGCATAATGATCTTCTGCCAGTTAATAAGTAGCTAACCTGTATGTAAAACAGTGTAACTGAGCTAGTCATTATTATTTCTTTCTCATTGAAGGAAATCAAAATATACATCTTTATTTGTCTTAGCAATTTAATGGGTATTTTTTTCTGATAATACTCAATACTGCTTAAGAGAAAATGTACTGTTCTATTCACTATGGCTGAAATTTTACTAGATGTCAGATTGTTTTATTAAATCATTAAAAATTACATTAATTTATTTATGGGTGCGCTAACTGTGCAGATGTGTGTGCCTGTCATGATGTGTGTGGATGCCAGAGGGCAGATTTTAGAATTAATTCTTTCCTTTCACTATGTGGGTTCCAAAGATTGAACTCAGGTTTTCAGACTTCACTAGAAGCACCCTTATCGGCTGAACTATCTTCTCAGTCCTTTTAAGTGACAATAGAAACACAGCATGACGTAGATGATGAATATTATCAAAACACATTGGCTGATGTGGCTATAGTGAAGAGATGTTAATAATGGCAAACCCCAGTTTAACAACCAGGTAATATCATAAGATCCTGTTGAATTGCTTCTTTTCAGGAAGCTATGGCAGTTGAGACATTATTTTCATTGCATTTGTGCGTGTTTATAAATTTAAAAATCATTTATCATTAAACATTAAAAAGGTAAAAGAAAATGCTTTCAATTGTCTGTAAACTTATGTTTAGGACATCCATTGCTTATAGAGATTTTTGGTTGCTTAATCTTTTAAAAGTCTTTTAAAGCATATGAAAATACATAAGAATGTAAGTATTAATATCACATGGCCTGGTTTGAAAACAAAACAAGCAAATAAAACCTCACTGTCACCGTTCTATTTTGTAATAGATGCATACTAAATACAATGCTAAATTTTTGCATCTTAGAGGGTTTTAGATATTTTTGTACTTTTGCTTAGTTTTCACACAGAACTTTATCTTATTTTTAGACTGAAAACAGGAATCAGACAGAGAATACTAAAATGATCTTTCATGCTTGTTGGAAAGTTTTGTGATTTTAGAGAAGGTATATTAAAGGGGGAAATAATGTCTTGGAGACTAGGAAGCCCTGATAGTGGTTCTGGAACCTGGTGTTCTTGAGATGTGACCAAGCTGAGGTAGACTGCTCTCAGAGAAGTGTTAAATTAGAATGAGTAGAATGGAGTAGAATTCTACTGAAGAATGGAGTAGATTAGAAGCAATTTAATTTCGATAGCATTAAGCTTCATAGAGAAGCATATCTGTAAAATTGACATGGAATTTTATCCAAATGCACTCTTTACATTTGATTTGGTGGATTTTAGCATCGAGTTTCACTGAGTCCACTGAACATCTGTGCCTCGTAGAGGGGAAACACATCCCAACTCTAGAAAGTCTAAGACCCTTATGCAGGTATCCATCATCTCTAAACTTCAGTGATAACTGTCTGCCTTTCCCCAGGTTTGGCAGACTTTGATAAGCGTACAGCAGCCCCAGCTGATACTATTAAGTTTTATTTAAAAGAAAATTATCTCAGGATTGTTAGACGTTCCTGAAAGAGTGGGAATGATAAGTTGTCAGCACATGTGGGTTCAATAACTTGCTTTCTTCTCAGATACTGTAAGGTTTGTAAGTATTCAGAGTCCCCCTATATGCTCTGTCACCACCATAAGACGAAGGTTTCATGAGCATGTGTATGTGTATGGCAACTAAGTAGATAGAACTATGATAGCTCTGCTGCATAATAGATAAAGACCTTTAGAGACTGAACACCCTCCACAGTGGTACAATCTGCAAGCAGTGATGTTGGACTCACTAGTTTGGAACCCAATCAGGATCCTGTGTTTCATCTCTAATAATTGTAGTCTACTGAAACAATTCTTGATGTTTTCTTCATGAAAATATAATTAAAATTCCTGTATGATAATTTGCACACTTAAAACAAGTATAATTAACAAATTTCAACTCTTGCCTCATTCTCTAAGCAATCCGCAATAGGTCACACACAGATCTATGAGAGCAGGGTTTCTAAGTTCTGGACAAAAACAATTTCTGTGCTACACTGAGTAAGCGATTGCAGACTTTAGAGGTTGACTTTTATAGGTTGGGTAACAGGCTAGGGCATGGGTGAACACCATGCACTATGCAAATAGACTCATATAAATATAGTATATATCAGCCCAGGGACATTCATTCACAAGCATCAGGTTACATAGGATGGAGCCTTACCCGGGCCTTCTGCTCCATTTCTAGCATTAATCTTTCATGTTGCTCAGCTATGGCCAGTGTTGCAGAATGGACCTTCTGATAGATCATTTCTCCTTCCCTTGTTTGAAAAGTGAATAGGCCTTCTCCTGTGTCACACATTCTGTGAAGAAAGAGAGAAAGAGATGGATCTTTGTGGATTCAAGTGTTGTCAACAATTTCCACGTCAAAGATGCCCTTAACTGTCAGGTTTCCTCCTCCATACTAGTTCATTCTTGGACAAACTATTCGATATATGCATCTCTAAATGTACATTGTGGGGAACTAGAGGTGAAAATTCATGTGTACTCGGGTTTTTAAATGCTTTCCAAACTGTAAAGGAACAAATGAAAATGATTTAGACATGCTCAGTGTGGGAGTCTGAATCGTGACACTGGGGTTTCCCTACTCTCAGAAATAGTTACCATATACTCTACCATTTTTTGTGCAAAGAACAGGAAAGTCTATCAAACATAACCTATTTGAACTTAAGAATATTTGGCTTTAAGATAGATTCTGCCAAAAACAGGGGTGTACATTTAAGCAAGATGCTTAATCTATTTCTGCTTTGTTTACAAAATAGGGATAATGGAGCCAATTCATACAATCTTAAAGGTTAAAGAGTTGGTAAATAGTTTACAGTGTTGCCTAGCATACTCAGAGTGTTAAAAATTGTTAGCTACTTTCATCATAAAACTTAGAATTAATATTAATGAAAGTTTAGAGGTCACTGAATAAATATCTACCCTAGGGAAAAGCTGGGTTGATTTATTTTTGCCCAATACAAACAGTTATGTTTTTATGTTATAAGTTAGGAAGAAGTATAATACAGTTGGCACTATGGATGACAACATATTATATTATTAAAATTCTTACCGGACATTCTAGCAGAAATATCAAAAGATAAGTTTATTTTCACTTATTTAATTATAATCACTTAATAAGACAGTCTTAATTGAAAATTATTAAAAAATATATTTACAGATCATTTGAAAGGCTAACTGTGGTATAAAATCTTATTATAATTATTATTTTAGCCCAGTTGTAACTATAATTGAAAACAATCTATATCCATGTGGTATTAATTACTCTAATAGGAAGAATTAATTGAATTTCTATGCTGCTGTTTTTAAGTTAATATCATTAAAAGAGTTACAGGTTACAGTGTCAAAATATTCACGTGACAAAAACTATTGGACAATTTGGATTTTTCCCTATGACTCTCCAAGGGAATTTTAGTAGCAAAGAAATGTCTCAAGAGACTTCCAACATTGTCAGGGCTGTGACTGCCATCCCTCTGGGCCCATCCAACCAGCACTTAGCTTCTGTGAAAGCGATCTCAATAAAATTCACATGGCGTGAAATGGAAAGTCTTGGGGAAAAAAATCAAGAATTTTCAAAAGTGAAACAAATGAGCTATCTTTGTTGATGCAGGGGTGTTTGGAAATGCAAAAGCCACGGAAAACCCATTGATAAGTCCTGAACACATCTTGTTTGAAGTGGAGATTTTGTTCACTGTCAAGTGCAGAATGCTGCTTATTAGCCTCAGGAAATGAGATAATGAAGGCACAAATTGTTATTTCATACCCAGTCATTCAGATGTGAAGTGCTGATCCCTGTCCACTTCCTGAGACTTAATTCTTCCCAGTGGGAGACTTGAGTGCTTACAGGAGGGTTTCCCTAAATTTGGAAATAACTACCAAACTACCATTCACTTCCTTTGAGAAACGAACAAGCATTTGAATGCATTATAAAAAGAAAAAAAAAACATTAAGTACAAGGAGCTTCTTCTGCACTGCAGTTCTATAAACCAAGAGGAAGGTTTCAGACTCTTCACTTGTTGAGACTATTGCTTTTGTCACTCAGGTTGACTTGAGTAGTTTAGGGGTCCTTAGCATGTTTTGTCTGAAGGAGGATATGAAACAGAAGTGTAGAGCTTTTCTTATCTGCTTAAACAGTGTCGTGGTAGCAAGCCAACAGTACAGGACAAGAGAAAGAAAAGGATGCAGTAAGCTAGGTTGCTTTTGACTTGTTTTTCAAAGTAGGGCCCCAAGACAGCAATTCCTTTACCACTAGAAAATTATTTATGGTTCTGACTTCTAATCTTTATCTTAACAACGTTCCACATGGTTCATATGAACATTATGAGACTCAACCTGCTTTCCTGAATATACTCTTTCCCTAAAGCAGGAGGAGCTCAGACAGAGATGCTCATTGCATTTGAACATTCCAACTCTATGCCCACCAACTGACACTAAAGACATTCAGTGAGTGTGTTTATTTTATGAAAAGGTGAATACATGAATGGTGTGTATTTGGCCTAACTCCAAATTAAAGATGTTGTTCATAATTAAAGATGAAGGCATTATTTCTTGTCACACTTAAGATATTTGTACAGAACAAAACTTTTTCATAACTAAATTAAAATTTTTAGTTTGTTATTTATGTGTATGGGTGTGTTTCCACAAATCCTCAGATTCCACACTCCTCTGAGTTCCTCTCTCTTCCCCTTTATATTTCTCTCTGCATCCAGCCATATCACTTTTGTCTCCACCTCCCCAGTGCTTGGGTTAAAAGTGTGTGACTCCCAAACACTAGGATTAAAGGTGTGAACCATCACCACCTGGATCTGTTTCTGGATTGATCTTTTAGTTCAGGGTAGCATTGAACTCACAGAGATCTGCCTGCCTCTGTCTCCTGAGTCCTGAGATTAAAGGCGTATGTTACCACCCCACTCCCTATGTCTGACTTGTGTGGCTGCTTTGCCCTCTGATCTCTAGGCAAGCTTTATATATTAAAACACAGATAATATACCACTGAATATATAATATAATATAATTAATATAATATAAAGAATAATATATTCTTCTGAAAAACTCAACTTCAATTCCCAAGACCCATGTCAGGCATCTCTTTTACCACCTATAACTTCAATCCCAAGGGAGCTGATACCATCCCCTGGACTCTGTGGATATGACCTCTATGCAAATGTGTGATAATACTTGCATTCCTAGCAACATAGAGAATTCAAGGCCAGCCTGGGATACTCGAGACTTTGTCTTAATCTCACCCTCCAGAACATAATTTAAAATAGTTACCTTAAAATATCTGGGTAAAATAATTTTGATTTATCTTTCAGGAAGTTTTCAGCAGTAAAATAGAACCAAAGCAGATTCCCTAACACTCTTATATTTTTCTTTAGGATTTAAAATTAACATTCAAATGTAGACAGTAATGAAACTCTCAATACCACAGTAATGAGAGCAATTTAAACCAATTAACACTTTTATTCTGTTCATGATTTAATCTTAATTATTACCTAATAAGGTAGGTATTTTACTTCTTTACTGTGGAAAGATCCTTTCTGAAAATTCTGGTGAGTAAACTTAGAAACAGAAAAAAGTCTAGAAACAGACCGAATGCCTTTGAGTCAAGTGACTGACCAAATCGAATCCCAGGTAGTGAAGGGAAGTGGGATTTTCCACAAATTGAGCTAGATATGTGTTATTAAAAAAAAAAAAAACAAAACCCTGGGCTGGGCAGTGGTGGCACACGCCTTTAATCCCAGTACTTGGGAGGCAGAGGCAGGCAGATCTCTGTGAGTTCGAGGCCAGCCTGGTCTACAAGAGCTAGTTCCAGGACAGCAACCAAAAAGCTACGAAGAAATCCTGTCTTGAAAATCCAAAAAAAAAAAAAAAAAAAAAAAAAAACAACCCTGTGATGTCTCTCTATACAGTTATTTAAATTCCTATTTTTAAATAAAATGCTGATAATAGTACAATACAAAAATGTGAAAGAATTAGTAAATAAACTAAGGAATTTCAGGTCAAAATGTGATAGACTGATGAATGCATTTCTGAAAATACTCTCTGTGTGTATTATGTATGTGTGTCATGTATGTGCATATGCCTGTGCAGGTATGCAGTCAGGCCTGTGTATGTGTGAGGAGGCCATAGACTGATACTGGGTGTCCTGTTCTTTTACTACATACTCTATTTCTTTAGTCATGATCTGTCACTGAGCCTGGAACTATGGCAGTGGCAGTTCTCTCTTGTGGGCCCATGTGTGGTCACGCTTGGCTTTTTATGTGGGTGCCGAGATTCTAATTCTGGTCCTAATGATTGCACAGCAAGCACTACTACCCATAGATCCATCTCTCTGGCCTTGAAAAATTAACTAAAAAAATAAACCAGAGATATAAGAAAAAAACTAGAAGTAGTAGAACTAACTGCACTAATAGTTTCTCACCTATAAAACAGAAAGATGTATAGTATTTTAGAGTGTTTTCATTATGTGTTTGGAATACTGAGATAACACAGTCAACTCTTAGGAGTACCTGTAATTAAGTGACTATAGTTATTACTACTACTAAGGATAGAATTCCAAAAGAAATGTCTAAATAAGAACAAAGATGAAAATATTATACACAGTGTGCTAATGTTTCTGTAAAAATATTGAGACAAAAATCTCAGTAGCTAGGAAGAATTAGGGAGATTTATTGTACAGAATTGTGCCTATAGCAATTTTTCATTTTTTATTGTTTTTTATTGAGCTATATATTTTTCTCAACTTCCCTCCCTTCCTCCCCCTCCTTCTCTGCCCTCTTCTATGATCCCCATACTCTCAAGTTACTCCGGTGATTTTGTTTTTTTCTACTTTCCACAAGATTTCCTGACAAAAATGGGAGCATAGGGATGAGAGGAGTAGGGAGGGCAGAAGGGGAAGATGAGGGAAAAAGGGGAGGGGGGAGGAGAACTTGAAGGAATGGGATAGTCGAGATGGAGGAAAGACAGAGATGAGAACAAGGAAGGAGATATTATGATTGAGGGAGCCATTATGGGGCTAGTGAGAAACCTGGCACTTGAGAAATTCCCAGGAATTCACAAGGATGACCCCAGCTAAGACCCTAAGCAATGGAGGAGAAGGGGCCCCAACTGGCATTGCCCTGTAGTCAGGCTGATGAATATATTAAATACCACCATAGAACCTTCATCCAGCAACTGATGGAAACAGAAGCATAGACCTGCATCAGAGTACTGGACTGAGCTCCAAAAGTCCAGTTGAAGAGTGGGAGGAGTGAGAATATGAGCAAAGAGGTCAAGACCCTGATAGGTTCACCACTGAAACATTACCTGAACTAATGGGAGCTCACCAACTCCAGCCAGACAGGGAAGGAAATAGCATGGGTCCAAATTAGTCCCTCTGAATGTGAGTGACAGTTAGTTATATGACTGGGGCCCACTGTGGGGCCACCTGCACTGGCACCAAGATTTATCCCTGCTTGTACTGCCTTTTTTGGAACCTGTTCTCTTTGGATGGACACCTTGCTCAGTCTGGTTATAATAGAGAGGGCCTTAAACCTTCCCCAAATGCCTTACCCTTTCTGAGGAGTGAATGGGGGTAATATGGGAGATAGGTGGAGGAAATAGGAGGAGAGGAGGGAGTGGGAACTGGGATTAGTATGTAAAGTGAAAAAAAATTAGTTTGTTTTCTTTAAAAAATTCATAAAACATTTCCTTGTCATAGTCCTGAAGAATGTGCTTAGTCTCATTGTGTCTTGTTATGCTATGTTCATTTGATAACCCTGGGAGGGATTGAAAGGAGTGGAGGAATGGAGGGCTGTAATCAGGATGTATTGCATTAGAGAAGAACAAATAAAATTATATGTTATAAAGGTAAATATGAATTGGCTAGACAAATGGAGAAAGCACTTGTAAATTGTCAGTGACAATGAAGTTTTTTTTTTTTAAGAGAGTAAATGTCAGCTCTGAATTCCTGATGAAAGAATGAAAAATCTTTTTGCTGGCAAGAAAATGTGGGAAGAGGGGGGTAAATATGCTAGCTTTCTGAGTAATGTTTCAGACTTGGGACCTGTTTGGAGGATAAGGGGTTGACTAGAAAAGGTTCTAGTGAGGCAGAGAAAAGTTTGGATTTGTGGTTTGTAAAGATTTCCCTGTCTAAAGATTTGAGAGTGAAGCTGTAGAGAATGGGATGAAGGGAAGGGACAACAGGAAGCATAGTGACTGATTTCATACATCACAGGGAATAACATGGATACACCCCCAAATAAATATTTTATAGGCGTATGGTGTTTATTTTGTTGTAGCTCAAAGACAGAGTCCAACAATAAATAAGAGATGTTTTGTGCCAAACGTATTTGTGTGCTAGAATTCTTTCTGCTCTGGTCATCTGCATTTAAGATCAGGGAGTTTGAATTAGCGGACTGAAATCAATCATGCGAGTGATATTCATGCCTGGCAAGAAAGCAGAGGAACAGTGTGGGGTGAGAGACAGGGAGGAACAACTGAACAAGAGGCTAAGGAACAGAAAGACAAATGAGAAAGGCCACTGAGTCAAATGGTATTAAAAAAATCAATGAGAAGTAGGAGAAAGTGATTATTCAAAAACGAGGACCTTAACCATGTCCTTAGTACCAGAAAGGTTGTGGGAGCAAGAGCGAAGAGAATAAAGGTCAAACACAGTAGAAAAGACAAAATCAAATTTAAAGCTGTGATTTATTCTTAAAATCCTATCCTTTCAGAATATTTTATGTTTCTCTCTCATTGAGCATCCTGTCCACAGTTCTGGCTGAGTGTACTGACTGCATTCTCATGAAAACCTAGGCTGGGCTACTGAGACAATTTCTCTGTTGGATTCAGAATACAACCCCATTAAGGGAGAATGTAAGTGGAGTATAACTGGAACCTTTTCTGCTGGTTTTAATCCTGTGTCAACTGTTGTAAAGAAGAAAATAAAAATTGATAAAGGAATTTTTTTTCGAGATTTACTTTTTTACCCTTGAGACTTAATGGGAATTCAGTAAGTAAAGGACATAGATGTCCAACATCACTCAGTTGGGAAGGTAAACATCACAAGGGGAAGACTTTGAGGGTGCACAGCCTTTTTTCAAGCTGGTACCCTTTATTGCACTTCATCTGGCTGTCATATTTTGTCTCATGTCTTTGTAGTTTATAAGATACTCTTCTACTAATTAACCACATTTCTGTGACTGGATTGAAATGTATTTCTACAATATTTCCAGAAATACTTTTAGCATAAATTACGTTTGGGTAACTGAATACTGCTAATATAAATGAATGAATGAATCAAGCTGGGCGGTGGTGGCACATGCCTTTAATCCCAGCACTCGAGAGGCAGAGGCAATCAGATCTCTGTGAGTTGGAGGTCAACCTGGTCTATAAGAGCTAGTTCTAGGACAGCTCTAAAGCTACAGAGAAACCCTGTCTCAAAAATCAAAAAACAAACAAAAACAAACAAAAAATCCAAAAATGAGTGAATCACTTTTCTAGCTCAGAAATATAACTTTATATTTTTTGAGTGGGCAATTTAAGACTTTAGAGGGAGAAGGGGGGAATGACAACTTAGATTTCACTAATGGAGTCTCATGAAAATGTATGTGAGGAATCTCAAGCAGCTGGATAGCACCCGGATCTTTTGCAAACCTCCTTTTGGAGTGGCAAGCAAGAATGTGGAGGACATAAAACCGTGGATGCCTGCTTTCCTGTTTGGCTGCATTCCTAGTCCAGTATACAACCCTGTGAAGGCAGATGTAAGTGGAGTCCAACTGGAACCTTTTCTGCTGTTTTCAACTCTGTGCCAACTGTTATAAAGAAGAGAATAAAAATGATAAAAGAAAATTGTTTCGAGATTTACTCTTTTACCCTTGAGACTTAATGGGAATTCAGGTGGTATACATTTTTATCTTATTTTTCTTAATGGTCAATGCCCTTGGCTGTTTATTGTAAATACCTATCAGGGATAAAAGCAATCTTGGTGAAAGATATTCCTTCAGCTTTGCTGACTGTTAAAGCTCCATGAAATGTTCTTTTTAATCTTCTCTATGAACAAAAGAGTCAACTGCTAAGTAATATCTACTGGACTTCATTTTTCTTATGGACTATAAAGATACATTATAGAATCATAATTATCAAAGTCTTACATCTCTTTGCTGTCTAGAATTCTAAATGCTAGAGGAATAAATATATATATCTCAGAACTATATTTTTCCAACTCAGAGTTAATTCAACAATTCAATTTCCAGTTATTATTTATGTCACTCTTTTTTAAATCAGCTTTCCAATAAAGGAAAAGAAATTACTAATGTAAAAAGAGAAACTCAGCAAGTCTTTTGTGTTTCTTTTTCACTGATACATGATAAAGGGATAGTAACGGTTTTGCAAGGAGGATTAACTTTTTTGCTATAGTAGGTTACACAAAGAAGTAATAAAACTAATTACAGGGTTAAAATGATGCCCTAGGAAGGTTTGTAGCAGCCCAAGGATGATGAGAAGCTGAAAGATTGGGCTGAGCATTTCACGCCCTGAAAAGTCATCTGCACTCCGATTCTGAACCACGCGTTACATACTTCACAGAGTCGCCTTGAGGCTCAAAAGTAAATACACATTGAACACTGACTGTCAAGAACTTCGCCAAGAGGGATAAAAGCATGCTTATGGGACATGGCTTCAAGACAGCTTTGGACCATGTGGAAAGAGAAAATTTTCTCCACTGTAAGGGTTTTATCTTATTTCCTTTTTGAAAAATTGTGTGTGTGTGTATGTGTGTGTGTGTGTGTGTGTGTGTGTGTGTGTATGTGTGTGTGTGTGTGTATGTGTTTGTGTCTGTTCGTGTAGGCATATGGCAATGTATTTGTGTGGAAGCAGGTTTGTATACATGTGTGTATGAATGTGGAGTCAGAAGCCAACCTTGGGCATCATTCATTAGGTACTTTCAACTTTTTGTTTGTGAGAAGGTATCTCCATGAACTGGAACTGTGCCAGGTAAGCTAGGTTAGATGGTCAACAGCTTCCAAAGATGCACCTGTCTCTGCCTTCCAGCTCTCTATTACTGGGATTATAAATATGGACCACCCATTGCATATTCACATAAGGGTGCCAGCAATAACTTTGTATGATAAAACTTTTCCTGGAGAGATGCAACACACACACACACACACACACACACACACACACACACACACACACACACCTACTCATCCAAGTACCCTACCACAGACCAAAGCACAAATATCACCAAAGTCAAACTTTGAGAACCAATGAATGGGGGGGGCATTATTTATGGGAATATGGGTGAGCAGTTACTTTCAGGAACAGAGCTGAATAACTAAAGCCTGCCCCAGCATAGGTGGCAGTTCATAAAAGTTGGAAGCCTGGAACACATTTCACAGGCTACAGGCATCTCAATAGGTTCGAGAGTGTCATCTCAGGTGCCTCAGTAGGTCTAAGCCCTTGAAACAAGCTTGTCTGGTTTCTGTTTCTTCCAGGCACCTGGTCTGATCTCGAGAGTTTTCTTTGCAGTTTAACTCCTCTGTGAACACAGTTCTTTCTGGCTCCCCCAAAACAAGCTTTTCTTATTCCTAGTTCTCTCAATAGTGTCTGCTCCTCTATGGTCCTTCAGCCCCTGCTATTTGTGGGGACCCTAGATGGAGATAACCAAGTCTCCTAATGGTTTTGATAAGTCATCCAATCATGGACTAACTACCTTCATACTATCTCACATCATGTAACCTTTGATGTAAGTAGAGATGTATTATTTTATTATTCAACTTTCCTGTCGCCACAGCTGTTGGACTGATCCCATCCACTCCCACGGTCTCACGAATCAGGTTATAACAGGCTCTTTCAAGAGATACTCTATCATATGACAAACGCATTTGTTCAACTATGTTCATAGCAGCATTATTTGTTATAGCCAGAACCTGGAAACACTAATACTTTTATACTTCATACAGGAAATCAGAATTTCTTCCATGGATGCTCTTCCCTCAGCCTTCTCAGCATCAGTTACTTGGTTTGCTACCCATAGCCACGACCATGTACTCACTCCTCTCTAACTCGTCTTTGGTGCTATTGTGCCCTTGTTTAGGTGCCAATTATGTTGTGGGACAAATCTTTTCCTGAGGAGATACAACATGTATGACAGACTATACAGGATAGAAATCACCAAAATACAAATGAAAAACCAAAGAGTTTTAAGTTTACCTACAGGAAGATGGATGAGGGGTTACTTACAAGAACAGAAATGACTCATAGAGATGCACCATCAAAACCCACCACAGCATGGGTGGCAACTCACAAAATGTGGGAACCTGGAACATACTGCACATCTGAAGATTACTCAATGGATTGGAGAGCGTTCTTTCCAACTGCTCAAGTCTAAACTTCTTTCAGGCACCTCAGCTGACTTCTGTTTCTTCCAGGCACCTGGTCTAGTTTCAGTCTTCTTTGCAACTTTTGCTCTTTTGAGAATCTTTGCAGCTTTTCTCTGTGAGAAGAACTCTCAGCTTTTATTACTTTCTCTGTCTGGGAGGGACCTAGTAAATCTGGTCGGTTTTAGGGACTTCCTAAAGCTATTTTGAGATGTTTGTAGCTTCTCTGCAGGATGGCACTTTAAATTTGCGAGGAAACTCTCTTCTCAGTCCATAGCAAGACATAACTTTTGAGGCCTTGGCTATATCAATGTTATTAGATTTTTCTATGTTTGGAAATAGCTTCTGTTTTGAGAATGACTCACAGTGTCCCTGATAGGCCTAGTCATAGTGTATGTAAATTAGCCCTTTTGCCTTTCTGAGAATCTCTACTTCCCTGGTAGAGAGAGAGGCAGCTTTCTAAAATGAAAGGCTCTCTAGGATTCTAACAACACAGACAATATCTGAGAAGATAGAAGAAAACACTGGTATTTTATCAGCTCATGGAAAGGTCATTTTTCAGTTTATTTCTCCTGCTCATGATTGTATAGCTTTGGTAATGTCTCCTTTTTCTGAATTCCTTTTTGTTCTGGGGCCTGCCTGTGCTCTCTCCCCCTGCAGCAAGTTTCATTATATTTAGAGCAGCAGAGCGTGCAGAAGATGTAGTTAGAATTGCAGGCAAAATAGCCCATCCCTATTCCTATTGTCAGCTCTCTACATGTTTAATAGAAGTACAGTATGAAAAAATATTTATAGCTGATCAGAATTGGAGGAAATAGAAAGGCTTAGGTCCTGCCTTTAGATTTGTGTAGCTTTATGCATTTTCCCTCTGGGGGTACTATTTTAAACACATCAATTTTCTTTGGCACAAGGAGCAAGACAGCAATTTCTTTTAGTGAATGTGCTTTCTTTGGGGGCTCCTATGGTATTGAAGAGCTTAATTTGAACCAGTTTACTTGTGAATAAAGTGGTGATCTGTATCTCCTCAAGATCCCATGATGTTATTTTGTTTTGGGTATTGAATGTCAGCAAAGTTGATGTGGGATACCCCTCTGTATGCTGTGAAAACCATTTGTTAGTAAGGGAACTGGCCTGGGCTATAGCAAGGTAGAATTTAGTTAGGCAGGGAAAGCTAGGCTGAATGCTGGGAGAGGGAAGGCAGAGTCAAGGAGAAGCCATGGAGCCACCACCAGAAAGACATGCCAAAACTTTGCTGGTAGGCCATGACCTCGTAGTGATGCACAGATTAATGGAGATGGGTTAAATTAAGATGTAAGAGTTATCCAATAAGAAGCTAGAGCTAATGGGCCAAGCAGTGTTTTAAATAATATAGTTTCTGTGTGATTATTTTGGTTCTGGGCGGCTGGGACAGACAAGCAGTTTTCCCCCAACACAAAGTCTTAAATGAACACACATGACATTGAATTTAACTTCACAGGCATGAAGTATTTTTCTATTAATGCAAATATTAGCAAAAGGAAATAATGCAATAGTTCTTTTTAAATCTTGTAGTTTTGCTTGTTTGTCTTTTCGTAATTGTGGATTCTGTTTTCATAGTCCTAGGCTTTTTATTCTTGGTTCTGTTGATAATGGTTATGTGACCTTGAATGTTTGGCTTTCTCCCTATTTGTACCTTGTCTGTTTTTCATTGTCTTGTATCTCTAGCCCTGTAGTCAGGGAAGCAGGCTTCTACAGGTAAGGATTTCCTATCTTCTTATTTGACCAAAGGTAGACTTGTGTGTTTATAGGGAGTGAAAAGTAAGGTGTTTTCTGACATCCTTGTACTTCCTATCTTAGTCCTGTGTTTGGACAGTGTGGCTCCCTCTAAAGACCCAGGTCATTTGTGCACTTTGGTTTCTGTATACCTTTCAACTTTGTGTTTGGAGGAGAGGTATATAAATGTTCCTCTGCTACTGTTCAGTGGTGCTCATCCATTTTAAGATTATTCTTAATCATGCTCATACCTCTTGAAATGGCACCTACATTGCATTCTTCTTAGCTAATTATTCCAAATAAGACATTTCTATCGTCATGAACCTGAACACAATGTATAACAACTGGCTTACACACTCTAAGTCATAGTTTCTTTCTCTATAAAACAATAAGGCAGTAGGTATCCAAAGTCTGCACTGAAGGACTATACTAATTATGGTAGAAATAATCCAAAAGTAGCTCACATATGCACAAACCTGCTTTAGAGCTCACATTTAAACACAAAATCACACTAAGAACACAAAAACACTCACAAACTACTTTTCATACTCTTGCACTGTGTCTTTTTAGAAACTTTAAATTTTTTTGAGATAATAATATAATTACATCAGTGCCTCCTTCCCTTTCCTCTTTTCGGTCCCTACCTGTATTCTCCTTTCTTTCTCAAATTCATGGCCTATTTTTCTTTAATTATTGTTGAAAACATGTGTTTGTTTCTATATACCCTTTCTCAGTCTCCATAATGTTACTTGTATGCTTTCAGGGATGACCAGTAAGTATTTGAAAACCAATTGGTGTGCTCTTTCTTGGAGCAGACTATTCCCCCATCTCAGGTTCCTTTCAGTGCTGTAGTTCTTTGTCTAGGGTTAAGGTCTTGAGAACTTTCCCCCTCAACATTGGTATACTTGTTAGTGTTGCTCTTGTTTAGGTATGTCATGTTTATCTAATCATGTATGATATTTTACAATATTTTCAGCCCCTCTTTTGCAGTGATCCATGAGTCTTTGGTGTAGGAGTTGTATTGTAGATGTATCAGTTGGGACTGGGTTACATTACTTTGTATTTTGATTTGTTATAGTTTTCTGTCTCCAACTATTGCAAAGAAAAGTTTCCTTGATGAGCAGTAAGAACTACACTTATCTGTGAATATAAGAGCAAATATTTAGAACACCCTTGGGGAATATACTGGTTTAGTAAAGCACAGTTGTAGGTTTTCTCCCAGGACTTGTGACTTTACTAGTCCTAGTACTGGAAGCTTAGAAGTGTGTCTTCGAAGCATCTCTTCTCAAAGGTGGTATTTCTCCTTAACCTGTGTCTGTGCCTTGTTTTGGCCAATAGGAAAATAGGAATGAGACAGGACTGGCAAGCTGTTTTTCATTTAGGCATGCTTGCTGCTTTAGAAACCACCAGCAGTTAATAAAAGTACCATGTACTATTTTTCTATTTTACAGAGAAGCAAACTGAGACTTAACAAAGTTAGTAAAGTTTCCTGCTCTACCAGACACTCCAGTCACAGCTGTGTGCCACCAACCATCAGAAAAGCAGAGAGTATCTCATTCACTCCCCAATCCCCACCTAAGCTGCTAACTGACTACAGAATGATGTACGAAAACTGCTCCAGCTTTTCTCTACTGTTGATAACCTAGTATTCAAGCCATTACATTTTAGGACAAATTGTTGCCCAGCAATAGGTAACTGTTGGAGTCATTGTTTATAAATAAAAAAAACTAAAATATTTTAAGTACATTATAGACATGAAAAGTTATCCATTGTTAAGTTATTGTCAGTGTCGTTATGATAGGGAGAGATTGCTCCAGTGTTGCAGTTTCTGAAGCTACTGCCACAGCTGAGGAAATTGGGTCAAGCCCCTTTGGAAGATGATCAGGAAAAAAATTTTCTAACGTTATTTTCCAAAAACCTTCTGGCCATGCCTATTAAGGAATGATTTTTGAGTGTTGCATAAAAAAATTTGAAGGTAAAAGTATATAAAATAACAACAAGAATTAGCAGAAACAGATGAATTTCATTCATTATAGTATTTTAACAACAAAGAATTATTTTTTAATTGACAGTGATAATTCTAAATACTTATTGGATACTATGCTGCTTTTTAGTACTAGATTATCTTCTTAAGAATGAGAAAACCCACTTGGGATGGAGCAATAGCTTAGTTAGTAAAGTGTTGGCTGTATTAAGTGTAAAAACTTGACTCAGTTCTGAAGTACCAATATAAAAAGTTAGGTATGGTAATTCTACTTGTAATTACAGTACTGGGAAGATCAAGACAGACTGATCTTTGGGCTTATAGGACAACCACACTACCCTAATCAGTATTTCAGGTCCTGGTGCAAAAATCTGGCTCAAAAAACAAGGTGGATGTGGCCTGAGAAAGAAAATAATGATACATGATGTTTTCTTTTGTCTTCCAGAAGCGTGAACACATGCATGAGCCCATACAAGAATTTTCATACACACACACACACACACACACACACACACACACACACACACACACACAGAGAGAGAGAGAGAGAGAGAGAGAGAGAGAGAGAGAAGGGGAAGATGTGTCCACGTCAAGGGTTAGGTCATAGTACATTGTATATTGATAGGAGAGTTAATGCTTAGAAGATTCAGTCACTAGAATCATAACTGTTATTCAAATGTTTTTCTATCCTAATCCATGACTACCTCATAAGAATGAACTCATTGATTTTCCTTAATGAGTCTCCAGAGAATTATGACAATTAGGCTGAGGAATTCACAGCCTGAATAGCTTTAGCTGGGTGTTTAGTAATGCAATGCTGGCTTACACAGGGAATATCCAGGTCACTATTAACGCAGAGAGGTTTCAAAGGGAGAAGCCTTTGGAGGAGAGGGCATTGTAATAGTCTCTAGAGTTTGTTCATTAATGTACCTCTAGATCAAAGGGAAAGAAGTGACTCAGTAGGTTTATGTTCAATGCTGACATCATTCTAATCAGGACCTATTTGGGTGTTTGAACATACTTATTTGAGGAAAAAAAGAGAATATTTTTCTGCCGTAATTCCTGTGTGTGTGTGTGTGTGTGTGTGTGTGTGTGTTTTAATTTGGGAACCAAAAGTTTGTAGGTATAAATGTGAAGAGGTGATATCATTTTCTTGCATAATGAATGTCTTAAGAATACCAAAGCTAACCAAAACAAAACAAAAGAAGCTGGATTGTGGTGGCGCATACCTTTAATCCCAGCACTTGGGAGGCAAAGGCAGGTGGATCTCTGTGAGTTGGAGGCCAGCCTGGTCTACAAGAGCTAGTTTCCAGGATAGGCTTCAAAGCTACAGAGAAACCCTGTCTTGAAAACCAAAAACAAAAAAGAATATCAAAGCTTCTTCAACTGTGATGAAAAGTCGCATGTAGTCCTAAGCAATTGACTTCATTTCATAAAATGGAATTAATAATATTAAGCTCCATTTGAAATAACATCATATCATTTTTAAGGAAAGTTTTGGTTTATGTGCATGTCCTTGATGGACTCTTGGTGTTCAAACATTACATGAATTAATTGTCTTTGACCACCCAAATGTTTAACTGTATATTCAGAATATGCATATTTCTCACTGGCCCAAACATACTTTCTATGACCTTTTAGCTTCACTACCTTTATACATCATTTATTTATGTAATTTTTATATTGTCGTTTGTGGCTGAAGGAAAAATAAGTCTGTGTTATTTGTTTTTTCTATTTTCTGTTCTCATCAATAAATGCATGAAATACATACTTTAAGTAAATTCCTAATAATGCTGCTACTGCATTTTTAAAATTCTTTCCAAGGGAGATGGCTTAGATAAGAACTAACATAATTAGCATTTTTTGATGGATGACTAGTGTCAGGATACAGAGATGAAACTGCTTATTACAGTTAAAGAATTCACCTGAAGGTGTACTGCATACAAGAGCAAAATGCTGCAGGAGACAAAAAACTTACGTTTTATTTTAGAACAAACACAGAATGCTTTCTACTCTTATTCAATGTATTTTTATGAGCATATTTCATTGGCAACATTATGAGTATACTTTAAAATTCGTATCAGATCTATTCTTGTGACCTTGACACTTCTGCTGACTTCATCACTCATCTTCCATTGAAAGAGGAACTATGTCAAAATAAGAAAACTTCATCAATTAAATATTCGATTGGGGTATGATCTTCAAGCAATCAAGTAAATATTTATTGAGAGCCTGATATGTACTAGTAATATAAATTCTTGCTCAAACAAAGAAAACAATTCTCAGTATTGATTCTTTAACACTTGTTGATCTCTTGTTAAGAGTATGAGGAGGCAGAGAAGCCAGGAAACAAAGAGGACCCCAAGAGAGACATACATGGATACCCCTGGGAAGGGGAATAAAACAAGATCCCCTGGATAAACTGGAAGAGTGGGAGAAGTGGGGAAGGTGGAAGGGGAGTGGGGAGGAGAGAACGGGAGTCGGGAAGAGGGGCTGGGATGGTCAAGTTGGGGGAAGGACAGAGAGGGAGAGCAAAGAAAGAGACAACTTGATAGAGTGACCCATTATAGGGTAGTGAGAAAGCTGGCATTATGGAAATACTCAGTAAACCACAAAGATGACCAGAGCTATGAATCTAAATAATAGTGGAGAAGGTAACTTTAACTACTCTTTCCCATAAGAAGATTGATTACTACCTAAATCGTTATCATAGTCATCATAGAACCTTCATCCAGTAACTGATGGAAGCAGATGCAGAGATCCACAGCCAAGCACTGGACCAAGCTCCTGAAGTCCAGTCAAAGAGAAAGAGGTGTGATAACATGAAGAAAGTGGTCAAGACCATGATGGGGATACCCACAGAAACAGCTGTCTTGAACTAGTGGAAATCCACTGACTCTGGACTGGCAGCTGGGGAACCTACATAGGACCGAACTAGGTTCTAGGAATGTGGGTGACAATTATGTGGCTTGGCCAGTTTGTCGAGCAACTGACTGTGAAACCAATATTTATCCCTAGTACATGAATTAGCTTTTTGGAGCCCATTACATATGGAGGGATTCCTTACTCAGCCTAGATATAGGGAGGAGGGCCTTGGTTCTGCTTCAAGTGATGTGACAGACTTTGTTGACTCCCCATGGGAGACCTCACCCTCTCTGAAGAATGGATGGGGAGTGGGGTGTGGGGAAGGTGAGGAGAGCAAGAGGATTGGAAGGATAGAGAACTGGGATTGGGCTGTAAAATAAAAAAAGCTTGTTTAAAAAAATAAAATATAAATATAAAAGAGAAAAAACATTAAAAATGAGCATGGGAGAACTGTCTAATGCAGAGATTTGTATATCACAGGGGATTTAGGTCATGCCCTTCTACTCTGAGAAGCCTAATTTTAAAGTTTATATGCTACCATGCTACTAGTAAATATATGAACATTAAGAATAAGGTAATAAACTGAACCTCAGCCTCCAAATATATCTTGAAGCAGTCTGTATACCAGACAATATTCATTAATTCATCCATCCATCCATCCATCCATCCATCCATTTATTCATATTCATTCATTTGAGATTGACTGACCTTCAATAAACTATGCAGCTGAGGCTGCTTTTGAACTCCTGATCTTCCTGCCTCAACTTCAAGATTGCTAAGGTTACAGGCATGCATCATCACACAAGGCTAAAAGGATTTTTGCTAAGTATAAACAAAATATATCCTACTTTCTGGTTATATTTAGTCCTTTCAATAGGACCTTGTGCACTGGTACCTCCTTCCTGTAATAGAATTCACACCTAATTAAACTTGTTCTTGATAAACTACCTTACAGGAATTTTTTAAAAAAATATTTAGTACTTATTTTTAAAAGATCATGATTGTATAATCAGCATGCAAATTGTATTAAAACAACAATGACAACAACGAAAAGTCCCAAAACACAGAAATAAATCAGCTTTTTGTCTAAGATCAAACACCAGAGTTTATAGACTATGTGAATGGACTGATTAATAATTATGTCCATATATAAAATAGCAACTGTTGATGAGCTGGGCTTTTTTCTGAATGTCTCTTACAATTTCTGTCAGTGCTGAGATTCTGCATCATCAGTAACTGGAATGTAAAAGATCTGCATCCTGGATTAGAATTTTCTGTCTGTCAACCAGCTCATCTGATGGTATCTTCTGTGTCTGGGCAATCACATATAGAATCAGCATAAAGAGTAAGAAGGAACCTGACAATACCATGGCCAACATTCACCTCTTGGATAATGACTGTTGGCCGTGATCATCTCTAAGCTGATTTGCATTTTCTTCAGCCTAGAATTTGAGAGTTAAAGTGGTGATTTTCAAAATGTTCCAACATTATAATAACAAATATCATCATAGATATTCACTACATATTTATTATCTTTCTCATTATGTTCTACTTTAATATTATTTTTCAGTTCTTAAAAAATATTATTTTATAAATTCACACACACACACACACACACACACACACACACACACTGTCATCTGCTCAAGTTCTTCCCGATTATCCCCTCTTACCTCCTCTGTATGTCCTCCCACCAATTCCTTTCTTCTTTTTCACTTTTTTTAGACCCATTGTATTTAACTAGGGTGTCTACAGGAGTGAAGTTGAAGGACTATTTGATTATTTGCCCCACCTGCAACCCTTAGTTGTCTATAGCTCCTCTCCCAGGGGTGAGGCCTTATGAGCCCCTTCCCTCTGGTTGGCATCCAGAAGGTTTAATAGAGAGAACACTTGTGAACTTATGGTTTTGAGTAAGATTAAAAGAAATGAGAAAAATTATGAATTTATTGTTTAATCTTATAAGAGAAGCCAATTTCTTTGCTGTTAGTATCATTACCACTAAAGTGTTTTCACTAGGCATTGATATAATTACCATGCAGTTAAAAGTAGAATGTGGTAAGTTCTGATACTTTTGAGGAATGAAAATGCTGTTATTTTTGTGTTCATGTATTATAGACAGTATAAAATAGAGTGCTATTGTAGATGCATTGATTGTTTCTGGATTTTAAATTATTGCCAAATTACATTCTAATGCTGATAGTGTGGCCTCTGAAACAGCCCCAAATGATCCCGATCTTCTGGAATTCTCATGGTGTTGCTGTCTTCTCGAGTGTGAAACAGCTCTTATTATTAATTTCTAATGAATGGAACATGACTAAGAAAGTGTGATACTGATTTTGGCATTAGGAAACAGACTGACTTCTGTTTGTTATAGCCATTCTGTCTCTTGCAGAGAAACCATTTGTTATGATTTCATCTGTGTTTTGAAAGGCAAAAATGAGAAGAAATTGATTTCTTCAGGCCGTGGGCAATAAGGACCCAAAGCCAGATAGCTATCTCAAGAGTGAAGCACCTGATCATTGAGGTGACTCAAATTCTAGTCATCCCTGGAATAAGTCAGAAGAGTTCAACTATATCATTCCCAACGTCCTCATTTACGGAAGCTGTGTAACAACATCAGCTAGTTGTTGAAATTTTCTCAGTTGGGTTCAATTTGTTAAGAGACAATTGATAATACTTGAATATGTTCTGTGAAGACCATGCTAAAAAATGAATTCCCTGAAAAGAATTTGAAAGATAATAAATCCATGAAGCTCTGCAGTGCTAATGGGTTACCACTGAGTATAAAAAGAACTGTGGCATGCATAGATCTAATCTACATGGATAGTAGAAAAAGACAAGATCTCCTGACTAAACTGGGAGCATGGGGACCTTAGGATAGGGTTGGAGGGGATAAACAGGGAGGGAAGCAGAGAAAAATGTAGAGCTCAACAAAAATCAATAAAAAAAATAGCCTTAAAAAAAAGAATGCGGTTAAAGCATTCTCTCTCCACTCAAATTTCTCCCACTTTACTCTGATTGGGCAGTTTTTTTTTTTTTAAGGAGGTCACTTTCTTTGCTATCGTCAGTCTTCCCTCTATATGCGTATTCATAAATATTATAGCTTTGTTTCCTGACTGTGTAGTTTTCTTTCCTACCATTTGATTTCTATTGTTTATTCAAGGGATTCTTTTTTTTTTTTTTTTTTTTTTTTTTTTTTTGAGACAAGGTTTCTCTGTAGCTTTGGTGCCTGTCCTGGAACTAGCTCTTGTAGACCAGGGTGGCCTCGAACTCACAGAGATCCACCTGCCTCTGCCTCCCGAGTGCTGGGATTAAAGGCGTGCGCCACCACCGCCTGGCTCAAGGGATTCTTCTTAAAATATGTGAATGTTTCCATGATTTCACATTCTCAACACTTACTGTTGTCATTCTTTCTCATTTTCAGCATTATTGTGTATGGATAGTCTTACTGAAATTCTGTTCTATTTTCCTGAGTGATTAAACAATTGAGTTTACTGTTTATGTTGGCTATTTAGCCACACATTTGGAAATTTACAGCGTGAGGCAAGTTCAGATTGCCTTCCTTTCTTCAGAGTCCACATTTCAGATTTCCCCACATCTCATAGCTTTTGGCTCATTCATACTGAATTATGTCCCAGTGTCTGGAAAGATACCAGTTTGTCTCTTTATCTACTGATAATTGTATTGGCTAATTCTAAGTTTTTCAATTATAAATAAAGGTGCTGAAACACCCATGTGCAAGATTTTGTGTAAATGTGTTTAAATCATTTGAATAGATGATTATGTAGTACATGTGCTACGTGGTAAGACTGTTTTTGTTTTGTATGACACTGTATCATCTGAAAAGTAACTGTATCACTTTGCATCTCTACTATCACAAGGCAAGAATTCACCAGCATCTAGTGTACTCAGATTTTGGACATGATAGCATCTCATTGATCTAATCTGTGTCTCTATGATCACATATGATACTGGATAGAATTTTGATGAAGAATCTGTTCAGGTTTTTGACCAATAAACTATTTGGATTATATTTTTGTTGCTGAGTCGTAAGAGTTCTTTGTAATTTTTAGACAATAGGTCATTATCAGATAGTGTTTGCAGGTTTTCTTCTGACTATCTTTGTATTGTCTTTAATAGAAGTTTTTTTTTTAACTTAAATGAAGTTCCATATGTTAGTTATTCATGGGTGGTGCTTTTGTCTTATGTGTGTCTAAAAATCATCCCCATGCCTGAAGTGCCTGAAGTAATCAAGATTTGCTCCTATGTTATCTATTTCAGGGCATATAGCTTTGAAGTTTACATTTAAGTTTATAACCTACATGGAATTGTATTTAAACCCATATCTAGGTTTAATTTTATTTTCTTGTAGATATTCAGAAATTCTAACAACATTTGTTGAAAATGATACATTTGCTATGTTATATTACTTTGTAAAACAGGAGTTGAGTTTATTAGCTTTGGTGTATCTCTCTGTTATTAATCTATTCATCTGTTCTCTTGCCAATCTACATTGTCTGGACTGCTTTCCTTCATGCAAAGTCTTGAAGCTTTGTAGTGCTGGTCTAATAACATTTATTTTTGCTTCTATGTTGCATCAACTTATTCTAGTCTTTTGCCTTTCCATGTAGAATTTGCAATTAACTTATAAATATTAATGTAATAAATTATAAGAATATTGTCTTATAGAATATGAAAAACTTTTAACAAAAAATTAATAACTTGCTGGAATTTTGATTGAGGTTGCACTAAATTTGCAGATTAAGTAGTGAAGAAATGTTTTGGGGATGCTGATAGTCCTATTCATGAATAGAGACAACTCCCTATTTATTTGTTGTTTTTTTTTTAACTTTATCAAATTCTTATAGTTTTCCTCATGCAGATTGTTCTTATTTTGTTCTTGTGTGTCAGTTTTAACATCCTGATATAAACAAACCTTAGCCTGTTGCTCTTCAAGACTGACCTGGCGAATTAATATGTGTTTTCTGTATTTTCACTTTTGAATAAATTTAGACTGAGTCCTTTCACTCCCACATCTTTTCTCTTTTCAGGTATCCTTTCATTGTTCTGTGATGCCTTTAGCCTCTTGTCTAGAAAAGTTTTCTTTTTCCTGAAGTTTGCTTCAGTATGTTTAAACTTTGATGTAGGTTTGCCGGGGAAGAAATTTTTCAGGTTTTGCTTCCTCGAGATAATTTTTTTCATGTGAAGTAGATGGTCATTTCACCCTGGAACAGTACAAGTATCATTCCTTCATCTCCTAGCTTGTATAACTCCTACATAGATAGCAGCCATAAATTACATCACAATTCCTGAAAGAACGTTGATTCTAAAAGGAGATTTTCTTTCAAATTTGCACAGCTATTTTTAGTAGAAATTCTTGACTCTATGTTCTGGTGTCTTTTGTTCTTGTTGAAATCTTTCCACAATTCTATCAAAAAATTGTATTTCTCTAATTTTCTCCATTTTCTTTTCAATGTTTCAGTTCTACAAGAGAAACTTCTCTCTTTCTCATGCTTACTTACATTCTTTTCTTTTCACTGTGATTTTTTTAAGTGTTTGATTTTTTTACTTTTCTTTTATTGGTGGATTATTGTTTCGGGTATAACAATTCTACAGTTGCTAGGGTTTTCTTTGTTGTTGCTTGTTTGTTTGTTTTCGTTTTCATTGTCCATGCCTTTTAGTGGTAGGTACCCATCTTGTAGTTCAGGATTCCCTGGACCTCTCTATGTAGACCAGGCTGGCCTAGACTCCAATGGCCATCCTCATTCCCCAGTCTCCCATGCACTAGGTTTATAGGTCATGAGCACCATGACTTGTTGTTATGTGCATTTTATTAGCTCATATTGTGTATGTGTATTACATAGACCTGGTTTATTTTTGTCACTACTAATATCAAATCAGAGTTCTTATATAATTCTTGTTGAAGATGATGTCACCCAAATGATACACTTCATATAAAATTGAATATGCATAACTTCTGGTTCAAGGTTATGTAAAATGGTTTCCACCTCACAGGTTGTTTGCTTTTGCAATTCAATTTCTAGGTCACACTGAAGATGTTGTGAGTAAGCGGGGTTAACAACTTGATTTTCCTACTTGAAATCTCCATGAGAGATAAGATCCAGCTCCTTATGTATAACTAGGGAAAGCTTTGTAATGATGCCTTTCCAAGTCACCATTTGACTGCAATTGTCTTTGAGAATTACTCAGCTCAACTTGGTTAACTCGGATAATTGTGAGAAATGGTGATGGTGATGATGATGGCAATGATGCTTGGTATCACTGCTTCAAGCAATAACTGTGGTTGTTCCATACTATTAAGGTCTGGGTAGTAAATAAACCTTGGAACATTAAATTTGTTTGTTTAAGAATTCCCAAATGCTCATTGTTTAAGAAGTTTCCTATTCATTAATGAAATTCTCCTTCAGCAAATCCTACCAGCAAGTGCCATCACAGCCAATGTCTTTGATAAAATTATCAGTCATCATGTATTGCAAGCATATTTATCTTGATGTCTACAGATAATAAATTTGATATCTGGTAATTTAAAGGTTGATTATTATTCTCTATTTTTTATTTTTGCTTTAGTTTTCTCATAAAGCTTTGCTCTTGTTTTTTTTTTAAATGTGCCTGTGGTAGAAATTTTATATTTAAAAGGAAAATTGTGTTCTAAGACACATGTTTTCTTCATTCTAAGACAATTCATGCACATCATCCTTAAGGTACTGCCTCTGCATGTGCTGCATGTTGGATCAGAACTTCCGACAGAATGATCTAATGGATGAAGAAAGTTTCAGCAAATAATCGTAGCAAAAATATTGACTATAACTTAATATTTTGAGAAATAAATACAAATTAGGATTAACTTCTTTGCAATTAAAAAACCAATGCATTTTGAAAGCACAAAATTAATTTGTGTATATTTATACTGAAATAACAGAGACTTATGAGTTTAGTAAAAGCATTCTTGTGCTTTCTTAGTAGGAAAAGAGCCAATTACTAACTCATAAAACTAACTAGATGCTGCCATATAAATAAATTTCCTGCATTAGGCAATTTCAGAAGGGTTTGGTAATGTGTTAGCAACAGCTTGAGATCTGAGGTTGGCTTGATTATTATAGATTTCTGCACATATGGGTAAGAGGATATAAATAAAGATTATAGATAAAAGCAATAACTTTGACAGTATTATGCTTAATAATATAATTGTCAACTATACATAATGTCAATATAAATAATAATGGTAAATACGGTGATTAATAATTGAAATGTGTTAAAATTATACTAATAGTGTATAGATGTATTATGAAAAATATGATTATAACTGTAACATTTGGGCAAATCAAGTTATTCCTTGACTTAATAAAGTATATCAAGTAATAAGGCATATATTTGAACTTCATCAATGCAAGTTGTATTTGCTAAGTTGTATTTTCAACTAATATTTGTTGTTGTGAAATAATGTTAATGCACAACAATGTGCAAACATGAAGAGCCTTTATATATAAACAACTGCACTTTTAAAAATTCTAATATATTATCTTTTCTTTTAAAACACAGGTTTATTAAATTTTTAATGTATAAGTAAATATAAAGGCATTGTTCACAATCTTTATAGTGTAGGTTGTATTATGATTAGGAATATACATTCTAGCCTTTTAAATTGATGTTTAATTTTTTTCTAGGATTTAATGCTGTCTTTGGAGCCATCAAATAATCAGGGGCAAAGAGAGGGCCAGTAGATTAGAGATGACCTGGTATTCATGATGGCTCTTTTTGGACTCATTGGAGTAGTAGAATTCATGACTACTATAAAAAATACCAGGCACATTCTATCTTTATGAGCTACTGATACAATAGAAACTGATTGTTCGCTCTTCAGAGACAAGGCATAAAATGCTCTTCCCTGTTAAAGATAAATGGGATCTTCATCATAACTACAGAGAAATAATTTCTCTAACAATTTTATTGCTTTTTTATTTTCCATCCCTGAATCATAGTTCAGTTTTTGATGAAGCGTGCCCTTTTATTATTTCCAACTCATATGGATTTTCTGCTTGCTAAAGAGTGGATCAACAATTCAGTGTATTGGCATGTGTAATTGAAATTTATCTGCTTCAGTGTTTAGTCAACTTTTGTGGTTTTACCCCATTTCCTCTCCTTAATTTTCCCAAATCACTTTAACATTCAGTAAATTCCAAATTTCAGGAAAAACAAATTTTATTCCTGTCTTTAGCACTCAGTGTGACAGGAGTACAGATTCCTTACTATGTCTTTCCTTTGTCAACGGTGACATAGAATTGAGCTGCATAGGCTAGACAAGAGCATCCTTCTACCATTTCTTAAAGATAAGTCAAAGGGCTGAAAAGATAGATAGCACAGACATTAAGAGTGTTCACTGCTCTTCCAAAGGACCAACCATTTTCAGTTTCAGCTACTGCATCACGGCTCACAACCATATGTAATTCCAGTTCAATGGGTTCCAATGCTCTCTTTGGCTTCTTTGGGCACTGCACACACATGGTGCACAGAAAAACATGCAAACTAAATAGCTGAATGCACAAAATAATTTTTTAAAAAAAGATAAAAATATAATCAGAAAGATGTTTAATTTCTATTATGAACAATTAATTTCAAAGAATTTCTTAAAGAAATATACTGAGAAAATATGTTTTAATTATATATTTTAATTCTTTGGCAGATGGAACCTAAAGTCTGGGAGATCTGCCCTTCAGCCAACTTTCAAATACTGAACAGCTTACTTCAAAATATGCTTTACAAATTCCAACTCATCCATCCAAAGTCCACACCCTCTGAGCCTTTATTTAGTGTTCCTGCCTTTTTTTTAAAAAAAAAAAAAAGATTTATTTATTTATTATGTATACAGTGTTCTGTCTGCATGTGTGCCTACAGACCAGAAGAGGGCACCAGATCTCATTTCAGATGGTTGTAAGCCACCCTGTGATTGCTGGGAATTGAACTCAGGACCTCTGGAAGAACAGTCAGTGCTCTTAACCTCTGAGCCATCTCTCCAGCCCTAAGCCACTGTCCTTCTACCCTAATTATCTTAAAGATGGGTACTGGACAAGGACAGATAGCCTTGATGTTCAGAGCCAGCTGACAGCATCAGTTCTATGATAAAGCCCCTGCCTTCAGTTTTTCACTTCTGTTCACAGCTGAGATGGGTTGCTTGCTCCTTCACTACTGTCTAGCCTTGCTAGTACATCTTGAGATTTTTTTATTAAAAAAGATATTTATTCAATTGCAATCATCTCCTTATCTCCTACCATAAATAATAATAAAATCAACTAAAGTCATTGCCTGTACATTCAAAGGAAATTTTGTTTTATTATAGTTACTAAAGCAACATGGATTTTTTATTTAAAGTACTTATTAAGAAAATTAAAACTTAAATATCCTACTTTTATATTTTCATATTGTTTATATTTCTCAAAGTTCTGGTTTTACGTCTTAAAAAAGAAATTATAAGTGACGTTTGAGAGCACTTTTATCTGCTTGTTTGTATTATATAAGCTTAATGATAAGAATTTTTATATGATGTATGGATTAAAATCCAGAAATAAACCTATATTGGTTGTTAAAAAATTTATCGAATAAGTAAGTTAGTCTCCCACTTTGTTATATAATTGGTGAGAGAATTGTTAGAGTAGAAAAAAAAACACCCTCTGGTCAAGAGAATAAAATTCCTGGCTTGGGTGGAGACCCAACATTCCATCTGGACTTTTATAGTAACCCACCAAGAGACGTGTTAGGGAGGTTGGCTTGCCTTAGGCCATGCCAAGGAGATAGGTAGAATAATTAGGATTTAAATGAAATACTGTATCCCTCCTTTCCAGAACCCCTTTCTCTAGAACAGAAACTTACGGATCCCCAGACACACAACTTCTTATGTCCACCTGCTTTCCTGAAATGAAAGATTAAAGCTCCTATCTTCCTTCTTTCTCTTTTCTAAGCTAGTTTTCCTTAACACTTTGAATTTCCCCAACATTTGGACTTCTTTATTCTTTCTCTAAAGCTTTCTTTCTTACCATATGGCTGCTTGTCAGCTGTGTATCTGACCTCATTGCCACCTTAAAGGCATTACTCCCCACCCCTTCTATACACATACTCCTAGGCAGCTGTTGACATTTACAGCTTCCTGGTCCTGGGAATATTTCTTTTAAATGCTAATAAAAATTTCCCTGAGTTTACCTTTGAGCCTATTCTTAGATTCTTTATTAATGAGACCATGCGCCTCATGAGTAACCCTTGATTTTTTTGTATGATGTGACAACCATAGAAAGACACTGAAACTCCAGTATTAGAATTATTCCTTTAAACAGAACAAATGGGTGTATATGAAGCAAGGCCTTAAAACATGTGTGCTGGCAAGATGACTCAGCAGTTAAGAACTTTGTAATACTCTTTTAGGGGATCGCAGTTTAGTTAGACGCACAAAAGTGGGTCAGCTCAGTCATCTGTAGTTGCATTTCCAGGGTGTCTGACGCCCTCTTCAGGCCTCTGTAGGTAACTGCACTCACATGTGAACATGCCCACAGACAGCTGCATGTGCACACACATAATCCCAACCTTTTTTCTTTTTTTTTTTTTTAAAAAAAGAAAGAAATGCTTTATTCTTGACTGGTGACAGATTAAACAGCTGTACTACATTCAACTACACAGAAGAGAGTAAACTCTGCATGAAACAATGAATGGCTCTCAAAATATTGTGCTGAGTGAGTCTTCAGATACACAACCATTTGAGATTCTAGGAAAATGGAAAACTGCTGTGGGACAATGCTCTTGTACACTATAAAGATTTGTCACTTGTAATGGTTTATAAAATGCTGATTGGCCAGGAGACAGGCAGGAAGTATAGGTGGGACAACCAGACTAGGAGAATTATGGGAAGAGGAAAGGCTCAGTCTGTAGTTGCCACCCAGAGGCAAAGGAAGCAAGATGAAAATGTTGCACTGAGAAAAGCTACTAAGTCACATGGCTATACATAGATAAGAATTATAGGTTAATTTAAATTGTAAGGGCTAGTAAATAATAAGTCTGAGCTAATAGGTCAAACAGTTTATTAGTTATATAAGCCTCTGTGTGTTTCTTCAGAACTTAATGTCTGCAGGACCAGGCAGGACAGAAATCTCGAGCTATAGAGAACTGTGGGGACAGAAATTAGATCAACTTTCCCCAGGCACCAGGGTAGGTTGACTAACTTGTTTCTTGTGTGCCTATTTCAACTTGACACTAATTCAGAAATTCGTCTTAACAAGGGGAGTGAAATTTCAGAAACCCTTATGGGGTGGAAATGCAATTAAAGAAAAAAAGTCAATGTTCAAACATAGATAACCTGAGGAAAGCAATTTTTCCATTTCTGCAGAGCTGTAATTCAAGGAAACTCTAGACAAGTGGAGACAGTCTGATAAGTTTCTTAAAGTGGCAGTTAGGCTCCTCAAATAAAGAGGGGTGTTTTTTTTTTTTTGTTTTTTTTTCCTTTTTTTATTTAAATTTATTTATTTATTAAGGATTTCTGCCTCGTCCCTGCAACCGCTTCCCATTTCCCTCCCCCTCCCCCGATGAACATAGCGGACAATGAGGAATACTGAGAATTCAAGAACAATTGCAGTGGGTTTTTGATCCTACTGCATGTACTGGCTTTGTGGGAGCCTAGGCAGTTTGGATGCTCACCTTACGAGACCTGGATAGAGGTGGGCAGTCCTTGGGCTTCCCACAGGTCAGGGAACCCTGATTGCTCTTCGAGCAGATGAGGGAGGTTTTAAGGCAGATCAGGGTAAAAGTAACATGGTAGCTATGATGCTGAACAAGCAGAACTTATATACATACAGTAAGACCCAGTTCTTGTAGTAAAAGCCTTCACCAATTCCACAAAAACAAACAAGCACCAAACACTTATCACAGAATGCCATTGCAACATATTTAGTTTGTCATTTCTAATTTACTAATTACTAATTTACTGTATTAGCAGAGTTTTAAATAGTCCCATAGTTCTCATTTTATATTGTCCTTCTCAGCTAAAATGTTGCAGTTAGCCACTCTATAGCCAGCTTTACAGAATACTGTCGGCTAAGTGGTAATCTACACTGTGGCAAGTAGAAAAGAATGTTCCCTTAATGAGGCGCAAAGGTTACATGTCAGAATTTACACTCTTGGCTTGCCTGCCTCACTTGGGAAAACTACAAATGTATCCACTTGAATATATGTGGTACTCAGTCCCTGATATGGTGTTGCTAAGGCATTTGTTTTTCTTTTGATTAAACTTTCTTTTTTACAAATAACTTAATTACAGAGGGATTACTGGTGGGTTGTTCTCTAGCTCTGTTTTGAATAAACCAATTTCTGTTACTTAATGGTTATATAATAAGTGAAATTAGGGTAGCCTTCAATACCAACAAGTGGGTTCAGAGTGGTAATAGGAAAGCAAATAGAAGGTCAATGGGGACTTTCCATGCCAGCAAGACCAATTCAGAACCTGATTTGACTTCGCTCAAGTACAATACCATTGCAGAGTAATGGAGCATGAGTTACCCAAATGTTATTTTAGAGTCCTGATTTTAAAGGCCATAAGGTTGAGGGACCTCGTCTACCCAAAGAAGCCCAATGTTAACTGCATGTTTCTCTTTTCCCATCGGGACTTTTGTGGACAATGCTGCCGATGGACAATTGTGTAAAGTGGAGCATGGTATGTGAAGGAATTTTGCTCTTAGTTTGAAAAATGACCGAGTCATATGCTCTTTAGTTTTAGATGCAGGAGCACTGCACAAGAACATTATATTATATTTTCTTTTAAAATATAATTAATCTTTTTAAAATTTATTTTCTACTGTAAAATAATATAAGAGACATGGCAAGGTTTTACTGATATCCATATCTCTCCATGATGTTCTTTGTCTACACTGTGGTAAACTTTTTTGTATGTATCATCTCATCTCTTTTTAAAAACAATTGCACAGTCTATGAAAAACCCTCACTTAAGATGGAGAAACTGAGCCACAAGGGAGTACAGAATATTTTGTATAGGCTTGTATCCTGTAGATTTTATACCCTGAATCTAGTATAGGCTACTGCATACTATGACAAAATATGATAAGTATGTGATGCAAAACTACCAGATTTGGTCTTAAAATGGTGCATTCTAGTGACTTCTAGTTAATAATAGCAATAAAAGAAATATGTCAGATAAGTTATGGGGTACAATTCAAAAGACACACTTTGTATTGTCTTATAAATGTTTTAGATAAATTCTGTACATCAATGAAGACGTAGCTCAGTTTATCTAAGTTTATATGTAGATAAATAGATACATTGCATTTTAAGTGTCATTGTACAAATAAAACATTTATTTGCAAAACATTTTATACAAATATAAAAATATTTAACAGTGAGGTGACTTACCTTACAAAATCCCATTCTCATCTTTTTATTACGCTGCTGGGATACATTGCTATATTTCAACGTGGTTGCAAAATGACTTTATTTACTATTTTGGCATTTTCTTCCTATAAACATATTCACTTCTAAGAATTACTTATTGGAAAGGAACATGAAAGAGGCATAATACCTGTTTAAAGTTATTTTGTCAATTTTCTAGCAAACATAATTGAGAATATTAGTGTTTAAGGCAAAAGTGGTCACATTTTTAAAACATATTACTAAATATTAACTTAGCCACTAATACTAGTTATCAAAGGTGCACAGGCAGTCAGTTAGAGGTCTGGAGAATCTGGAACATTCCTACAGGGCCTTGTTTTAAGCTTTGAGTGTGACTAAGCCAGATACTTGAGGAATTGAAGAGAGAGGCTATGACACATATAAGGAAATGCAGGATTAGGGACATGTCCTTTAAAGCCCAAATGTTTAATGTAAGTGACATTCCATAGAGTTCCGGGATGTATTGTAAGTTTGCTTGCCAGACAATCCAAAATGAGGAACTCCCTGCTAAAAGCATTCCACAGAGAAGAAATCTCTTTTCTCGCCAAGGTGCCTAAAAAGGACTATCTTTTCTCCTCCTTACTCTACTTTGCTCTGATGGCTAGTCTCTCAAATATTTTTATTCTGGTTTTAACTAAAAGGTTAAAATGAGACTTCCCGTTTTATTCTGAATTGTAGCTTGCTTCCTTCTAGATGAACATGGCAATATTTGTTGTGTTTTCAATTTGTTCCTACATTAAATGGATTTATTTTGTTTTTATACAAATAAGGCTCATGTGAATAGGTTAATTTACTGAACCCACATAGGACACAAAGTCAGGAAAACTTTGCTTCCAGTACTTCTAACATGGAGTGACACTTTATTTTTCACCAGCCTGTTACGATTCTTGCACAATAGTATAAATTTAATTGCTTTTTGTCCTTATTGTTGATTAGTTAGATCAGATCAAGTGACCAGTGTAAACATAACTCTTTAATTACAAACGTCAAATTAAAATGGATTGGTCAGAATTTCAGGAAGCAGTTGTTACTTTTTTCATTAAATAATATCTATAATATTCTTTAAGGTAACCAATAAATATAATTACGTTCAAGTCACATGTCTGTTTTGGGATGCTTAGAGCTGGCACTGTAAGACCATAGCCTATTAACTTTTCACATGGAAGAATGTGTCTTTCAAAGAAATCCTTTTTGATCCCTCGGATATGCTTGTACTGTGTGCATGTGCATCTAATGGTTTTAATTATCTCTTCTGTTTGTGCTATTCATAGAAGCTTTTAGAACTTGTTTCAAAACCCATTGTTGGGTTTGCACTGCATATCAGCACAGAAGGTAGACAAGTGAATGTATTTCTCCTAAGGTCTTATGAATAAGGAGCTCAAGTCCCAGGAAGCTCAGGGGTAAACTGAGCTCACATGGAGTATAAATGGCTGACAGAGGCACAAGTCTCATGAGTTGTCTGGCTTGCTTTCCATTTTTAAAAAAAAATCCTATGATTGCTGTGACCTGGGTGTGCCATTTATTTAAAATTATTAACCTACTTGAATTATTTATTATTAAGATATCCCCCAAAAGTTCCCAGATAGATATATCTGAAATTTAGGTCTGTGTTTACTTGCTTTCATTAAGAAGAAAAAATACTCTGATAGTTATAAAATAAAGTCCAAGTTCTTTTGTCATGACTTTACTCCACTTGGTTCTGAGTTTAATCTCCCTTTCTTATGCTTTCTCTTCTTACTTTTTGCTCCTTACTCTAAATCACAGTAGCAATAGCAACAAAACATCTGCAGCAACAATGAATCAAAACAAAACACCCAGCAAAGTAGAACACCTACCTATTGGTCAAGCTCTTCATTCGGAGTGAATGCCCAGGCATATTCTCTCTTTAAATTAAAAAATTCCAGCTCATTTTAAGTTGCTATTTTGGGGTATTATAATACAATTACATAATTTCCTTCTTCCCTTTCCTCCCTTGAAGCCATTTCATATAACCATCCTTGCTGTCTTTCAATTTCATGGCCTCATTTTTGTTCTTGTTAGTTTTGTTCCATACATATATTTTTGTGTATAGTATTCATACACATATAAAAGTATACATACATATTCCTAAATGCATGAATCAATCTATTCTGTGTGTATAATATTACATATATATATATATAATTGGCTGACCATTTGGTATTAGATAAGCAGTTGGTGTGCTCTTCCCTGAAGAAGACTCTTCTGCCCAGTTCTCCCATTGAAGTTAAGAATTACTCAACAAGAGGAACATCATGTAAGAACTGAAAACCCACTAAACACCCAGGTGAATTAAGAAGAACCCACAATCACAACTTTACTATACCAGAACATTCTCTAACTACATTCTGAATATTTGTCCTTATACCCACAGAGAAGTATAGTTCTCAATACTTAATCAAGGAAATTTCTCTTTGCAACAGTTGGAGACCATTATAGAAGTCTACACCCAAATAAATCAATAAAAAAAAATGTGGGTCCAAGTCACAGCTCATACAGAGCTCATCTATAAAACCTCCTACATTTAAGAGAGTATAAAAATATTGTTAGAGTCAGAAGATGAGTGAGTTTAATGTTTGATTGTGTCTCCTAGGAATGTTGGAAGTTATATCTACTATGTACCACCACCATGAATGCCTAAACTTAAGTTGAACATGAATAATATTAGTAGACAAGCTTATGTAGAAAGGGGAAACCTCAGGAGTCCCCAATCCTACACAAAAATATCAGACAACAAAACAATGGTGTGAACAGAAGAAATATTCTTCCCTAGGGAAGAACATAACCAACTGGTTAGCTAATATCAAATGGGAAGCACTGAGAGAATATATGAAAGTAACATTTTTTTTTTCAGACAGAGCAGGGTGTCTTTTTGTATTTGGAAGTATATGTCTATAAATAATGTATAAATATTACATATGTATATAACAAAACTTAATGAAAGCAAGAAGCCATGAATTTGAGAGAAAATAGGGGCATATGTAGGAGTGAAGGCAGGAAAAGGAAGGGAAAATTATGTAGTTATGATGTCAAAAAGCAAAAGAGACATTTTTTTTAAACCACAAAGAGAAGCCATACAATCTTTGTGACAATGCGAAGACTATTGCTTGTTAAAGGATCAGGATCACTACTAACTGTGGACACTGTGTCTACCATCATCTCTTAATTAAATGGGACAATGAATGGGTTAAAGTGAAACTTTGCTATGAAAATCTTTTAAAGTCAGGGAACTTACATGGTGATATTGGAGACTAAACAATCGTAGCAGATATGAAAACTCTTTCAAATAAAAAACCCTTTCCTTAAATTTTGATACATATGACCAGATTAATTAAATATATAAGCCATTGGATGATATTCTATCAAAGTTTTACTGAGAGAAATAAACTAAAATGTTTATGACCCTTGTTATTTTTTAATTTATAACAGCCTAACCACTCATTCACATATTTTATTTAGAAATGTTTGTATTGCTAGACCATGGTGATGATTCAGATACACTACTATTAGTTCTATACAAAAGAGAAAAATGGAAATCATTTATATGACATTTGCTTTTAGATCATGTGGATAGCTTTGTGTGAGTCCACTTCAGTAGTGGTTCATTTCTGTCAACATAAATTCCCAAAGTGTCACCATGCTTATACAAGAAATAACCCCTGTCTGGAATGCCTTAGAGCATCCACACCGAGGATGAACTTTATTTCCAGCTTATACACTAAGAGGTTGACTCTCTCTACACTGTCTTTTATACTTGATCCAACAACTATTGTTACTGACCATTGTATTTCCTGAGATTTTTCTGGACAACAAATTCTGCCTTTGGTTACAGTTTTGGTTGCATTCTTCAGCTGAAGAATGGCTAAAGCCATTCTCCTACTTCCTTGGGGCTCATGATCTGATGATATGCCTCAGACCTCTAGAATCACTCCTCAGTTATACAAGTGGCTCAGAAACTTGCAACACCTAAGAACCTTTTCCTATGTCCATGTTAGACATAGTCAAGGAGACTGATGAAGATAAATCCTCCCAACTGGGGCAAGGCAGAGAGGAAGTGATGGGAGGATGAGCAAGTTCCTGATGAAAGAGAAGAAAGAGGTTAAGGATCTTTATTAGAGCTCAAAGTCAGACTCTCAAGATTCTACCTAGCCATCTTTTGTGAGTAGACTGCCCTATGGCTTCCAACCATCTCTTTTTTTTAAGGAGTATTTGCAATAAAAAAATTCCTTTCCCTCTTAAACTATTGCTTATCTCATATGATAGATGGATGCAGAGAAATGATCCTTTTAGATTATTCCTCTGGAATCATTCTTCTGATATCGTAAGCCAATGTTGCCTACATTACAAATCCCCTACAGACTGAACTTTGACCTACCATCTGAAAGTGTGGTACTTTTGGGAGGTTCTCACTCTAATGAGAGATTGATAAGAGGGTAACATGGAAAAATATTTTTTTAAAAAAAAATATTAGAGGCCGGGCGGTGGTGGCGCATGCCTTTTATCCCAGCACTCGGAAGGCAGAGGCAGGCGGGTCTCTGTGAGTTCGAGGCCAGCCTGGTCTAGAAGAGCTAGTTCCAGGATAGGAACCAAAAAGCTACAGAGAAACCCTGTCTCGAAAATCAAAAAAAAAATATTAGAGATATGATTGTAGCAGAAGCATTGACACCTACCAAATATTTCACACACTCCACGTTTCCTCACTCCCTTAGATGGAACTGGACAGCACAGTGTTCAGGACACTGAGCTGTTTAAAGTAGTCATATGTAAAATTTCTGTGCCAGAATATTTGAATTTATTTATATCATTTATCTCAGACTTTTTAACAGAATACAAGGATTATGGGTCCTAGATGATAGAAATTTGTTTCTCACAGTTACATAGTAGTCTGAGATCAGTGCCCACCATGGTTGGTTCTGATTCAGGCCTTTTCTTTGCTGGTAGATAAGTACTTTACTTGTCTTCACCTGGATTTTCTTCTGTATGCTTCATGGAAGTAGAAGAGGAGCGAGATCTCTTTTTCCTTCTCTGTACAAGGACAGTCATGAGTCCTACTGGATCATGACCTTATGTAACTTAATTAACTTTGTAAAGACTTCGTACCCACTGTGAAATACTGAGGACAATGTTTTTACACGTTAATTTTAGAGACACATAGTTCAGCCTGCAACACCTACTAGAGATTTCCACTGTCTTATTACCTTGCATTGTCAGCTGAGGTAGTTTGGTCCATTTCAACTTCACAACAGCAACAGCCTCAGCTTTTTAATCTATCTGACCTGGCAATTTGTTCAGGTCTGTATCATATTAGTATGATTGAGAGACATATTTTACGGTGTTTAGCCATGATTAATATGTTGGAGCAATCACCATTAACTTATTCAAACTAATTTAACTTATTTTTCTGATTTATAAACCTCATGGAATTTCTCTTATTGCAATCTGTACATTTTATTGTAGCCATTCATAGACCCATCTCTATTGCCCCTTGAACTGCTTAAGGCCAGACTGTATGTTTCTCATCTTTACTTCTCTAGTTCTTATCATGGCATCCGCTGAATGAATAACAACAGTTCAGAAAATAAGTCAGGTTTTTGACTTCATGAAAATAATTCAACCATGGTATCTAATTAGGTTAATTACATAGTGCAGGAGGCAGGAATGGGGAGGGCTGTGATGTGAAAAAAAAATCATAGCAAAAAAGTATGTTAGAAAAATCTTTTAGAAACAGTGATTTTTTTTGAGTATCTAATTTGGTAAATTTCTTGCTATGATAATAGAACCAATTTTTCCCATAGGATAAAGCATTAATTAAATGCCTTAGGAAACAATTCTTATCATGAAATGGAAGCTCTGATCTTAGTTTTTGGTCCATTAACTCTGAAGTTCAATACATTTTTATTGAACCCACATACGCTTTAGTGTGAATAGCTTTTCACTAATTGGTCTATTGGGATCACAGTGACAGTTTTGTTCTTCCTTTTAGGCTTTTTAATTTTCCTTCAGAAAGTTCCTAAACTTTGCTAATAGTCATTAAATCAAGGAAGGATTTCTAGACTCACATGGGTAAAAATCAATAGGGAGACACTTGAAATTCTGGTTTGATCCTCCCATCTTGTATATGGTCACTATTCATGTCTACAGGAAAATAAAGGAACACATTGGGTAATTCGTCTACTAGATAGCCTCACATAGCTTTATATGTTGTTATTTATGGAGCTGGGGTTGCATTATTCTATATATTAGCGGAATCTTAACTGAAGTGTATTATTTTTTTGCTTTCTTCCAGGGATAATGGTCACATAACTGGTGTCACTTCTGTATACAAAGCCAAACTGTCCTCAGACTGATTGAATCATATGCCCACCCTTCTTATTTTCTAAAATATCTATCATGAACATCCTTTGGCGGATATAAAATGCATAAAAGATTACAGGATTTACAGAATGATTATATATATGTTTTTTGGCTTAGGTTTAATGAAGTACTATTAGAAAAAGGTATTATATTAAATAACAACACTATGAATTCTGTTTCCAGTCTCATTTGCTGTAAATTATATTGTTTCTATTTTCACTTTTATACAGAAAGACACTGAACACTCAGATATGAGTATTATTTTGAAAATAAACTTGTAGAAGTGAAAAATTTTCTGTCATATGGTACACCCAAAACTATCAAAGTATTTCTGAAAATTGTATGCCAGTTTTGATTCATATTACCAAGAGACTCAGAACTGTACTGCCTCTAATTGATGCACTCTGTGTTTTGTTTTGCTTTTGGCTAAGGAAATGCAGTGGAGCCTTGTTTTAGTTTATTGTTCCCGGTAAGCAATTTTCTGAGCATATATTCTTTGTGTGTTTTCCAGAGTGTCAGTAGAGATTCTCTTATAAACTGATAACACTTTGGCCCTTTTATGAATGGGCTATTTACTGTCTTATTTGGGGCTGTAAAAATTGTAGTTGTGAATACATGTGATGTTTTCTGTTGCGGGAGGTCCTCCCACTCCTCCAGCCTATCACCGCTGAGGTACCAGCCCACTGGGGTGTGGTTTCTCTCCCTTTAAAACAGCGGCCACTTCCCTCTTCTCTCTCTCTTCACTTCCTGCTCCGCCTGCGACTAGACTCCTTTCCTGGTTGCGAAGAGGGCTGTTGCCTGGGACAGTGATCTGTAAGTTTTTTCCCCTTTAAATAAATACCACCCTAATAATCATAACCCCGAATTGGTGTGGCATTGTTTGTGACTTACGCCTTCATTTTGGCACCCAACGTTTGGTTTTAGAACCTCTCCTTTCCCCACTCGCAGCCGCGAGTTCGGCTTGGCGGCCCCAAGTTCAGCTTGGCGGCCGCGGGCTTGGCGGGCTCTAGTTCGGCTTGGCGGGAGCCCTCCCCTTCCTCAGCCGCCAGCGGCCTTGGACTCCCCACGTGGATTTAAACTCCACAGGCCCGCATAGTCTCTGGCTGCGTGGTTTGCTCTTTTCTGACTCATTTTTAAATCTCCCTTGCAAGTACAGCTCTTAAGTGGCACAAACCAGAGCACGTGGTTGCTGAAAGCTGCAACCCCACAGGGTGACTTGTTCAGTCTCAGGAATTGATTTAATTAGATTTATTTTGTTGAGAAACTTGAATTTTCCAGTTTTTAACATCTACTAAGTGTTTTCACCGCGACTCTGCAACAGCGCCACCTGCTGGATAATAGGTAATATTGCAGTTTTTGTTTCTAACGCAAATTTTACTGCTTTGTTTTCACTAATACAATGGATTAGTAAATTTATATTTACTAATACAATGAATTACATCATACAAGGTTTATATGATTATGGGGATACCTTAATTTGCTTGTTCCTAGCCTTCAGTTTTCTTTTCCATATTCTATCATTAAGGAAGAATATGGCACTACTAAGAACGATTGAATCTTTACGTACTAATAATGAACAGAAGAATATGGCACTCCTAAGAATGATAGAATCTTTACGAACTAATAATGAACAACTAATTGACAGGATTAAAATTATTGAAAATCAGAGGTTATCTGAACAAGTGGATACTATGACAGACAAAATTGATTCCATATCCAAGGGTATTAGAAAGTTACCTGAAAGGGTTCAGGCTGTTGAATTTGACGTTCAGACTTTATCACAAAGTTTTGATAAGGTAACAGATAGAATGTACCTCCAAGATGGGAATCTACATGATATACAAGAAAAGTTTAAGGAGGACATGTTATCTTTGAAGGAAAAAATTAAAGCTTTGGAATCACAGGTGCAGAATGGGGACCAAAAAATTGATACCTCAGTGAAATCACTGGAAATATATACAGGTCAGGAGATTCAGGATTTAAGAGAGACAATGATAAAAAGATTTGAAAAGATTGGGGAAATTATTGCAGCTGGTGAACAGAGTAAGGAGGCACAAGGACAGGATACAAGGCCTCCACCAGCTATTAGAACTGGCTTACCCAGGGTTCTAGCGACATACCCTATACTTAATTCTGAAAAAGCATCAACTTCTAAAGGCTCAAAGGGAGTCAGAGAAGCTAGATGGACGCCAATAGCAATGAATGATCTGAAAGAAATTAAGCAAGCTGTTGTTAATTTTGGCCTGCACAATGCATATGTAAAGGAAATGATAAGGACTTGGGCTTCTAATGCTAGAGCTACTCCCCATGATTTCCATCAGTTAGTGTCTGCAGTTTTAGATAATGGACCTTCCTTGATGTTTGGAATTTATTTCAGAGAAGAATCCAAACATATGGAACAGCAAGGAAGAGCAAAAGGTATTGAGGTTTCCCAAGATCAAATTCTTGGTGCAGGAGAATATGCTGATCCACAGGTCCAAGCTCTTTATGACGATGAAGTACTGTGTCTATGTCACCAAGCAGCTTTAAATGCTTGGAATAGGATACAAGATCCAGCAAAAAGGGTTGAATCATATACCAGAATTAGGCAGGGACAAAAGAGAACCCTTTATTGACTTTTTGCAAAGATTAATTAAGGCTCTGGACATAGGGGTAACAGACCCAGAAGCTAGACGAATACTTCTTGAATCTCTAGCTTTTGAGAATGCAAACATAGAATGCAAAAAGATAATTGGGCCTTTAAAGTCTAGATCAGCACCTATGGATGAATGGATTCAGCATACGATGAATGTTGAGACGTTTAGCTATAATGATGAATCTTGGGTAGGAGAAGCGATTTCCAAAGCAATGAGGAGACATCAAACTGCCAGGTGTTTTAATTGTGGTAAATTAGGACATTTGCAAAGGAATTGCAGGCAAAGAATTTCTAGGAATAATATGTCTTCTGGGAATGACAAAAATAGGAGACCTCGGCCTTCAGGTATATGTAGGAGATGCGGTAAAGGCAGGCATTGGTCCAACGAATGTAGGTCAACAACAGACAGACGGGGCAATCCGATATCATCGGGAAACTCCTTGGGGGGCCTCTCGCAGGCCCCCAAGCCAACAGTGGCCCAGTCATTCCCAGTCACAGTGGAGAACGTGCCTCACCAAGAAAATTAAAAGCTCCAATTTCTGCTGTAAAAAGTAATACTGGTCTAAATGAAGAATTACGTGTGGAGGATGAGTCAAAAAACCCAATAGGACAGAGTAAACGTATATTTTGGCAGACTTCTATTAATGATCAAAGACCAAAGCTAAGAGTCTGTATAAATGGCACTTTTATTGAAGGCTTATTAGACACAGGTGCGGATGTAAGTATCATTACCCCAGAATCTTGGCATCCGAATTGGCCTCTTCAAGAGGTAGATGTTCAGTTCCTGGGAATTGGAACCCTATCTCGTGTAAAACAAAGCACAAGATGGGTTGAATGCATAGGGCCCGAAGGGCAAATAGGAAGACTAAGGCCATATATAGCCAATATTGCCATAAATTTATGGGGCCGTGACCTGCTACAGCAATGGAATACCCAGATTAACATTCCTGTATTTCCAGGAACTCATAATTCTGGGAAGGATATGATGAGGTATTATGGAAAAAGGTCACCAGCCATTCAGGCTGTACAAGAACATACAGCAAATACCAAACCTTTAGAGGTACCAACATCCCTACCTTTAAAATGGCTAACTGAGAAGCCAATATGGACCAAACAATGGCCTCTAGCTGAAGATAAACTACAGGCATTGGAACAGCTGGTGCAAGAGCAACTAGATGCTCACCATATTGAAGAATCAACCAGCCCTTGGAATTCTCCTGTGTTTGTTGTAAAAAAGAAATCTGGTAAATGGAGAATGGTGACAGATCTAAGAGCTGTCAACAAAGTAATTCAACCTATGGGCCCACTACAATCTGGAATTCCTTTGCCTTCTCTGTTACCAAAAGGATGGCCTCTTATAGTTATTGATTTGAAAGATTGTTTTTTCACTATACCGTTACAAGAAAAGGATAGAGAAAAATTTGCCTTCACAGTGCCTACTTATAATAATTCTCAGCCTAATAGGAGATATCAGTGGACTGTCCTCCCACAGGGTATGCTCAATAGTCCTACACTGTGCCAATATTTTGTAAGTAAGCCATTGGAAATAATTCGTAAACAATTCCCCAAGTCCATCATTTATCATTACATGGATGACATCTTATTATCTGATTCAAATAAAGATACTTTAGAAAGGATGTTTGAAGAAGTAAAGAAAGTCTTGCCTAGGTGGGGATTACAAATTGCCCCTGAAAAGATTCAAAGAGGAAATTCTATTAATTACCTAGGTTACAGAATAGGGTTAGAGAAAATTAAAACGCAAAAGGCACAAATTAGGAGAGACCGGTTAAAGACTCTTAATGACTTCCAAAGATTGTTAGGAGACATTTCCAGTCTACGACCAGCTGTTGGGATAACACCTGATCTAATAGTTCATTTAAACAAAACCTTAGATGGTGATAAAGATTTGAATAGTCCAAGAGAACTGACAGCTGAAGCAGAAAAGGAACTGACAATGATTGAGGAAAAATTACAGGAGGCACATGTGGATAGGGTGAACCCAAATCTTAGCTGCATCCTAGTCATATTGCCTTCCAGAATTTCTCCTACAGGGATTCTAATGCAGAGGGAAGATATTATTTTAGAGTGGATATTTATACCTAATAAACCAAGTAAAAAATTAAAAACTTATGTGGAAAAGGTCTCTGAATTAATTATAAAAGGTAAGCTGAGACTTCGTCAACTAGCAGGTATAGACCCAGCAGAAATTATAGTGCCTTTTACTACTGAAGAAATAAAAAAGTTATGGGAAGACAATGAACCGTGGCAAAGAGCTTGTGCTAACTTTTTGGGAGAAATTAATAGCAACTATCCCAAAAGTGATAGACTTAATCTCATAAAAAGAACTTCTTGGATTCTTCCTAGAATTGTACGTGATGCTCCAATAACTGGAGCCCGTACATTCTATACTGATGCAAATAAATCAGGGAAAGCAGGTTACAAGTCAGATGAATTGAGTAAGGTGGAACAAAGCCCTTATAATTCTGTCCAGAAGGCAGAATTATATGCCATTCTTATGGTGCTAAGGGATTTTAAAGAACCTCTTAATATAGTTACAGATTCACAATATGCAGAAAGAGTTATCTTGCATATTGAAACCGCTGAATTTATACCAGATGACACAGAGTTGACTTCATTGTTTATCCAGGTACAAGACATAATCAGGAACAGGCTTTGTCCGATGTACATAACACACATCCGGTCCCATACAGGTCTGCCTGGTCCTCTAGCCCAAGGCAATGCTGAGATTGATCAATTATTGATTGGAAGTGTGTTGCAGGCCTCGGAATTTCATAAGAAGCATCATGTCAATAGTAAAGGCCTAAAGAAAGAATTTTCCATTACTTGGCAACAAGCTAAGGACATTATAAAGAGATGTCCTACTTGTTCTTTCTATAATCAAACACCGTTGCCTGCAGGGAGTAACCCAAAGGGTACTAAGAGAAATGAAATCTGGCAGATGGATGTGTTCCACTTTATGGAATTTGGTAAATTAAAATATGTACACCACACCATAGACACGTATTCAGGTTTTCAATGGGCTACTGCCCTGAGCTCAGAAAAGGCTGATTCAGTAATCACACATTTATTGGAAGTTATGGCCATCATGGGTATACCTGCGCAAATAAAGACAGATAATGGTCCAGCATATGTATCTAAGAAAATGAAACGCTTTTTTGATTATTATAATATAAAACACATTACAGGTATACCAAATAATCCTACAGGTCAGGCAGTTATAGAAAGATCAAATCGTACTATAAAGGATATGCTGAACAAACAGAAAGGGACTGAAAATACCCCCAGAAATAGATTACATAATGCTTTATTAACCTTGAATTTTCTTAACGCTAATGAGAAAGGAACGACAGCAGCAGAAAGACATTGGATAATGGAAAAGTCTGCTGAACTAAATCAACGGATTTATTTCAAAGATGTGCTGACCTCTCAGTGGAAGCCAGGAGATGTGCTACGTTGGGGAAGGGGTTTTGCTCTTGTTTCCACAGGAGAAGAAAAATTGTGGATACCATCAAAATTAATAAAGTTTCGATTTGAAGAGGAGAAACCTCTTGGAAAGGAGAAATGACAACTCATCCACAATGATGATATTCCTACAGGTGGTAAGAAAAACATAGAATGGGGGCAGGGTTCTGTTCTTATCTCCACAGGAAAACACTCATCTTTGAGAAATTCAAGGGACCCTGGATGTTTGGATACTGACAGATGGAAAAATACCTGCCCAATAGGAAATATCAAGACAACTGAATGGATTGTGTAAGTAATATTAAACCATATTTCTAAATTTATAAAGCTGGTTTTGAAGTTGGACTCTGGCTCAGTCCCTCTCCAATTCCAAGCCTGTTAGTAAGAGAAAAACCCAGAGTTTCTGGAGTTTCTGTCTCATGTCAAGAGCCATGATATGGGACAGAAAGAAATATGAGTTTAGAAAACATCTTTGCTTTTCTTCATATCTATCATACTTTTCATTGAATATATCTATCATGTCTTTCATTGAATATATATATATATGTCTATATATGTCTATATGATTAATGTTTAAGTTTTTCATAATGAACAATGAGTTTTTCCTGAAGTGACATTTGAAGTTTCCAGGAAGAAGATGGGGCTCCATAACAACAACTCCACCTGATTGATATGACGTCATGATACTGATAGCTGTACTACAAGACCTGCTTTTGGTACCAGCTGCACAAGACAGTTCCAACTTGGTTAGCTGAAATGGTGCACATCTTATACAACATTTTGGCCAGACCTGCACAAAATACTCAGAGACTATTGGCAATTTTAAAAGACATTGATCTTGAAATTTAACCATCATTTCACTTTCACAGGATCCCCCAGAAAGAACGTCGCCCCCATGACAGCTGGAAGTAATTCTAGAGGACGACGTCCCCTTTCCCAGTAAAACTTGCCCTTGGGTTTAGGGACATCATTTAGGGGTTGATTATAATTAGTATACGATTGAGGGTTGGGGGAGGAATTTTATACGCTCAGGGATCATTTTGAAAAAAAAAAAAAAAAGAGGGATGATGGGATAATAGATTTGTAATTGTGAGTTACTGTTTTTAGACAAATACATTGGTATAGATTCTTGTATATTGATACAAAGTTAAATTATATTGACTATTGTACGCATGCATGTTTCTACCTCTGTTTAAAACATTTTTTTATGTATTGACATATATTGTATTGATATATATATATATTGTATATATTTACCATATTGCAGTGTACATTTCTACCTCTGATTAAGATACTTATATAATGATTGTGTATTGATATATATTTGCCTACTGCAATGTATATTTGTACATTGTTTATATTTGGAGGTCATTGTCCTCATTTGTTTCACAGTCGTTTATTGTCTTAGTCTTTAAGTTAGATAGATATTGAGAATTATATAGACTAATAGTCATCTAAGTTTTTCATTTATAATAGACTAATCAGGTTCTTTAGATATATAGAGATTATACTCAGTATAGATAGATAATCTTCAACTTCTTCAAAGAGCTGTAGAAAATGGCCTTTAATCTAACTCAGAGTTTTGTGGTAGTGCGACACAATTGCTCCTGGCAACACCACTCTATTCCCGAGAGAATGTTGAGCACCAAAGACACTCCACCTGGAGCCTTTCTTTTTGGCAGAACTGGCGTTTGGGCAAAGAAATGCCCATACCTCAACAACTGACAAAAATACAGAGCATGCATCAATGGATAAAACAGGACTGTCATATCCTGCCAAGACAGGGTAAGATAGTTTTGAAAAGTTGCTTGCCTTAGAAAATGGTATGTCAGTTATGTTAGGCCTTAGCCAAAGTTGGTTGCTTCAACGCTGCTAATGTGACTTTGGGTGATTGCCCAGGTAGCTAGTTGTCTCTGTAATTTGTTGCATGTTTTGGAAGTTGTTCTACTGAACTTCCTAATTACCCAGGTAACATTATTTCCCTTCTCAGATCTTCGATGGGGTTGAAGACTATATAAATGTAGTTACTTTCTCTCATGACTTGGCCAAGTTATTTATTATACAAGACCTAAGCTAGTTAGAATAGGATATTTGTACTTATTGTATATAATTTCATAGTAGGTTTAGAACTCTCTTATTTAAACAAAAGGGGGAGGTGTTGCGGGAGGTCCTCCCACTCCTCCAGCCTATCACCGCTGAGGTACCAGCCCACTGGGGTGTGGTTTCTCTCCCTTTAAAACAGCGGCCACTTCCCTCTTCTCTCTCTCTTCACTTCCTGCTCTGCCTGCGACTAGACTCCTTTCCTGGTTGCGAAGAGGGCTGTTGCCTGGGACAGTGATCTGTAAGTTTTTTCCCCTTTAAATAAATACCACCCTAATAATCATAACCCCGAATTGGTGTGGCATTGTTTGTGACTTACGCCTTCAGTTTTCCAATAATATCATTAGTTTTTCCCCCTGGCCCTGGCTTGTATTTTCATTTTGTCTAGAATGTCTTCAGAAAAACAGTAGAGTTAGCTTTGATGACACAAAATTCACCAATATATGGCTCATTAATTGTATCTATTTAGATTTAAAAACACTTCTACCTTCATTTTACTACTAAATGAGAATTTTCTTTTTGTTCTGTGAGTTCATAATTTTAAACTGCTTTTATGACAACACCTATTGTCTTAGTTTAATTTCTGTTGCTATGCTAAAATACCCTGACAAAGAGCATCTAAGGGAATTAAAGGTTTATTTTAGCTCAAAGTGCCAGGTTTTACACAATCACAGTACGGAAGTTAAGGCAGCAGGAACTTAAAATAACTTGTCACACCACACCTACAATATGAGGAGAGAGAAATGAGTGTTCACCTTCTCCACATTCATTCAGTCTAGAATCTAAACCTCAAGGTGTTGTCAATCTCAAGCCTGGGAGCAGCTTAAGCTAAAGAAAATTATGATCTCACAGTTCTGAAGACTGGATAACTCAAAATCAATATGTTAGTAGGATATGTTCTCACTTGGCTTAAAATGGATTTCTTCTGGTTGTGTTTTGAGAGCATGAGTTCTCAAATTTCATAATGCCAAGAAAGACATTTTAATACAGTTCCTCATGTGTGGTGACCACCTCATCGTAAAATTATTGTTATTGGTACTTCATAATGTTAACTTTGCTAGTGTTATAAATCATAATGTAATAATCTTGTTGACTCCATGGGGAGCCTTACCCTCTCTGAGAAGTTGAGGGTAGGGAAAGGTGGAGGAAGCAGGAGGAGAGGAGGGAGTGGGAACGGGGATTGGAATATAAAGTGAAAAAGGATAGTTTTTTAAAAAATTAATTAATTAATTAAAAATAGGTATGAAATTGCCCGAAGTAGTGGCTCTGCTTCCTGTCTGGACAGCACACTGTAGCTGACCTTGTTGCTGGGGATGCAGGTGAGCCAGCTCTGAAGACATGACAAGAGCACTGACCCCACCCTCTCTTGTCTGCCAAGTGGTAGCACAGTTGAGGAAAAGATGCCCTCCCCTTCCACCCCTTTCTATCTCTGGCAGGTGAGAGAGCTGGTGGCAGGGTCACAGAGTGAGAGAACTAGCCCTGCCCCACACCAGCTACAGCATATAGAAGAATGGGCCCTGCATCCACTCCTTGCTGTAGGTTACATTGGGTGAGGTAGCCAACGCAGTGATGGAGAGCTTGACCAGGTAGTGAAGATGAGGCAAAGCTACCACCCAGGTCCAGAACCAGGGCTATGAGTTGGCCCACCCAGCACCCACCTCATCTATGAATTGTTGGAGTATGTGAAGTGTCTGGATCTCTATGACACAGAAACCAGCATATCCAAGAGTAGCCCCAGTGACAGAGCATTATTGGTGGTATCTCTGGAAACCATAGGCTTCTAGCGAGACCAATGACTCATGGCAGTGAACACTTGCAATAAAGATGAATGGACTAAATGGCGAACTGCATGATTTAACATACTACACTACAGCTTTCACAGTAAGATTCTTCTTTTTTTCTTTTAAGTTTTGTTTTGATTTGTTACATTTGCCCTCTACCCTTGCAACCTCCCTAACAAATCAAAACCCAAATTAAAAAAAAAAAAAAAAAGATAAAGGAGAGGTATACACCACCCTGCCCAGCAACAGTAGTTCGTGTTGTGCGCGCGCTCTCTCTCTTTCTTACTGTGTGACTCTGTGTGTGTGTGTGTGTGTGTGTGTGTGTGTGTGTGTGTGTGTGCAGATGCTAGGGGACAACTTTGGGTTTCATCCTCAAATCATTGATCTCCTTTGAGACGTGTCAGCATTATGCTGTGCTGCCTTTCTGGGTCCTAACAGAACACATCACCAACCACAACAACTCCCTATGTCCAAGTGCTTGCTAGCATTTCAGGCATAAACTAGCCTGCCCCCAGGGTCTTCAGCTGTAGTCGCTGAAAGCATCCCCTGTGCATATGCATTGTCAGCATTCAGGCAGATGCCTGGACAGCCCAAGATCCTACGACCGACACCTAGTCAGTGTGTGTGTGTGTGTGTGTGTGTGTGTGTGTGTGTGTGTGTGTGTGCTTCATCGCTGGGCAGTCTCTGTGCACATGCACTAAACCTCCTTTAAAATCAAATTCCGCTCGTTCCACCTCCCTTTTCCAGCCGCTTCTCTGAAGAGACTGCAGGACTTATGCCTCTTCTTTCCCAGCCCTTCCCTTTTGCTAATAAATCTCAAACTTGAAAGTTTGTTGTATGGTGTGATTCGTCCTTACCGACAGCACCACTAAACAACCCAGGGTCTTTCACTGGCCTATCCCACAACTTAGGTGGTGACCACAGATGCCCAGGTTTCCTCCTGTCTCTGCTTCATTAATACTGTATTTCAGGGACGGACCACAATGCCCAAGGTTCTTTGTTTGTGTGTTTTGTTTTCATTATGTGTGTTCTGGAATGAAAATTAGGTCTTCATGCTTATAGATAAGCACTTTATTAACTTATTTATCTACCTATTTATCCCCCTATAACACTAATCTTTAGTTTATAGTAAACAATATTTTAGATGAGTGAATCGTTAGAGAATTACCATCCTTTTATACAATGTGATAATTTTTTAAAGCAGTGTACATGTCTAAAAATATTCTTTGTGTTAAAAATTTTATTTTCAATTGTTATACAGAATACGATCATATTGTACCCTGAGTTTCTAGGCAGAAAGAAATAGTTGGATGAGCTCGGAGTTACTAAGTAAACACAAGATTCAAGGTTCTTCAGGGAAATTAGCATGATAATGTAATATTTTCTTGGTGTAAAAGTACTTCATTCTATGAAAATTACTGCAGCTGAGGGATTTTTGTTCTTAAATTTTAAGAGACATGTGACCTGTCTAGGATGAATATTATTAGAACCCAACTATACTTAAATATTTAAACATTTTATATGAAGAACGTTATGGATTAAAGTTGATATGTTGTATACATTGGAACCTCAGTCATAATTTTTGTTTAAGACTATGAATTCATTTGAACAGTGTGTTAAATCAGTTCCCACCTGGAAGACTGATGCACTAACTGTCACTTTGTCACATAGAAATTTTAAATCTAGGCTTAATATGTAGATCATTGGCTAGAGCACTCACTCAAGTAGGAGGCTTTGATTTCAGTTCTGATGTGGAAAAAAACAATTCCCCAACTTAAGTCTCATGTTAGGTGTATATTTTCCCAAAGAGGTCTGAGGATTAAAAATGTTAATTTCATTGTCCGAAGCTCATGTATAATCATGTCTATTCATAATAATTGTGAGAAATCCATTCATTCCAAGCATGTATGGTTATTAGCCATATTCTGTGATGCAAAAGTCAACCTATTTGTTTTATGACAATTGTGGCTAAGACAAAATTTGTTCAGTTATTTTGAGTATTAAATTACTCAATAATGTTACCAGCATAAAATGTGGTGAAGACGTTGTGTAACTTATTTGAAACCTAAAATGTAGTATATAATTTTTAAAACAGCACTTAATATCATTTTCTTTTCATAAATTCACAAAAAATAATACAACCAACGACACATTTAATTGCATAGGAATATTACTGCATGAAAATATGTTAAATTATTATTATAACATTTTAATACCTTACATTATTATAATGTCTTGATATGCATGTTTGAGACTAAAATGAGTTTGACTGGGGTAATTAGCCAGTTATGTTATAATTAATATTTTTAAAATCATTAATAAGAAGCAGTAGGTATTTGTATTTGGTAGCTTTGACCTTTTATAAAGGTAATGTTTATATCTAGCAATGGTGGCCAGAAATTTTCTCACAGGACTCTGTTACACACATAGCTACATTTCTGTCATGAAATTGGAACTTACCTTCCTGACTCAAAGGTGAACCACGTTGAATCCCGACCATATCTTCTTAGTGAGCTAAGAGGCCACATCACCAGCTTGACCTTGGCATTGTGGATATCCCAGAGATAGATATTCTCATGAGTGATCTGCATTGTGCATTCACCATAAATATCCAGGTTGGGTGTAGGCATAAGATAAACATTGAATCGTTCTACAAAGAAACAAAAAGCATGGGGAAAATCAAGGAATGGTCCTCACAGTCCTTGGCAACATTAATATACACTGTAAAACATTACTCCTCTTTATTTATTTATTTATTTATTTATTTTTGTTTTTGTTTTTCGAGACAGGGTTTCTCTGTGGTTTTGGAGCCTGTACTGGAACTAGCTCTTGTAGACCAGGCTGGTCTCGAACTCACAGAGATCCACCTGCCTCTGCCTCCCGAGTGCTGGGATTAAAGGCGTGCGCCACCACCGCCCGGTTTCTCTTTATTTTTTGAAGAGAGAAGTTCACTAAGCTATCATTGCTCATTCGTTCACTCTCATTGCACATTACTGTACTGTAGACAGAAGTTTGTCCCACCTGGCTCCACAGCCGTTAAGTCCCAAACAAACACACAGAGGCTTATATAAACTATAAACTGTTTGGCCTATTATCTCAGGCTTATTGTTAACTAGCTCTTACAACTTAAATTGACCCATAATTCTTATCTACGTTTAGCCACATGGCTTGGCACCTTTTCTTAGTGGAGCATTTTCATCTTTCTTCCTTGTCTGGTCAGCACACCTATATTTTGCTACTTGCCTCCTGGCTAATCAGCATTTTATTAAACCAATACGAGTGACAAATCTTTACAGGTTAAAAGAGCATTATCCCACAGCATTGCATACATTCTTTGTAGTGAGAATTACACAATGGTTAAACTGTACCATTGAAACGTTGGAGTAATAGCTAAGCAGAATCTCTTCCACATGATGCTTATTCTGCTTCCTAACATAGTCAACTGGTTGTCATAAACACAACCTTTTCAAGAAATCATTCCTTATCTATTATCTATCTGTCTGTCTGTCTGTCTCTATCTATCTATCTAATCTATTTATCATCTGTCTGTCTGTCGACTATCTATCTATCTATCTATCTATCTATCTATCATCTATCTATCATCTATCTATCATCTATCTGTGTATCTATCTATGTATCTATGTATCTATCTATCTATCTATCTATCTATCTATCTTTCTATCTATCTATGGATAAATACTACTGAATCATTCTCACCTTTGTGGCCTGAAGTATTTAGTGTACAATCATAGTAATTCCCTAACTACAGAGACACTGCAAAATAATCTCGTGTACACATAAAACCAATGTAGTCAGGGTCAGAGTTGGCATACAGTAATTGCAGATATTCATTACTACCTTCTACAAAACTTGAGACATGCCCTTGGTAAGCAATCTAAAGATATTTACTTTCTTTCACTCCGGTATATTTTATAGTTGAAAATTCTATTATTAGGCAGTAATTCTAAACCTTGCTTTGCAATTTTCTGTGCATCTCCAAGGATATTGCAAAGTTCTGCAGGCTTTGATTCCCATTTAAATGCATTGAATGCACTTTCAAAAACAATGGTTTGTAAGTTCCAGGAAGTAAAGAACGTATAAAGTGCTGTATAAGATAAGTGTGCTTCCTAGCACCATTTCCTTGGTTTATAGTAAGTGACTAATATCTATTTGTGAAGACATGAGAATAAAGACTAATACATAATGAATAGAGGATGTGAAAATTGAGGCATTCTGAAAATAAATAACAACATGATAAGTTCAAGAATTACTGGCAGAGAGCTCTCTGTACATTATAAGTAATTCTGAAGCAGGCTGAAGAGGCAGTGTGGTTGAATTAATTATTTCGAAAAGTACACTGAGGCCGATGTAGTTAGAATTACATTTTGGAATGTGGTGCTATCTATCATAACACCGTGTTCTCAAATACTGAACGCTTACTGGTGCTCAGTGGGAATTGTCTGGTTAATAAGATTGTTTCTGGCAAGTATTTAACCAAGTAAGGATTCTTTGAGTCAAAGAATAATATTGGGATTTGAAGTGGGTTAAATTAACTTAAACATGAATGCTTGGACAATGATAGTCATATGACTGACATTTATACTCAGTTCTAGTTTTTTTTGAAACAAAAGATAACATGTTTTAATTTTTTACTTACGTTACTGACCCATAGAACTAATATGTATATGGATTTCACATTAATTTCCAATAAAATAGCATTGGAGATCAATGTTATAGCTAACAATGAAGAACAATGCCCCATTAGTTATCTTTAATGAAAAGGTATAAATATGTACTCATTCTATATATTTTGTATTAGTCTTACATGCAGCCACTTAAAATATACATTTAATATTACATTAGTCAAATGCCCTCCATATTTCTCCTCCCAGTGGGGTTATATATAATAAATCAAAGAGACACTGATTTATATAACATTTTTGTGTAAATAATACTTGAACTCAATGACAATGACTCAGAAATTTAGACAATGCTTGAACACACTTCTTTGGTCAAGACACATTTGATGAAGTTTATCATTTATATTATATTTCATCATATTTCAGTGACATCTTTTTTTGCATAGAGAAATGCTGTTCTACAAGTGGAAAGTAAAGTATTCCTATTTTTCTATTTCATTAATTTTAGTCTGAAGACAATCAAAGAATCAATACCAGGATGTTAATAAATAAACATTCTACAAAATATTGAAATAAGACAACTACTGCTTATGACTCTTTTGACCCTCAATAATCCAGACTTTTATTTTAAAAATAGGACAGTTTAAAATTACCTTATCAATGAACAATACAAGAAACGTAAATGCAAACACACAAATAAAATACCCTTTTGTTTTCACAGAAATAATATGTGATCAAATGTCAGTGACAAAACTTTATAAAGGAGGAATGAATATCAACTATTTGCAGAACTTTGGAGATAACATTAGAATTAAAAATAAGTGAATTTAAAAATAGTCACATAAAAATGTTCTTTTTCTTTTTCTTTTTTTTCTGAGACAGGGTTTCTTTATAGTTTTGGAGGCTGACCTGGAACTAGCTCTTGTAGACCAGGCTGGCCTTGACCTCAAAGAGATCCACCTGCTTCTGCCTGCCAAGTGCTGGGATTAAATGCGTGGACCACCACCACCTGGCCAAAATGTTCTTGGTATCAAAGCCATGGAATCATTTTTACATGACAATAAAATGTGATTGGATAATTATAAAGACAACACAAAGCAGGTGGTAGTGCAAAAGAATCTCCTTCTCTCTCTCTCTCTCTCTCTCTCTCTCTCTCTCTCTCTCTCGTCTTTGACTTTTCCTTGCCTCAAGCATATTTTAACCCTGCAGCTCAAGTTAACTCTTCTTGTTGTTACTGTGGTTTAGAATTCTCTAATCTTTCTTCTGATGTATATTTTTATAATATTTGAAATAATTCAGTTTCCTGTAGAAATATTATTTTTATGCTACATATATTTAAAATCCATTATCTGCTAGTGACTGGAATTTCAGAAATTTCAAATTCAACTAAAATGGTGCTAATTACTGACATTTGTGAAGGGTTTTTTTTTGGGCAGTAGAGGCAACTCATGTCTAATTTTTCTATCAATAAAAACAATGACATCATCTGCTGCACCAATAAAGACATCTGTCTGTCCAAACAAGTTTTAGTTATCAACAGTCTCTCAGGGAGGTGGAATAAGTATATAAGGTGAGTAATTTAAAATATTGTCAAAGAATGTTACTTTTAAAATTAAAGAGCAAATATGTCATTTTCTTGGACCAAGTACCCATTTTTAGACTTTGATATTCCTCAAAATTACTGTTAGGCAGGTTTCAAAAGAGAATCAAGTTTTATCCATCATCTCTACTAGGCAGATCTGAGTTATTCCAGGAGATGATAAAGCTTTCACGTGAGTCCTACATTTGTTACATTGTTGGTTTGTTAAATGAATTATAATACTGATAAATTAAAACATTAAATTTTAAATGTAAAATTAATATTAAAATGTGGCCAAGGATAAAATAGTGATAGAGGAAACAAAGCTTGTAAAACATGCCATGTTCTAGTAGGACAAACTAGCAGACTTCCCCACGAAATTATACTCTAATATTTTCTCATTAACACCGTCTCAAATAACTTGTGATGGACTTGAAAAGAATAATTTCTTTTTTTTTGAAAATCATCAGTGATTCTTATTCACACACAGACCAACTAGATGTTCAAGATCCTACCATCTTTTTATTCTTTTTCCACTCTCACTGTACAGATATAATTATTACTTTTTAACTATATGCCAACAATAGCTCCCTAAACCTATATTCTCCCTCTCATTCATAAATCAGTTATGAGATTTTAATTTATAAAATCTATTTTTATGTCCTTTCCCTAGTTATATCCTTTTTATGACTGTTTTTGTGCCTGGGATTTACTAACCACTTAGGTATTTTTAGGGTCCAATATGAATGATCTCTTGCTGCTTCCTGTGACTCTTTCCTTTGCATTAATTGGATCATGTTTTACCAACTTTAATTTCTAGACTATACTAGAAAGTATAGTGAAAAGAATAATTTCACATGCCAACTTGAACAAAAGAAAAGATACCAAAAGATATTTTTATGAAAGTTTATCATTTGTCAAGGTAGGAATTTTTATTTAATGTGATCACAATAATAAAAATACGATTATAAGAATACTCGAAAATCCATTTCCACGTAGCAAAAGAACTAAAAAGAAAACCAATTATCATTTTCAGTGTTAATTATCTGATAAATAAAATTTTATATGTATTGTCAATGTTGTTGAATGTAGAAAATAGATTTTTAAGTTATACAAATGATTTTCATATTAAATATACTTCCATTTCAAAACTATAGTGTTTAAGAAAATTCCCAAAAATATCATTTATAAATCTACAATTTGTTGAAATTTATGGTTATATATTTGCTGGTATATAAGACCACATAATTTTATTTGAAATGTCCAAATAAGAAGCAAAACTGAATGTTTATTAAAGTAGCCTGTCTAACAAAGGTATGTAATGGTGCAGTAGGTATTATAAAATGGACCAGGCTCTATCACTGCTGCACCACTTGGCATTTAGGAGCCCATTCCATAGGGCTGGATGCCTGCTCAGTCTCCATGCAGTAGGGAGGGGCTTGGTCCTGCCTCCGCTGAATTTGACAGGCTTTGTTGACTCCCCATGAGAGGCCTTACCTTTTCTGAGGAGTGGATAGGAGGTGGGTTGTGGGGAAGTGCTGGGGGGAGCAGGAGGAAGGTGGTTGGTGTGTAAAATAAATAAAAAATTGAAGAGAGAGAGAGAGAGAGAGAGAGAGAGAGAGAGAGAGAATAAACGGATTTGATCTAATGGTTTTGGCCCGATAATGGTAGTTGTGGTTAAGAAGTATAATCCGGGTGAAGGATCCCTGTCAGATTATGCAACAGACCATGCCATTGGTTCACAGAAGGGATGAAGTCTTCCTTCCTCAGCTGGTGGGTTTTTAAACAGGTCTATATAGGACTGAGATTAACCCATGTATAGCTATTTGTTTAAGCATGGGGGATGGAAAATAAGTGGAGTTTGCTGTCGGAGAAGCAAGAATCAGAGACTCATATAGCAAGTATAAATAAGCAGAATACAGGAAAAAATTTTTAGCCAAATTTAATAATACTGTTTTATTGTTGTTCACTCTAATAGAAAATATATACCAAGGCAAATAGTAAATTTCCATGAACCTTCTTTCTTTTTTTAAAATTAATATTTTATTAATTCTTTTGAGAATTACATACAAATTATTTTCATGACATTTCTTTACAACTTCTCCCCTTTTCAGGTCCTTCCAGATCCTTATAGACCCTCTTTTTTCATTTTTTTGTTTAATAACTCATTAATTCCAGTTTGTGCTGCTTTTATACTCTGGGAGTGGGACCATTCATTGGAGTGTTGTTGACTACCAGGAGTTACACTAATAAAACTGACTCTTTTCCCAGAAACTCTTCTGTTAGGAGGATCATGAAGCCTTTCTTCTTCCATGCTAAAATGTGACTTGATCTGATCTTATGCAATTCTTGTAAGGACTATGACAGCTGATATGAGTTCACAAGTGTAGTAGTTCTCTTTTGTCTACAAGATGCTGTTTTGTGTCAGCCATTCTGAATAGCTAAGTCTTAATCCCTTGGAGAGGATGTAATACAGACGCTTCATTGTGGCTATGTACTGCACAGTCTTTTATTCACTGTTCTCCAGCCAGTTGTGAGTTTCTGTACTAACAACCATCTACTGTACAAAGAAATTCCTTTGATGATGCCTGAGAGCTGCACTAGACATAGGTAGAGAGATGTAAATTTGGAAGGCAGTTTTATACCATGTCCAAAACCCAAACTGTTCTTCCTTCTGCCTCTTCCCCTCCATATGGTACCATGATAATTGCAATTTTTATAAGAAATATAAAACAAAGATATAAAATATTAACAGACCAGAAAATAGACACATCGGATTAGTCAAATTTATTGTTATAAATTGTATTTTCAAAAAGATGCTTTTGAAAATTTCAGGTACACAGCATGTTACAAAATCTAGTGTATTTGTCATAGCATGGTAGCTCCATTAGTTTGCCTTTGCTGAAATAAATTTGAAAATGTTCATTAGGTGTCAATGCATTCTCTTTTTTTCAAAGAAGGTTCCTTTTATTAGCTTATTGCTGGTAACTTTTATCCACCATCCCATCTTCCCCTTTTGTTCAGAGTGGTGGACTTGGACATTATGAAATGTATCCTGCCTATCTAGAAGCCAGGAGATGCACTAATATTAAAACTCATCACATTTTTATAAAAATTGGTTAAATCTAACAATAATTTACACCTATGAATATTCTTATATTGGCATTATATTTCCCACTTACAATTTAAATGGTGCTCAGAAATGTAAGTTTCATAAAATAAAGCACAACTTAGGTCTTAGGTTTTTGACTATTCTTTGTATTAAGTTTCATCTGTAGTTCCTATTCTTCCTAACACTGAATTTCAGTTCCATGATTTCCCCCAGACAAAAGCAGAACCCACATTTATTTTTAAGAACTATGTGTTTTATTTACAAAGATAACTAAGAATTATGTACATTTATATAAATAAACTAGTTATGAAATGACTATTTATGACTATGTAACCAGAAAACTTGATGCTTTTGAATTTTATGAATTTTTTCTATTAACCTGTGATTATGTGAGGTGAAACTCACTATTTGTACATCTCTCTTAATAAAATACCTCTAAAGAATTAACAAAGATTATTTATAAAAAAGAACATGTAAGTTAAATTTAGTCCTTTAATTATTTCAAAAACAGATGCTGATTGAGCATGATGTATTTTTAAAAAAGAGTTTATTTTCCCCTGCCACTGCTCCAGAACAACTATTATTATCCTCTTCTTATTCCTGATGTTTCCTGCAGCACATGTTCATTTTCTTAGTTCACTGTCGGTCATGAGGATAGATTCATCTTCACGCCACTAATGACTTAGTCACTGTAATCTGGTCGTAACATATTATCCTCCCTTCTCTCAGGGGAAGTCAGTGGCTTGGAACTCAATAGATAACCATTATCATTCACTTCAACATCTTAATTCTTCTGTAACTTCCTTATGTGGGGATATCTGTCTTGGGAAAGGAAATAGGCAAAAGGAGAATCCATGCTAACTTCTTATTACTATTGGAGGTTTATTTCTGTGTTGCTGTATACCTAATAATGAGCAACTCAGGAATTGACGGTCCTTTGGAGGGTAGAATCATCACAATACTTAGACTCTTGCAGGATAGTTCATCCATCCTAACGGAGGGTTCTCATTTGCACACAGGTTCTGCAGTCCAGACTTGTTCTTTGTCTCTATTCTCCCATTCCCTGTCTTCAAAAGATACTTTTCAAGGCTAGGTAAGTGTCCTGTTGTGGATCATAACAAGATGAGTCAAGGGAGGCTAACCATAAGCATCACTTGTTTTCCAAGAAAACACATGCTTGATGGATGCAATCAGTGTAGAAATGCGGTTCATTGGATGATCAGCATCCGTGTATTTGAATATCCTGAAGAGCTGAATCTCCTTTTAATCCCCAGAACTTAGATACATCATGGTAAAAACAGATGTCACTTCAGTTCCAATTACAGGTGCTTTGGTAACTTAGTCTGGCATTCTGCTTTGTAGGACCTCTGCATTTCCAGCAGTTTCTCCCATTGCCACCGACATCCCCAAACTCTACAAATGTCTTCTGCCAGTGTGGGGAATGGAGTGCCCACACTTTCTTATAAAAGCTCTCCATAGAATTGTGTTCAATAATCCTCCAGCCTGTTCCAAATAATTACTTAGTATTTTCTCTTATTAGACACAGCTCTGTGGCTGCCAGATATTTATGAACCCAGAACTGCCATTCTAGAGTTGTTATTTCAGAATTGTGAGGTACCGCTTGCAAACATACTTTTGTAAGAATACAAAACCCATAAATAATATAGTCAGTACTATCTAAGCAAAGCTTCAGATACTGGCGCAGTATGAACCACTGAGGAAAATGTCAACGTGGATCTATAGGAACAACTGAGCAAAAACTTTAGATTTATTACAGATATCCAAGAATTTGGTCTACTCCATTGTGTAATACAAATTGCTTTATTTAAGTTACACGAAGTGCTAAAGATTTAAATGTAATCTCTCCTTACACAGAGGAAATAAACACACTGCTAGCTTCTTCTATTTTACATATTATTTTAAAATTTCTACTGTACAGAGATATTGGAATGGACACCACTTAATTCAGGACCATAAGGAACTGATATGCAATGAGGAATTTTATGATTGTATATCTAGATATATCCTTAAATAATTAGCAGTGAAACAAAACATGACTCATGCTTGTTAAAATTTATAGAACTCTTTAGAAAATGTGATTCTATCCCTACTTTAACTAGAAGTTTATCAAAATTTATTTGATTGTAATGTGGCTAGAAATTTCACATTCTATTGCAATGTGCTCAATGCACAGACTTCTGTAAATGGGAATACTGGAATACCTGCATTTTTTAATTAATCACTAGCATTTAAAATTCTTACCGAATTTATAATCTCAAATTTTCCAAAGCCTGACTACTGTTATAATTTCCAAGTAAATCAAATTTATTTTGGTATCTATGGAAAATATTTAAAAATAAAAAATCAGTTATTGTTATTCATTGTAGAGGTAATTAACCCTCATTAGAGTGCACATAACTTTGTGAACATAGTCATACAAATTGTTGTTATTTTGAATATACAATATTTAGCATTTTTGTTACTGTTGTTATAGTATATGCTCTTTCACATGCTATTATTCCCTGAGAATAAAGTTCTCAATAAATGTAATGTTTCACTCTATGGCTATGCTTTAACTTATGTAGTGATTATTCATCTGAAAACTCCTGAAGTTAAAAGAGCTTTTTCTAATATAATTAATCTGAGAAAATGACTTCTATCTCAATTCAATAAATAACTCACTTTGTTTTATTTCACTGTTAGGATTTACTTTATGCTTGTATGTAAAGTTTAGATTTATTTAAACATCTTTGATTATGATTATCATATACATTGGACATTGAAATATGGATCATTTGGCTAAATGACAAAAAAAATTTCAAGAATTGCTTGACAGCAGAATTCATATATATATATACACACATATATATTCCTATATATGTATATATATTCATTTAAATTACTTGATCAGGTTAATTAAAAGAAAGTTGTATTGTTTCTTTTCTTGATTTGGAATTCTGTATATGAAGTAATTTCTTTACCATGTTTATGATAAATATTTTAGCTCATATTTTTATTAACTTTCCCATGTCATTTAATTAAGGGATGTAGAAATTAATTTTAATGTCATTACTTTTTATAAAATTTTCTTGATTTTTGGAGGATTGTTCCATTTGTGACATATGAATGGAATGTTTATATCTTTTGCTCTGACAAAATACACTGGGGCACAGAATATTGCTGTCACCTCAGGATATTTTTCTCCTCCACCATGTTCTAGCTATTCATCACTCACAAGTAAGCACAGCTCTGATTTCTAGCACTTGGGATATTTTTGCCTATAATAGTAGGTTCTTGTGAATTGGCAGAAGCCAGCTTTAGCAGAGTGCTAATTTCCTCCATCTGTGAATTCCTTTTTTTATTTACTTCACCTAAAAATATTATGGTGATTTTGGCATTCATAAATTTGATTTTTTTGATGAATCTGGCTGATTTCTTTTTATAGTCATTCATTAGTGTAAGAAAGAGTTGTCTTTAATTGCACCCATATTAAATCAAATCTTGAGTGTGTTATGAACCAAAGTATGGATAGCATCAGATTCCAACTTGGTGAACCAATGAGTTTTATCATGGTTACTTACAAAAATATGGTGAAAGGTTACTTACTGGAGCAATAATAACTGAAAGTCAGCTGCATCACCAAAACATACCCTAGAAGGGGTAACAGTTCACAAAACCTGGGCACCTGCTTCACGCTTCTCAGGTTACAGATATCTTAACAGGTTGGAGAGTGTCTTTCCAACTGATCCAGTTGATCTAAACATCTTCCAGGCAGCTGGTCTGGTCTCGGGGTTTTCTTTGCAGGTTGACTTGTCTAAGAGTCTTCTTTGCAGCTTGGTTACACTGTCAGGGGCACTCCCAGATTGCTTACTCTGTCACAGAGGAGCCTGGTGAATTTTATCATTTTGAAAGACTTCTTGAAACTATTTTGAGCTGTTTACCCTTCTTGCTTAACCCTGCGGGATGGATTGTTTCAATCTCAGAGGAAACTATTGTACAACTGAGACATGATGTTCTATACATGCATGTCATCATTCTAGGACAATTTATTGTTTTTAATGCCTTACTATTCTCTAGGTATCTGAAGAAATGCTTGTGATCTGGAGACTAGGAAATTTGAAAAAAATTAAAGCTAAAAATGCCTATTTATCATGCTCTCTTTCTCTCAGCAACATTGTTGGAGGTCAGGGAATAGGTTTGTTAGAGAGGAACACACACACACGCACACTCACACACACGCGCACACACACACGAGACAGACAGACAGAGAGGTGTATTTGAGTCACTGGGAAAGCAGTTGACAGCATGAGATAAGATAATCACAGTAAAGAATTTAGCAACCACTTTTATCTAGCACCCATATTTTCTTTCACCTTTAAAATTATTTCCATAAATATCTATTCTTAGCTAGCCTAGAAGTAAATAAGATCAAATTGTATGAAGAGTTAGGATAATAGTAGAGGAATAGCAATTTGAAAGCAAAAAAAATGTTGAAGCAGTCAAAACAAAGTAGTTCATCTCTACTTCATTAAAGAATAGTGTGAGATCACCACAAAATTCATTAAAGTTTTTGTATTTTATGTCGAGTCTGCAAGCCTATAGTCCATATTTCTCAGAAGGAAAGGTTCAGTGTATCTAGCGCCCGCCTATATTACGTGACAGTACGGTACTACTCCTGTATTGCGGCATTCGTGAGCCTCGGGCAAGGGGCTGGAGATTGAAACACACAAAGACACACAGAGACAGCACAGACAAAGACACACACCTCTAGTCACTGGTAAAGAAACCCCTTATTGAATAACTCCACAGAGGCTTATATACCCAACACAGTCATGTGGGCCAGCAGGTGAAAACCTCATCTCCTGATCCTCAATCAAGGACAAGGCAACACATGCTCGGGAAGCAGAGCTGGACACAGCTTTCAGTAGCACAAATCAGAAGGCCAAGGAAAGGTCACTACCAGGGAAGAGCAGCTGGAGGTCAGGACTCCAAACAGTCCCAACAAGTGTAAATCTAAGTATGCAATTGACAATAAAACACATTATATTTAGAAAAATTATATATGATTTAGAATCTAGTACCAAATAATGCAGGTAACAAGAGTTGCAAAAATTTTTTGATGATTCTAAAATCTATCCAAAAAGGCAGCATAATATACATAATATAAATGTATATACATTTTTGATCAGTCATAAAGAAATTATCTGGTTTCTCATTTTAGTTACAAAAACACAGTCTTTTTTATAGACTATGAGATAATGATGTTTGTTAACAACATGCAACAACATTATAATCACCAAAGGCTCTCATGACATGCTTTTACCAGGGCTATTAATTTATATACTACAAATTCTTTTAAAAAGCCGGAGCTAGCTTCATCTATGATACTAATTGAACATCATTGAAAATCTTCTACTTTTGTGGTTCTAGATTTATCATTAACACAAGCAACAAATCTAGAAATGAAAAAAAATTGTCATTTAGCCAAATGATTTATATTTTAGTGTCCTATGTATATAATAATCCTAATCAAGGATGTTTAAAACTATCTATACCTTATTCACAATAATAAAATAAATCTTACCATTGAAATAAAACGAAATGAGTTATTTATTGAATTGAGATAAAAGTCATTATTGCTGGTTAGTTATATTAGAAAAAGCAGTTTTAACTTCAGGATTTTTCAAATGAATAATCACCACATAGGTTATAATACTTGTGATAATAATTTTTCAGTTAGATAAAATGTACTGATGATGAATTAAAAGTCATTGCAGATATAGCCTACAATATTCCATTGGACAGTATCTTAGTAGATGAAGCTGGTTTCATTAGCAGTACTAATTAAGACTGTGAAACTAGAATTATCATGAGATTGCAGTCACCCCTGTGAAATTAAACAGTTTTGTATTATGTAAACACATAAACTACCTTCCCACCAGTCATATTACTAGCCAAATACTCTAAAAGATTTAACAAAAAGCCAGGCGGTGGTGGTGCATGCCTTTAATCCCAGCACTCGGGAGGCAGAGGCAGGCAGATCTCTGTGAGTTCGAGACCAGCCTGGTTTACAAGAGCTAGTTCCAGGACAGGCTCCAAAATCACAGAGAAACCCTGTCTCGAAAAACCAAAAAAATAAAGATTTAACAAAAAGATAATCCAAATTTGTTAATATAATAATTTAATGTATATTAGACATCAAAGAAGGAGATAAAAATGTTACTCATTCAGAGACCATATGTACACAGTATAATACCTACCTAAGTTTTTAGGCATATGGCTTTTTCACTAACAAGAAACCAGGAACTTGGATTGAATATTAGAACTTTCTCTAGTTGCTACATCACTAAAAATTTCTAAACAACCTGCTGATAAAGTTGTTTTCTTTTTTCAATATTTTTAGGAATTCTTTAAGAATCCCGTATATTGTGTTTTGATTATATTCACTCCCCTCCCCCATCTCTTCCCAGACTCTATAACCACCAAACTGTATGTCTTCATTTATTTTTATAACCCACCCATCATTTCCAGCTTGTTCTGCTCATTCTATTGCCTGTGTGACTTTCACAGGAATCATCAGCAGTCATATCCTTAAACTCTTCATAGCATGAACGTTCTCAGACATCTCTGAACTCCATTCCAGTGTAAGTCCACCTGACACAGTAGAAAAGTAGGTAGTCACTCACCATTCTGTTCCCGCTGCACGCCTGCTGCCAGTAGGTCAGGCTCCCCTAGGCTGATATCGTTCAGCCTTGTCCCCAGGCATTCCATGCAAAGGTGTTTGCACCACTCCTCAGCCTCCAGCTCTGAAAATGAGCACACATGTCAGGACGGGAAAGGTAGTGGAAAAATGCTTCCTGAATGTCCCCCAAGAAGCTGATAGGACTTGAACAAAGAAAGATATATTGAAGAATCAGGGAAATAATTTTCCACAATTTTTTCTCATTTATTATTTTTAGTGTGTGTGTGTGTGTGTGTGTGTGTGTGTGTGTGTGCCCAAAGAAGCCAGAAGAAGGCATCAGATTCTTTGATGCTGAAGTGATAGGCAATTGTAAACTGTCTAATGTGAGTGCTAAAAACTGAACTTAGGTCTTCTTAAAGCAGCATGTGCTCTTAACCTCTGAGTCATTTCTCTAGCATCTACTTCCCATTTTTGATAATACATTTCAGCATGTTTTTATGTATTAACCATAATATTATTCATTTTAGAATATTTTAGAATGAGTAAAGTTTTTGACAGAAATTTCTTAGAAAAGTAACTTAAATATAAAATAAAAATAAACAAGTGAACCTAACTGAAAGAAAAACTATATTAAGCATGTGAATGTTTTCCTGATTCTGCTTCAGAAGTATGTGGCCTGGAAGTCAGATCCCTAACTCATTGAGAATTGCAATGAATCATGAATTTGTCCTAGAATGGGATTAATGTATATATTGGGATTGATTTACTACAAAGAGGAGGGAGGTGTCATAACTGTGCCATGATTTTTATGTAATGTGTGTCCTACAGGTTTATATGTTTATTATAAATAAATATTTAGTCTCTAGGAGGTGACATGTTTGGGGAGGTTGTACAACAGTTAAAACAGTAACCCTCAGTCTGTGGGTCACAACCCCTTTGGAGGTCCTATGACCCTTTCACACCTAAGACCATTTGCATAACAGATATTTAACTTATGATACATAGCAGTAACAAAACTATAGATAAGCAATAGCAATGGAAATAATTTTATAGTTGGGGGTTACCATGACATGAATAAGTGTATTAAGGAGTCACAGCATTAGGAAGTTTGAGAACAGTTGCTTTAGAATGTGTGATTCTGCTAAAGGCAGTAGATTGCCTAGAGGTAGGGCTTTAGACTTTTAGGTGGTCTTGCTTCCAGTGTGTTGGATACATCTAATACTTTGTTGACATCTTATAACACCTGCCCAGCATTCTCACCACCGAAGAGCAAGATCAGTCCAGTAACCTTACAGTTGGATGGATTTATTAATATTGATATCTTCTGAACCATAAGTCAAAATAAATCAGTCTTCCCTTTCAGTAAGGCTTGCTATCACAGTAATGACAAAAGTGGCCAATACACATCTACAGAGTAACTTTCCAATTACTTAATCACTCATTATTCTTTTAGAAAATTATTTAAAGGTGTGTTGCTTTTTTTATGCTGCATTTGTTTAACTCTGTGGAGCTATGATTTGTTGCCAATCTAAAACACCCGATGGTCTAATAAAGAGATGAACAGCCAATAGTGAGGCAGCAGAAAGGATAGATGGGGCTGGAAGTATAGAGTATAAATAGGAGGAGAACTCTGGGAAAAGAAAAAGGAACAAGAGAGAACAAGGAGAGGAGAATGACAGTGACCAGCCACGCAACCACCCAACCAGTCATGGAGTAAGAGTGAAAGCAAGAAAACCGAAATAGAGGAAGGTAAAAGCAGAGGCAAAATGTAGGAAATTTTAAGAAAAACTGGCCTACTAAGGCCGGACATTTATAAGAAAGTGTAAGTCTCTCTGTGTGTGATTTATTTGGGAGCTGGGTCACAGGTCTCCCAAAAAGCCAAAGGCAAAAACAAACAAACAAACATCAACATTTTAGCATTCCAACATGGGATTAGAGTAAAAGAAACTTCAACAACATATTCTTGTTTGGATTATGTCTCAATTTCATTGTATTCAAAAGATACTCTTTTTTTTTTTGCTAGAAATAACAGAGTTTCTCCGATATAACTAAAATCCCATAGTATGAAAGCTTTAGGGTTAAGTAACATGAGTTACTAAAGTTCTAATGTGATGTCACTGTGGATGAGGGGTCAATGTGATGACAGAATAGGAGTCAAGTAGCCAAGCTACTTTGCAGATTTTTTTTTTTTTTTTTTTGGTTTTTCGAGACAGGGTTTCTCTGTGGTTTTGGAGCCTGTCCTGGAACTAGCTCTTGTAGACCAGGCTGGTCTCGAACTCACAGAGATCTGCCTTCCTCTGCCTCCCGAGTGCTGGGATTAAAGGCGTGCGCCACCACAGCCCGGCTACTTTGCAGATTTTTTTTATAAATATAAAGTTTAATATTCAGGGGCAATCACCAATATCACAATAGGAAAATTGGATCCAAACTTCTGCGTTGGCACCTGCCCAGAGAAGTTTCTGATTTTTCCATGCAGCATAAATCTGTACTGAAACTATGTAATATAGATTTCCATCAAACCTCTTGCTCTTTGTGGATGACACTACAACCTTTGCTTTGACATTTTAAACTCCTCATAAAAAGTTATCTGTGAAAGGTTTTCTCGACTTCAGGGATTTTTATATCAAGTTCTTTTCTACCATTAGGCCAATTCTAGCAAGGTCAAATCATGCTTCCCTCCGGAGTTTGGTCACTCTGCCTTAACATCAAATAGGCTTGATTAACATGAGAGATTTGCTGCTGCTTCTTAGTTTTATGTAGATCACAACATTCACTAGAACATAAAACAGAAAGATCCTTCATTTTATCACACAATCAAAACAGTGTCCCTGATATTGTAATTAGGGGAAGCATTATAACTACCTCTCGTGCTGTTGAGATATTTTAGCATTTATACATTTATTTTGTATCTGTCTTATTACAGTCAGATTTCTGCTCATCTCTGCATGTGGGTATGTTAGTCATTTAAGGAATATTTATTAGAAACTGATAATGTCCTTCTTTTAAGGCACAAGATACCATGATAATAACTAAAGTTTAAAAAATTGTAGAGGTATTTACAGCATTTTTCCCCTGACTTCTGGAATATACTAAAAAATCCTCAAGTCATTACCTGAAACCTGCAGTCACACTGGTAACTTCTTCATGAAATTGCTCTTTCTAATTAGGGAAACACCCCATAAATGGGAACAACTGCCCAGTAATGAGAACAGGGGCCCTATATGGGAACAACTGCCCCATAACGAGAATATAGCCTGCTCTACTATGAAAGAGCAACCATTTCAGGATGGAACAAGCAACAGTTGCTTGTTCCTTCAAACAATGATTCTCAGAGTCCCCTTATAATAAGAATGGGAAAAAAGTTCAACAAGACCATGGTCTGATCATGCTAGTACCTATGCATACCCCTGTTTCAGTTCTTCCCCCGTTTAATCCAATATTTATACCAGTTGCCCCCAAATGGAGATAAAGATTATTGTACTGTTGTCTCATATGATTATGTTAAGTATTAAATTTATTTCCTGCCTTAAACATTACTGTTTTCCTTTGCTTTCTGGGAGTGAGATGCTGGATATGATTTATTGGGATTTCCCTCTCCCCAGAATTGAGCTTCTGGCCTGGGACTTTGAAAACCCACTCAAACGCTGTGAGATGCACCATCACCACAAGGCTAAACTTCTTCCATGAAAGTGGCCATCTACTTTTAAATCTTTTGAACATGTATGACTCACTGAGTTTAGATGGTATTTCTGCATAAGCCTGAATGGGAGGTTATTCTCTAGAACATGGGCAAATTGTATATGGTTACACCAGAGATAAAAGTAGCACCCTTCCCCTAGCCAGTACTAACTGTCCTTTTTCAAATAACGCAGCTATGTTTTTTACTTGTTCTTTCTTATGTAAGCTCTGCATGTTTAAATATTTTGTATATTAGTTTAACGCATTCTTTTTTACTGAATTAGTATTTTTCTGTAAACTTTGTTACATAAGAACCTATGACCTCTTGCAAACTAGAAAAGTACTTTACGACTGGACTATACTCTCTGCCTCTGTGTGTGAATCATTGTATTTTTTTCTTATTAAGCTGAGGTTCACTACAGATGAAAGTTATGTAGACCTATTGCCTTTTGTCACTTGGTTTACATATTAAACTTCTTAGTATACACCCAATGTGCAAATACTTAAATTCCTTTGTGCATGAAGAGATAGTAAATATTCTGTAAAGTTTTCTATATCTTTCTCTTCATGAAAGAAATGTTTCTTCATTAAGCTCCTTTAAACCATTAGCTTGTGTCTGGACGTAAGCTCCGAACTCTGTAGCAGAAACTCAAATATTTCATTATGTCTAAGATTAAATTAAGAAAGTTGGCAATTTTGAATCTGAAAATTGAAAGGTACCTGGTTATAGCAAGAAAAATGGACAAAGGTGAAATATGTTAGAAATGCATTTGTTTGTGGAGAGAAGAGATGGGCAAACAAAAATTGTAGGCCAATATGGAGTTCATATCTGGAAAAGTGTCTTCCATTTCACTTTAAGAGCTCCAAGGCAGTGAGAGTGTTTCCCTTTTTATAAGGAAAATGGCCTCTAAACGGAATATCCTAAGAAAGGCCTTCTGAGTAAAATATTACATTCAAGCTTTATTGCTTTCATTAAATTCAGGCTGAAGACAACAACATTAAAGTTAAATGATCCAAAATGAGATATACTTGAAAAAGAAAAGAATTTCATCGAATGTATAGAAATATCTCCACCAGATAAAACTCCCACTGCAGAATTAAAATGTATGACATTGGTCATATGCTACTTTATCATATGATCCAGGCAAGACTAGTTTTGTGGCAATCCTAAATCTTTTTAACCTTCCTTCACTGCATTTAGCTCTTAGTAAAAGTCTCAGGAAAGTACAGATGAAATACTCCTCTTATCTCCTTCATATTCTACAATTTTCATTGCATTTTCTTTTCAGAGTTTTATATGATTGAGTGATCAATGTTATCTTCATATTTATTAAAGTATTAAATAGCTGGTTTGCTGTAAACTGAAGAAAAATATTTCTCCAAAAACTATTTCTAGGATAATATAGAGCTTTTCCTCATTTTCAAGTAAAATATGTAAAGCAATATATATTTGTTAAAACTCCCATTCTTGCAAAAACACTTTTTACTAAACTGACCTCATTGATAGTTCATGCCTTCTGCTTTTCCCTCCCACTTGAAACCTGACAGTGCTCCAGCAGACATGAAATGACCACATCTCTGTGTTACATATACAGAATGACATTTCACTTCACTGTCAGACTTGAGGAACTGATCTGCTTAGAGATGAGGAAATAATAGCTTTGTTTCTGAAGAGGAGGTATTTTTCTTTTCTCCCTACAGAATGCCTCTCTGATTTTTTTCTATAAATTTTACACTTAATTTTCCTTTAAAGTTTGTTTCAAAACCAACCTTCAATCAGCCTCCCAGACCAATTTACAAGTGACATTGTCACTCTGCACTTCTCATTGTATTTTAATGAAGCCCAAATGCCATTGACAAACTTTTTGCCTTTCTCATCCACGATAGTTTAAGATATAGGTTTTTAGGAAATTCATTTGTTTTAGTACCTTGAAAGCATAGTGCAGCACACAAGCATGGAAAATGATCAGTAAATGCTGAACATATAAATAGAAGTGACTATCAGTTATTTCTTGAATATTGAATACAATTTGTAGGAGCACATGAAAATATAATGGGTAGACTCTTTTGTTGAATGCTCTAAGGTCCAGTGTTGAGTTCTATGTGGGCCTTGTAAACTTAGCTATCTTAGATAAGAAAGATATTGGAATAGGAAAAAAAAATCAATTTGTCTTTTTTTGCAAAAGTCCAGGTTGCTAACCTTCACCCACTCAAAATTATTTTGCTTAATTTCATTATCTATATTTTTCTTTGACTTTATTAGGGATATTTATTTCATAAGGAAAACATTATATAAGTTGTATTTGATTCTGAATATGCTAAACTATTGGTCATGTTTTTATAATCTATATAGATATGACAGTGAAATCTCTAAGAAAGGTCAACAATGGAAAGCCAACACAATGAGTTACTACTTAAGTGTATCTAGTTGTTTATTGAGATAAACCAAATTATTTTTGGTTTAACAGAAACTTGAATAGCATTTGTTTTTTAAATCGGAAACTCCAGTCTGTTATTTTTCTCATTTTCTGAACTGTGGAAGTTATGTTTGGCTTCCAGACAGCCAACTAAAATGTACCTACTTGTTTTCCACAGTAACAAATGACAAATATCAGCAACTGACAGAATAATCAAATATGACATTCCTCTGCCTGGCATGAATGCATTGCAGAGTGCTTTGATATGGAAGTTAGCAAATGGCACAAAGGCTCATAACTATTCAAAGAACACAAAAAGGAAGATAAATGAACACCTTTATGTAGTGTGAAAACATATTGCATGCACCTAAGTGTGTATGTACATGAGTGTGTGTGTGTCTCTTTGTGTGCATGCCTGCAAATGGAAATGCAAAATGGGTCGATGTGTGTGTGTGTGTGTGTGTGTGTGTGTGTATCTGAATGTAATTTTTAGAGATGGGAGTATGATGTTAAAACTACAGGAAAGAATTATCAAAAAGGAAGTTGGGACCATGTCATCAAGTGACATATTTTTTTTCTGATTCACAGCCCATTATTTTTTGAACATTTTCAATGATATCCTAAAATGGTAGATAGTAATCAGAGGTATTTCTCTTATAGAAATACAAAAAGGATATCATTAAAACAGTATATTGAATCATTTTATAATTCCCTGCTTATTGTGAAACATTGTAAAATAAGATTTCTGATTGTTCTATAGTATTGAATATCTAGCATTTACCAAATGCATTGCAAACAGTGTCCTCACAAATAACCACAGGCAAACTGAGGTGAAAGTCATTTTTACATATTTTCTAAGTTATTCCTGAATGTGTTTTAACTCTAAGACAATGGTATGGTTACATTCACAGTATCCTGGAGTTCTATTCCTATCACTGCAATTAAAGATCAATTTGTTTGTGTCTGTAGTGTCCTTGACTTTATTTATGGCTGCTTAATCAAATATACAGTTAGTCACTGTGAGCAACGTTTCATCCCCCCACAGAGATTAATGCTTAAATTAAAATATAAAGTATCTATTATGAGCCAGGTGGTGGTGGCATATACCTTTAATCCCAGTATTCAGGAGGCAAAGACAGGTGGATCTTTGTGAGTTTGAGGCCAGCCTGGTCTACAAGAGCTAGTTCCAGGACAACCAGGGCTGTTATATAGAGAAACCCTGTCTTGAAAAAACAAAAAACAAAAACAAACAAACAAATATATTATGCTAAACCCCAAGAAAACAACCTCCATTTTTTTCTTCAAAAAAAGAAAAGAAAAGGATGAATTGTTCTTGGAATATCTTTTCATGCCCTCCCAAGTGTAGTGGATAGGAGCAAGTGTCATTAAGACTATCCTTTACAACTGGCTATTGTCATTTGTTTATATGCCTCTATAGAAAAACATGTTTTTGCCATGTGTGGCTTATTCACCATGTGCAAAGACTTGTCCATCCTGTGCACCTTGTCTGCCATGTACATGGCTTGTCCTGTCCTTGTGATTGTATATTATAACTATATGACTTTTCTTAACCCACAGGGTACAAATTGTTTAATGCTCTGAATAAAGTTGGCTACTGCATAATATTCTATTCTACTTCATTTATCTGCTCTATTATCCCAGTGAAAATACATTAATTTATTTTATTAAAAATACCAATATTTCAAATGTATAAAAAATGCTTGCTTAATTTTTTTTAATCAAGAATTTTTCAAAGTATGAAAGTATGAAAAATGTCTGGAAACTGTTCTGATTTTCATCAAATAAGTTCTTTTATAGTTCTCGGGTTGTTTGAGGCAAACGACAACTTTTTTTTATGGATTGGCTTGAATGCAGCATTACTCAAAAGATGATCACCAGTAGTAAGAAAAAAGCACTTTAGTTTGCTCAACATGTGTAAGACAATTCTAGGGGATTTGTGCTTGTGAAAGTCATTATAGTCCTAAGAGTTAACAAGCAAGGTCATAGCTAAAGGATTCACAAGGGCACTATCTTTGACCAAAGGCCAGTGTCCCTTTGTGACTTTTGTTAACAAATCAATTTCCTTTTCAAGCTAACTTAAAATAGTTTCTTTTTAATTTTCTCTTAAATGCTGACTGAATAATAAAACAACTTAAAGTATTAGTTTAGTAGTCATAAAGATAGCTTGCTGGTCTGTTCTGTGAGAAGAGGTTCAGCACACAGAACGCGAGTGACTGATGACTCATGGTGAGTGGTTGGGAGGATGGAAAGGATTTGATTGCCTTGGAAGAGCCAAGAGTTTGACTGTAAAGGTGAGGAGAATGAAAATATATATCCATAAAGAAAAATGTGGACAAGTTTGAGAAAGAAGTACAGAAAAGTTTGAGATATAGTAGATATAACTCAGGGGTAGAGTGCTTACCTATCATATATGAATGTCTGCATTTATTATCTATCAAGTGTTGGTGAAGAAAAGAAAAACATGTAAAACCTGACTATTTTCATAATCTTAAGTAGATAGATCAAATTTTGAAAAAAAAACTATTGAACATGGGCTATATAATAATAAAGATTCCCTATAGTGCAAGAAGATATTAAGTTTAAAACAGTAGATTAGCCAGAACAAAAGCCTCAGTTAATAAGATAAGGTAGATATAGATATGCATGCATTGTAGTGTAATGAATAAAAGAATAATAATACTGTGAAGAGAGAATCCATTATATGTTAATAATATTTTATGTGCAATTTTTCAAACATAGTAAAGAACTGATTTTTGTTTTGTTTCATTTTTGTGTGTATAGTTAGAGAACATTCCATATCAATATTACAACTAAGATTTAAAAATATGATAAGATATCTTAATATTTCAGTGAATAAGATGTTATAACAAAGAGAACCATCAATTATTATTATAATTTAGACATTAAAATGCAACATCAAGCTTTAGCAAAAGAAACAGAAAACAAATTTGAGAATATCAATATTTTACACATTAGACAAAGATGTTAAAAAATAGAGATGAATTATTATATTTTTGTCACTGTATTTTAATATACAGTTAGTAGGATACGTTCCAGAATTATCAGACTGAAAAAAAAACAGAAATAGTTGCCCAGAAATTACTACTAAAGTCATAAAGTCCTATAGTAACTGAAGGGGAGGAATCAAATCAACTTCTACAGCATCAAAATTATCAATGTCTTAAAGACCTCCCAGTGATAAAAAATTACAGTAAATACAGGAACTGCCTGTCAAAAATGGTTTATATTTCTCATCTATCATATTAGAATGTAAGATTGTAAATTTATAAGGATTATAGACCTAAATATTTTGAACTAATATTGAATGGAAATTCAATAGCTTTTCATAATATATTTGGAGCTAACTCTTTAAAGGATCATGAGTCTCTTCTGGACTTTCCGTTCTTGTTCACTAGTTTATTCTAGGATCATACAATCATAAAAGATGATTTTAGTGTTTATTTGACAGGAAGTAGAGGTGGGGCGATGAGAACAGGAGAATTCTGGGAAGGAGGAAGTCCATTCCTTCCAATTCTGCCCAGATCACCAAAGAAGCAGGATGTGACCTGCCCTGCTAAAAAAAGATACTCAGCCATGTGGCTAACATAGACTAGAATAATGGGCTAAGATAAGTTATAAGAGCTAATATGAAGCCTGAGCTAATGGGCCAAGTAGTTTATATCTTATGTAGACTCTCTGTGTGATTTTCTCTGGGACTAAATGGCTGGGGGACCAGGCGGGACAGAAACCCCAACAAGCTGGCCCTCATGTTACAAATACTCATGTCTGTTAACTGTCCTGCCACTTCATGGAAACAGTGCGGTTGAGCCAAGACACCTAAAAGTTGGAAGAATCTTCTCAATTTTTCCTAAGTCCTTTTGGATCCTACGCTCCAGCGTTATCCTCTCCACTGGAATTAAACACTTAGTCATAGCAAAACACATTTCAATTTCAGTAAAAGTTTCAACTCATGTTCTCTCTCTTAATTTTTGATTTGAAAAACATAATACACATCTCAAAATTTCCAGGGACTTAACCTTCTCTATAGAAACAAGAAATAAAAAAGAACTTACTACTAGTCTCAACTGAATCAACAACTCTTTTTACTGCTGATTGGGATGGGGTGGGTGTGAAGATCTTTTCTACAAACTCCATTTAGATTTAAGAATATGAGGATTGAGCTGGGCGGTGGTGGCGCATGCCTTTAATCCCAGCACTGGGGATTCAGAGGCAGGCGGATCTCTGTGAGTTCGAGGCCAGCCTGGTCTACAAGAGCTAGTTCCAGGACAGGCTCCAAAGCCACAGAGAAACCCTGTATCGAAAAAAACCAAAAAAATAAAATATATGAGGATTGGAATTTAGCCAAGGAAAGCTGAGCATAAGGGCCAGTCAAGGTAGTGAGGTCCTGACTAAGGGCTTACAGTGGACATTGAATACACACTTATTTTTAATTCCTTCACATCCTCTAATTGCAAATCACAATTCTAGAATGTTAATGTTATTTCTTATGATTGTTTTAAATTTTTGTTAAAAAGTTCTTATAAAGGTTCTTTGTAAGTTCTCAACAGTGTGATAGTGAAATTATCCTAAATAAAATAGTTTTCTGAAACTAAAATCATTATGATGTCATAAATATAACCATAGTTTGTAAATGTGAGAAATAAGAATTAAATTATTGGAAGTATTTTTTAATCCAAAGATAAAATAATGACACTGCAAGCTTCATTTTAAAATAAAGCAAGTATTTGATAGACTGTGAGTCACTACAGTTGTCACTCTGTAATTCTGAAGTTATGGCCTTCAGAATTAGGGTCCTATCAGACATGGCCTCAGGGTCTCTGCAGTGAGAAAGAAGTAAGAAAAGAGCTGGGCTTGGCTACTCATCTAATATGCAGCCTCAGCATTCTTCTTGTTGTCCATTTTATATAGAATGGCTGGGAGCTGATCTCTGAAATGTCCATTTGCAATATATTTTAAGAAGGATCATACATTTCCACAATCTGAAAATATTTTGATGCTTTTCATTCTTCCTCTGTCTGTACTCTCTCTGACAGTTTCTGGAAAATACAGAGAATGTTGAGAGTTCATATAGAGTGAGAATGAATATTCAAATACAAAAGTGTCATATATTACATACCCACACTTCTCTTTAAAGTCATAGGTATTTTGTCTTTATAACATTCAGGCTTGCTTTGGATTTTAAAGTACTTATGTAGTTACCATAGTGATGTGAAAAACTAAGAGTTTAGACTCTCACAACTCTTTTGGGGGATGCTGAAGATTTCTGAAAGCTGTAATATTTCTCACCATTCTCATCATATTTTCTGGCACCACACCTCTCATCAGAACACACAAAAAAATCTATAATCTTGTAAGTATGATTAGGAAATAATAAATGCTACAGAGTCCAGTTGATAGTTATGAAAAGAAAAAACCCTCACTGAAAATAGATATATAGATAAGTAGATGATAAATAGATACACAGATGATAGACAGTGGCTGTGTGGGAAAGTAAAACAGTAGAGTACAGTTAGTCAGTTCGCAAAAAGAGAGATATCATCTTCAAGATTTAAAGGGCAGAGCATCCTTGAACCCCCAAGAAATAATCAGGAAGAGTCTTGAAAGGCTATGGCATGGCAAAGGGCAGCTTCATCAAAACTCAGTGTCTGAGGTAGAGAAAGTAGTATGTTTAGAGGTTTACCATAAAGGAAAGAACATGCTGGAAATAATTCAGCTAGAGTCAAGCAGAATAAAAACCAGCAACCATTTAGCCTGCACCAACTTAAACCAAGTGGGCACACAAAAAAGATACCTTATAATTAACCAAAATGAGTCTGTCAAGCCTCCAATCCCTCCAGTGACATTTAAAGGGTACTGATGTGGGAGTACTGTCTGCTGTGATTACCATTAATGAAGAAAGAAACTGCCTTGGCCTGTTGATAGGGCAGAACTTAGGTAGGCGGGGAGGACTGGACTGAATGCTGGGAGAAAGAGGGTGGAATCAGAGAGACTCCATGGAGCTGCTAGAGTCAGACATGCCAAATCTTTGCCAGTAAGCCACTGCCACGTGGTGATATACAAATAGAAATGGGTTAAATAAATGTAAGAGTTAGCCAATAAGAAGCTAGAGCTAGTGAGCCAAACAGTGTTTTAATTAATACAATTTCTGTGTGATTATTTTGGTTCTGGGTGGCCTCCTCCTACAGGGTACATTATTTTAAGATTGATATATTATAAGATAAAAACTGTACTCTACTGGTCTAGGAGGTTCTTCTGTTTATGTATTGCTTTCATTGGTTGAATAAAGAAACTGCCTTGGCCTTTTGATAGGGCAGAACTTAGATAGGTGGGGTAGACCAAACTGAATCCTGGGAAGAAGGTCAGTGTGGTAAATACCATGAAGCTCCTGTCTGAGACTGACACTGGTTAGAATCTTTCCTAGTAAGCCACGACCTCGTGTTGTTACACAGATTGCTAGAAATGGGTTAGATCAGGATATGAGAGTTGGCCAAGAAGAGGCTGGAGATAATGGGCTAGGCAGTAATTTAATTAATACGATTTCTCTGTGGCTATTTTGGGGGTTAAGCTAGCCATAGAATGCACAGAGACACATGAAAAGAATAAAGTTTTTAAAAAGACAGCAGAATAAAACTATAATACCATTCTTACTCTTATTTTTGTATTGAATATCCTCAAACACTACATTTTAACAATGAACAAAACAAATAAATTATATTAGAATAGATTTTGGAAAATGTATACATGCATATGATATATATGTACAAATGATAAAACCGAATATATATATTACTTCCAATTTTTAATTTTATATTATCTCAAAACACATAAATCAATAGTTCTCAACCTGTGTTCTGATCCCTTTGGGAGTTGAATGACCCTTTCACAGGGGTCGCATATCAGATATCCTGTCTATCAAAATTTCCATTAAAATTTATGACAGCAAAATTACAGTTGTAAAGTAACAATAAAATAATTTTATAATTGGGGTCACCACAGCATGAGGAACTGTATTAAAGGGTCACAGCATTGGGAAGGTTGAGAACCACTGACAACAATAAATAAAATTCTCGTAGTTAATAATTGCTATTAAAGAAGCAAAAACATGCCGAATTTATTCAGTATTCTAAATTCTGGAAACTGGAGAGAAGCAAGGTCATAGTTTCATAACTGAGGAAATATTTGGCAGCATATTTTAATGTTTTTCTCTGCTGTAGTTTGTGTCCAGCAATGCAGCTGCTGTGCAAAATGGGTAGAATTGACAATATGATGCAGAATAATATTAGACGTTATTATCTTCAAAAAGATAGTTGACAACTAATACTTACTTTGGGGGCCTCACTGAACTGTAAATTTTCTCAATTAGTTTCATGATGTGGAAACTTTAACCCACCAGTAAAATAATTGTATCTGGGAAATAAATTATTATAAAAGCAATTAAGAATTATTATCATGATTTAATCATTTACTTCTTTAAAGATGGAGCTCTGAAAAAGCCTTAAAGAATTAAAAAGCATAGTATTGCTTCATAATCTTTTTATAGAATCATCCCAATACCACTAATTATCTAATATATGTGAGCGAGTGATATAAACTGTTACTCAAATATAAAAAAAGATGTAATCAAATTTTCCCAATATACATCTTGCAATCAGTTTAGTTAATTATTAGATAAGATTTGTGTATGTGGCTCTGTATCTATGTGTGCATTTTTATGTGTCTCTCTCTTTCTCTGTCCCTATCTCCCCTCTCTCACCACATGTGTTTGTGTTTGTAATAGCATGATTGATGCTTCCTGTTTAATTATTGAGTCTGAGTTAGGTTTTTTATGAAAAAATGAAAAGACATTTTTATAGCAAACAGTTATTCTGGTACATTATTGAAGAAGGTTGGCATTGTTTAAAATAAGAAGCTGCTGATAAGAGAGTACTTATAATATTTAGTGAAAATCATGAGCAAAGATATGGTTACTAACAGTTTTATTTATTTGTACAATCCTAGAATAAAGAAAAATTTATTTTAATGTATGTCTTTGCAACAAATAAAAATAGTCTGTCACTTCCTTAATTTTAAGAATTGTAATTCTCCATAAAAGGAAGATCATATGAGAACAAAGCATTTCTTCTCCTCATACCGTCTCTCTTGGCCCTACAGTTTGCCTCTATCCTTTTATCAATGGCACTGACCTCAAGAAAACAGGTACATATACTTCTGCTGCCAGCAGAAACACTTTGCTTGCTGCCAGTCATGTGGCTATTACCTATGATTCTGATCCTTAAGACCATATTGTAGATTTGGACAGAGATTCCAAATAGCCATGAAACCAATATAAAGACTGAGAGCAGTCTGCATGTGTCTTTCACTAAAATATTCATCTTACAAAATTATATCTTTTATAAAATAAGAATTAGATAAAAGCCACTTAATGCAAAAGCAGGAACACCTACAAAAGCTTATGGAGACTATTCTATGAGGTAACATTTGGAGAACACAATTTGAAAGACATAAAGGAAACTAACAAGAAAATGTGTAAGGATACCAGATTGAGGTAATATTTTGCCATATTTTCAGACTACATTTTTTTAGTCCATTGGTGGTGGGAAGAAAAGAATGAGGTAAAACAATCAGACATTGCCTGGCATGCAACAGCACAAAGGCCAGCCAAAGCTGTTAGGCTCTATTAAGCAGCATACAGACACCATAAGCTCTTATTTGTTTACTGGAGCCGTGCTGTAGGTTAATCTGACATTTGTTCATGCAGTGAGTAGGCATAGAGGATAGAGACATGGAAATAAGCAAAAATTGTGCCTAAAATTGAAGGTCTATGGGAAAAGACACAATTGACTTGCATCATCAATTAATGAGGTCACAGTACAGCTGTAGCTGAAGAGAACTTGAGACTTTAGGAAGTATGGTTCTATTGTTGTTGTTTAGGGACATGAAAGGAATAGATGCTTAATGGATAAAGCAGTAAATTTGATTTTTCTCTACCAATTAAAAAAAATGTTGCCATTTGTGTCTTTCTTCTCTCTCTAACCTTGCTTGGTCTCCTTTCTCTGCCTCTCTTTCCTCTTTCTTGTATTGACTAAATCACATACACATATCAAATGCTGTCTTTGGAGAGGCCTTTTACTGGTAGGAAACAAGTGACAGAAGCAGGCATTTCATTAGAATCCTACAGCCTCTTACTGAGAAGAGCCATATAGATACTGTACTTCAGCAAGTATGGGAAGGAGACCAAAGACAAGATACAGGGATTTCAGGTTATGTAGCAGGATAACTGGAGAGACTTCACACTTGTCAACGGCAAACCAGATCTGGCTTTCCTAGGGCATCCTTTCTTTGTGTTGGCCTCATTCTCTCCTCCAAAGGCCCTCTGTATCCTCTTCAAGTGTGAACCCTTTATCCATGATAAAGCAAAGAAGATCTTTTATTGATGTAAAGAGGGTTCTCTAGGAGTCAAAGGATCAGTAGGTACTTAAAAGATACTTATTGTAAGGTTTGTTTCAGAATGATGGAGAAGTGTTCATTGAGTTCAAGTTTTCCAAGGTAGAGTAGCTAACACTTGAAAACCTAGCACTCAGGAAGCTGAGAAAGTAGGATTGATGCAAATTTCAGATCAGTTGGTGTTACTTGCAGAGTACCTTCACAGCTTTTGTTAAATAAAAAATGACATTGTCAACAGACAAAACAAAACAAAAACCAAGATTTTAAGATCCCAACTTCTCAGGGAACTCTCCAGATATAAACTTCCCTGGATGATGGAGGAAGGTCATTGGCTAATAAAGGAACTGCCCTGGCCCATTTTATTGGTTAGAGGATAGGTGGGCGGAGTAAACAGATCAGAACGCTGGGAGGAAGAGGAAGTGAGGTCAGAGACTCCACAGCTCTCTCAGGAGCAGACGCCAGAGAGAGACGCCTCAGAGAGAGACGCCTCAGAGAGAGACGCCATGCTCCTGGCTCCTGGGCAGACGCACGCTATGAAGCTCCGACCCAGGATGGACTAGGCTAGAATCTTCCCGGTAAGACCGGTTCTCACAGATTATTAGAGATGGGTTGATCGGGATAACAGGATTAGCCAGTAAGGGCTAGGGCTAAAGGGCCAAGCAGTGATTAAAAGAATACAGTGTCTGTGTAATTATTTTGGGCATAAGCTAGCCGGGCAGGCGGCCGGGGGTGCTGAGAACGCAGCCCTGCCACCCCTATTACTACACCTGGAAAACCAGTGGCCATTGGTTTTTTTCTTGTTAAGTGTGTGTGTGTGTGTGTGTGTGTGTGTGTGAGAGAGAGAGAGAGAGAGAGAGAGAGAGAGAGAGAGAGAGAGAGAGTTGGTGCTGTTGTTTGTTTGTTTCCATGACTTAAGTTATTACATTGCTTCTTCTTCCTGAACTATGGGAAAAAGCAAAGATTATGAAATTTAGTCTTGCCCTTATGGTCTAATTTACCAGCCATTTGATTTGGTATTTATTGATTTTTCTACAAAAAGAAACTACTAGTCTGATTCCTAGAATTTTAAGTATTTCCTTGACTACAACATGAAATAATATCAATATTTGTTATATCTTAAGTACTATTAAAAATCATTCTCAAGCAGTCATCTGCTGTGCTATGATATGTGTGTGTATGTGTTCATGTGTGTTCCCATGTATGAAGTTGCATTTACATTTTTATATTCATGCATGTGGAGATCAGAGTTCAATATCTGTTGTCTTCCTCAGCTGATCTCTATCTTACTGTTTGAGACAGGGTCTCCCATTGAACCTGGATCTTAATGACTTACCTAGAGTGGCTGATCAGCAAGCCTCAGGGACCCTCTTGACTGATCTTACAAAGAACACAGATTACAGGGGTGTACCACCACACTAGGTGTTTCACACTGGAACTAGAGGTTAAATCCACACATTAGTTTGTCAAGGATTTGATTGACTAAACAACTGTCCAGCCTCAGGCTACAAGCACTTTATTGAATAATTCTAGAACCTCCTAGGTACCAAGGAGGTATTATTTTTATTGAATAATTCCAAGACCTTTCTGTTGTTATTTGGATCTTCAAACAAAAATGAACCAATTGTACATCACTTAGATAAAATTATTGTGCTAAACTAAGTTAAAACCAAATATTAAGGTCCTTTGATTCAATGTTGACTTAGCACAAACTGTTACTAATTAGTAAAAACTAGAAAAATAAATTTCTGTGGTACTCTAATAATATAAAGAAAAAATAAGAAATTATCACATATGTTTGAACAAAGAAATTCAGAATCCTAAGCTCACTCCAAATAAAAGTCAGAAAAGAAATATTAGAGTCTGTGTTTTGCTCATGGGTTAGTTAAATGAAAAACGACTTAACAAATATGTGATACAATGTTATAGAACAAAGTTGACAAATTGTGTTTCTTGTCAGATCCTGCTTGTTCCCTCTTTTATAAAAATTTAAATTTTATTAACACACAAAGTTTTTTGCTTTTTCCATATACTGCTTTTCCAGATAATAACAAAGCCAAATAATGTTTACAGATGACATATGATGCACAAAAATTGTCATATTAATTGTTAGGTCCTTAGAAAAAAGTTTCTAGAAAAATCTTAAAAGCAATAGAAATGTTGACTGGGGATTTAGCATCTCCTAAGTCTACAAAACAGTAATAGGTCTGAGGCATGACACTCAACTGTTTGGAACCAGCATGTGTTAACAGAAAGCAGTGAATTCTGGGAAACATTTTATCAAATATGCTTAAGACTATTTCTCAAATGAGAATTCCTTTAAAAAAAATTAACCAAAAGAGACTTTAAAATTTGGCCAATAAATGTTATCCAGTATTCCAAAAGAATTACTGAACTACCAAAATAAACCTATAACTTGGTGCTAAATGAAAACAAGGAGAAGATGAAAATCATTATTTTCCAGGTTCTTGGTAGAACACATCTTTCAGGGCATGTATATGGGGAGATGAATAGAATAAAACATCTATTTTGGTGGTAAAATGTTTATGGAGCACTAGAGTATGATTATGGGCCAGCAATTTTCCCTTTGTGCCTACCATCATGCCAGAATCTATTTAAAATGAAGAGTAAGTCCCTCCAACACTAAATTTTGTAAACACAAAATGTACCACATGGATGCTTCACAGTTATTGGGATCATGATTCTTCTGTGAATGACGGAAGAATGAAACATTCCCAGAGAGTAAGGGAGTAGCTTTTTAGAAGAGATAAAAGAGTTATACGGGCTCATAATTTTGGTAATTACTGAATTAAAAAAGGACAAGTGTGGCTTTCTACTGCTTTTTATTCTTTTTAAATCCTTCAATATGTAACTTCCTGATAAATGTTCAAGAGAGAAGGTATTTAACGTTGTATTCCCCAAATTCTGGTAACCATGAAAGATCATTATCTTGAGCATTTCTTTTCACCTCATAAATAACAATCACTGGTATATTTTTATTGAGTAGGCTCATAACAATTGTTCCAAAAGATAATTTGATTAAAGGGTGATTCAGGAGTGTTGGGAAGATCCACATAGGTAAGGCCAAGCTCAGAGAATAATCTCTTCTGAGGCCTCTGTAATGATCAACAGGCCAGAAGTAAGGATAAGAGATCTACCTTCATGTTTATAAGTTTTTTTAAGACTATATTTATATTTATGTATCTAATCATCCTATAATCATAGTACCAAAATGCAATATCAACTCATCCAACATTAATTCACTTCACCTACCATGTGATTTGCAGGCTTGCGCTCTCTCTCTCTCTCTCTCTCTCTCTCTCTCTCTCGTCTTTATTCCAAACTTGGGCTTCACTGATCTGGGTTTCATTCATGTGTTTATGTGTTCTGCAGTCTGAGACACAGAACAAGACATATAACGTAGTTTCTGATCAGAGAGCCTCTGATCACAAATTTAGCTCAATACTGATAGTTGAAAGAAGCAAGGGAGACCTTGAAGAAAGACCTTTAAAGAGAACAGGTAATGTGCAGTACTGTAATTCCCTTATCACTTAATATTTGTCATGATTAATAATCTCCAGCTCACTAAAAGAGGCTCCTGTTACATGGACCATAATCATCTTTGGTTGAGTGGTGTGTGAATTTAATGTAGTAAAATTAACTTTAAAAATTCAGAAATGTTTTCTTCTAAGTCTATTTAAAAATACAGACTCAGTGACCTCTGCCAGAGCAAGCCTGAGACAGCAACTTCCACCAGAGCAAGCCCAATGCAGCAACCTCTACAGGAACAGTTACAAGGGAGCAACTGCTGAGGGAGCAGGCCTGAGCCAGAGACTTCTATGGGACCAGGCCCAAGCCAGGGATGTCTGTGGGAACAGCCCTAAGCCAGGGACATCTGTGGGAATAACCCTGAGCTATAGAACTCCACTGGAGCAGGCCCAAGGCAGTGACCTCTGCCAGAGCAGATACAGGGCAGTGACCTAAACAAGAGCAGGTACAAGGGAGCAACCACTGATCAAGAAGGTCCGAGCCAGAGACCTCTGAGGAACTGAGTGGGATTCGGGGACCTCCAAGGAAACAGGTCTGAGCCAGAGACCTCTGCGGGACCAGGCCCAAAACAGGGACCTGCGTGGAAGCAAACTCAAGCCAGGGACATATGGAAACAGGCCTGAGCTATTGACCTCTGCTGGACCAGACATAAGCCCGCGATCTTCGCAAAATCAGGCCCAACTAGTGACCTCAGTGGGAGAAATCCCAAACAAGCAAACTCCATGAGAGCAGGCCTCAATAATCTCCAGGTTTGCAGAGCAACACCGGGGAGTGCCTGGTGACATTCAGGAACATTTAGTGACCTTGTGTGACTGGAACCACGGTCCTGATTACACCACGAGGAGTAACCATCTGAACCTTGGATCCACTGGCACCTGGAAGCTTGATCACCAGAAACACAGCTACAACTACACCAATCAGAGGAAAAGGTGGGTAGACCAGGTAAGAACATACTCAACACTACAAAGGGTAACACGACACCAAGAAAAACTAGTGGCTGTACAAGAGTAAGACTTGAACATCCAAAAATAAATGAAGCAGAAGAAAATGACCTAAAAAATAACTTTAGGAGAATGCTTGAGGCCCTTAAGGAGAAATGAAAAATTACTTCAAAGAAACGGAGGAAAAGACAAAGAAAAAAAAATGAAAGGAATCAACAAACCCTTTAAAGAAAACCAAAAAAAAAAACCATCAAACAGATGAAAGAAACAATTTGAGACATGAAAACTGGAATAGAGACAATAAATAAGACACAAATTGAGGGAGTTCTGGACATGGAAAATATGAGAAAATGATTAGGAACCACAAAACAGGCATAAACTGAGAATACAAAAGATGGAAGAGAGAATCTCAAGCACTGAAAGTATAATAGAGAAAATAGATTCATTGGTCAAAGAAAATATTAAATCTAACAAAAGCTTAACACAAAATATCCAGACCATGAAAGGACTAAACTCGAGAATAATAGGGATAGAAGATAGAAGTGCAATTCAAAAGCACAGAAAATATATTCAAAAAAATCATAGAGGAAAACTTTCCAAACCTAAAGAAGAATATCTCTATGAAGGTACAAGAAGCTTACAGAACGCCAAATAGATTGGATCAAAAAAAGTCCCCTTTTTGGGTCTGGGTTACCTCACTCAGGATAGTGTTTTCTATTTCCATCCATTTGCATGCAAAATTTGAGAAGTCATTGTTTTTTACCTCAGCGTAGTACTCTACTGTGTATATATTCCACACTTTCTTCATCCATTCTTCCATTGAAGGACATCTAGGTTGTTTCCAGGATCTGGCTATTACAAATAATACTGCTATGAACATAGTTGAACAAATGCTTTTGTCATATGATCGGGCATCTCTTGGGTATATTCCCAAGATTGGTATGGCTGGGTCCAGGGGTAGGTTGATCCCGAATTTCCTAAGAAACCGAAACACTGATTTCCAAAGTGGTTGCACAAGATTGCATTCCCACCAGCAATGGATGAGTGTACCCCTTCCTCCACAGCCTCTCCAGCAAAGGCTATCATTAGTGTTTTTGATTTTAGCCATTCTGACAGGTATAAGATGACCCAAAAAGAAGAACATGGGATGTACTCACTCATAATTGTTTTCTAGCCATAAATAAGGGTCACGGAGTCTACAATTGGTGAACCTAAAGAAGCTAAATAAGAAGGTGAACCCAAGGAAAAACATATAGTTATCCTCTTGCTTATGGGAAGTAGACAAAATTGCCGGGGAGGAAAGTGGGATCTTGGGGGTGGGGTGGGTTGGGGGCAAGGGGAGATGGGGAGAGAAAAGTGAGAAGGGGAGGATGGGGGGAACTTGGGGAAACAGGATGATTGGGATAAAGGAAGGCTGGATGGGGAGCACGGAAGCACAATTCTTAGTTAAGGGAGCCACCTTAGGGCTGGCAAGAGACTTGAACCTAGAGTGGCTCCCAGGAGCCCAAGGCGATGTCCCCAGTTAGTTCCTTGGGCAGATGAGGATAGGGAACCGAAACGACCCTATCCTATAGCAATACTGATGAATATCTTGCATATCACCATAGAACCTTCATCTGGTGATGGATGGAGATAGAGACAGAGACCCACACTGGAGCACTGGACTGAGCTCCCAAGGTCCCAATGAGGAGCGGAAGGAGGGAGAAGATGAGCAAGGAAGTCAGGACCACGAGGGGTGCACCCACCCACTGAGACAATGGGGCTGATCTATTGGGAGCTCACCAAGGCCAGCTGGACTATGACTGAAAAAGCATGGGATAAAACCGGACTCTCTGAACATGGTGAACAATGAGGGATGATGACAAGCCAAGGACAATGGCACTGGGTTTTGATCCTACTTCATGTTCTGGCTTTGTGGGAGCCTAGCCAGTTTGGATGTTCACCTTCCTAGACATGGACGGAGGGGGGAGGACCTTGGACTTTCCACAGGGCAGTGAACCCTGACTGCTCTTTGGACTGGAGAGGGAGGGGGAGAGGAGTGGGGGGAGGGGGAGAAGGGTGGAAAGAGGGGGAGGGAAATGGGAGGCTGGGAGGAGGGGGAAACTTTTTTTTTCTTTTTCTCAATAAAAAAAAAGTCCCCTTGCCATATAATACCAAAATACTAACCGTACAGAATAAAGAAAAAATATTATGAGCTGCAAAGGAAAAAGACCAAGTAACATAAAAGCAGACTTATCAGAATTACACCTGATTTCACAGTGGAAACAATGAAAGCCAGAAAGTCCTGGTCAAGTGTTACACAGACATTAAGAGACCATGGATATCAGCCCAGAATAGTATACTTACCAAAACTCCTAATCACCATAGATGGATAAAACAAGATATTCCATGAATGAACAAGATTTAACCCAATCCCAGCCATAAACCAAGTCTTTCACAAAGTACTAGAAGGAAAACTCCAACCCAAGGAAGTTATCTATATCTACAAAAATACAGACAATAGATGGTCTCACAACAGCAAATTCCAAAGAAGGAAAACACACACACAGAATAACATCACCAGCAATGGAAATTAAAATAACAGAAACTAGCAATCACTGGTCATAAATATTAAATAGTATAAATGGACTCAACTCATCTATAAAAAGACACAGTCTAACAAATTGGATATGAAAAGAGAATCCATCCTTCTGCTGCACACAGGAAGCACACCTCAACCTCAAAGACAGATTTTGATTTCTGTGTTACTTGCCCAAAACTCTTTTGGGCAAGGTCAAGACACAAATATTCTTTCAATACCTCAAATTCTGATTTCAAATTGTTTTGATTTAGTTGGCTTCAAATTACTGAGAAGACACAATAGCACCAAAAGACACTATGTTTTCTCATCAATATAAATGTTGAAGAACTTTCTCATACAAAAGGCAATTCAGAAGCCGTCTTTATTATATTGTCTGTGTATGTACATATTTTTGAATGTAGTACTTGATCTCAGGGAGATAACCAAGTGTGCTTAATATAAAAATTATATATTAATATATATTTAAATAATAAAAAGAATAAATGCCCAGGATTACTCATTAGAATAGGAATAATTTTCTTTTCCTGGAAAATTAATTAATATCTTAATTAAACAAAGATTGTAACATCTTCAACATATTGTTTAATAACTTGAGTTAACTCTTTAAATTGTAGCATTTCAGTTACTCATATTTCTAAGCACCCAAAACACTCTTTCATCTACCTTTTATAATATCATAACAAAAGGCCAATAATTTACACTTTTTCCGAATAACAAAAAGTGTTCAGCAGTTTTAGCAGTATCAAAAGACTTTTACGGAAGCATTTCATGGGAACTCAGCAAAGATTTGCAATATCTAATGTTATATATTTAGTCAGAATACAATTTGACCATTAAACAGAGAACAAAGAAATCCAAAAATAATGCCTGGGGCTTTGGCTACAGAAATGAATATAATGATTAATGCTTTGTGCAACTTGGGGCACATTTTCCTCAAGGAGATTTACAGTGCAACTCTATTATTATAATTTCATTTTTTATTGTACTTTACATTACAATAGCAACCTTTTTACACTAAACGCAGCCCTTTGGCTATATTCTGACAGTCTATTTGTGTTTTTATTCCATGAATAAAAAATAACTGAAGTAATAAAGATATAGCTTTCATTATTCATGAAAAAGTTTAAAGTAAAATAGATTTGAACATAAATACTGCTCATGGTGCCAGGGAGGTGCTCATGAGGTCCCACCTCTCCTGAGGGATTATTAGTCTTTAACTGTTAGGACAGAGGGATCAATTTTCTTTAGCAAGTAGTGTAGCTCCTAATTGGTTGCCTTTGCTCCAGTAAATTACATCCCACTAACCTTCAGTCAAGAAACTCTAACTTAACTAAGTGAGCCACACATAGAAGACATAAAATCAAGGGGGGCATGTATATACTGGCTAGTTTTTATATCAGCTTAACTCAGGCTAATAATGGTCATATGGGAAGAGTGAATGTCAGTGAAAAAGTTGCCCCCACTCATTGGCCTATAGGCAAGTCTGTGAACAGTTTGGTTAGTGATGTGGAAGAATCCAGCCAACTGTAGGCTTTGTCATTCCCTGGGCAGGTAGTCCTCTATGTTTTAAGAAAGTGGTCTGATCTAGTCATGAGAAAATATCTAGAAAGCAATGTTCCTTCATGGCTTCCACATCAGTTTCTGCCACAATGTTCTTTCCTTGTACACACAGTGATGGTGTGTAACTTGAGTGTTGTAAGAAGAAATAAATGGTTTTCCTCCCAAGTGCCCTGTGTTTGGTGTTTTATCACAGCAAGAGAACCCCTAATCAAGACACTAAGATGGGTTTCAGTAGAATAAGGAGAGGAATGGGATGACAGTGAGGAATGCGTGTGAAACTGACTAAATTTTTATTATATATGCATATGAAACTCTCTAACAAAACACTGAAAAGTATCTTGTATTACCTAATAAGCTGCCATTAGGGATTAACATTCTATTAAATGTTATTGCATTTTTATTGAACATGTGTTGATATTTTCAATGGTACATAGACGATAGCAGTGCTGAAGACGATTCTTATTTGGAATGCAGAGATCTATGACATCTCACCTCTGCAGGGGCCAGTTTTCAAAATAAAATTATTAGGCCTCAAAGATGAAAACTATCCTTTAAGTTGTAGCTGGAGAAATAAAGTTGTTTACATCATATTAACTTAATTTTTTCAATGCCTAGTGTTCATGGTGCTTTCGTTCTAATTCTAAATAAATTAACATTAAAGTTCATTTTTTTTTTTGCAAATTATACTCTTTAAAAAGTGACAGATGTGAGAAGACAGAGAACGATGTGGGAAAAAAGAACTTGTCAGACTGTTGCTTTTTAATTAGATACAGTACGTGGGATGTGAGACATGTCACTAGCAAGTTTAATATATGGCTATTTAATATGATCAAAAGAAAAAACAACCATTATATTTATGTCTCATTCTAGACTTTATCAAATCTGAGCTCCTGAATATGCAACAAGCCACAGAGGCATTGACTTTTGGCTCTGTGCCTCCAAAGATCACATTATCTCCTGGAGTGCTCCAAGCATTTCAGGCTAAAGACCCCATACAAAGGAACTATGGGATAGATTACATCTAGTCTGAAAGGTCTTAGAACAGCAACCGGGGTAGCTTGGCATGGTTCAAGCTCCTCAAACTAGTAGATTCCTGACATTCTCTCCAAATGGCTAGGAAATCATCAATACTTCTAGCCCTTATTACCAAACTGAAACTCATTTTCCTGCTATATAACACCTCTCCTGCCAGGAGCTTAATGTTCTCTGAATCTTCGCTATGATCTTTCTGTAAATACTTATCCTAGGTGGTTCATAGTTGAATATTGTTCTGTTGTCCACCTTACCTGGGTCTTAAGTTTACTTTTGTGCATGTGTGTTCTACTCCAATTTACCTAAAAACTTTTTTACAGTAAAAATTACTCAATCAAAATAATAAATGTAACAATCGTTTCTGTGTACCTCTATTTCAGAAAGCTCTATTTCAGAGATGTGATCAGAGCATTAAATAATGGATCCATAACCTTAAAGTTTCTTTAGAATAAGCTTTATCATATAAATCTTTCTTGAATAAGCATTGTTTGCCCTAACATATTGAATACTTTGAAGAGTTCCAGAGTATATAAACTTATTACCTGATTAGTATAGGATTTCCAAAACAATTAACCACACAATACTTCTCTTAAAGTGCTAGCTATTTATGTTATAAAACATAAATGGCTAACAGACTACAATATGGAGAAACATTAATCCAAATATTTGTTATAAAGAAATAAAAATTGAATCCAATTTTATAGGAATATTTTAGGCTACAGTATTTTTGTTCTTTATATAAAAATTAATTTAGAGCCTCTTGTTTTTTTATCTTATGCATTTGTGTGATTTGATAGGTTCATAATAATGCCTTATATACAAATATAGCTTATATTTAGTTAATGTGAAGAAAATGTGCTGCCCTAAAACATAAATTTTATCATGTACTTTTGTAAAGTCTATTCAGTCTCTGACTTAAGTGAATTGATACCCAAGATTCTTGTACTTGAAGGTTGTAGAGTTCAAGAAAGAATATCCACTCTAAAATTATCACTCAGGTGTTTTAAAAAACTATGAACACATCTTCATAAAACATTTTTAGCTTAATAAAGAGGGATTTCTATTTAAATTTTTTATATACCAACTCCAGTTCCCCCTCCTTCCCCTTTCCAGCTTCCTAACTACCCCATGCCCCATCCTATATCCATTACTAAGCAGAGGTAGGGCCTCTTTGGGGAATCAAGAAAGTCTGGCATACAAATTTGTGGCAGGACCAAGCCCCCTTTTCCATGTATCAAGGCTGAGCAAGGTATCCCACCATAGGGAATGGGCTCCAAAAACCAATTAATGGACCGAGAAGTCCTGGTCCTATTGCTATATGACATAAAGCATATTATATTTTGATTCAACTTCTATTTGAAAATCTACAGTTATTTTTCAGTGTCTCCATCCCTCCTTTGGACTGTCATTGACACCTCTGTGTACTGGCAATGTCTTTCTTTGACTGCCAGCAGAGTCAGTGTTGTTTTCTAGGTTGACCTCAGTTTCTCCAACCCAGTCTTCCTCTTTTCTCCTATGCTCTGATTTTCTAATTGCCAAACTGTGCTTTAGGTGAAGGCACCTCATGTTTTTCAATGCTTATTTATTCTAGATAGTCTACATTTAAAAAACCAAGTTCATATTTTAATCAAGAATCTTAATTGTCTTTCTTCTTTAACAATATTTTAGTTAAGTTTCTCCCTGACTCTAAACCTTGGCATCCCTATTGATCCCCAGGCCCTTGAGGAAGACAGACAGCCCAAGCCCTGAGTCTTCTGTATCCTTTTCCATGTAGGTTTTGATTTAGAAACTTGATGACAATAACAATACCATTGAGATATAAATCTGTTTAAAAGTTCCTTGGAAAGTTCGATCATCCAAGGACGTCTTTACCTAGAGTTGTAAGCCACCCTTTGATTGATCAAACAACAGAATGTTGCCATCTCCTAATCTCTGGAAGTTGGAACCTAATGTTAAGGGCATGTAGTTCCAACATGTAAAACTACCTTATTATGAATTGTTTCCTTGTGTAAGACTGCTATATACTGTGCTTATCTTTTCTTTAAGTAACAGTTATGGCCAAATTATTGACTGTTTATCTTATCTGTTTCACTTTTTCTACCCCTTTCCCAATGGGTTATAAGTTTTTTGCTTACAGCATTTTTCCAGCATGAAATTTTCTCTATTTGCAACATATCCCCAACAACTTGAAGCAACTTGAATAACATATAGTAAGTATTTTGTTAGCTGTTGAATAAAGAAAAATGGGAAGAAGATGAAACACCCTTTTCTCTGGTAACCATCCATGAAAACAAATGCTGATGTAACTGGGCAAGGTTTTGGAAGAAATACAGGGATAAAAGTAGAGACACTGAGCCGGGCGATGGTGGCGCACGCCTTTAATCCCAGCACTCGGGAGGCAGAGGCAGGTGGATCTCTGTGAGTTCGAGACCAGCCTGGTCTACAGAGCTAGTTCCAGGACAGGCTCCAAAGCCACAGAGAAACCCTGTCTCGATAAACCAAAAAAAAAAAAAAAAAAAAGTAGAGACATTGATATATGCTGGTTCTCAGATGACTCACCTGAGACATTATTGTCCTAGAGATAACACTGACAGTCTGAAATTTTAGAAAAGCTAACAGCCTTCAGGATAACAAAGCTTAAATATATGATTATTTTTGGAGTTCTGATTTTATGAGTCCTGAGCCCTGAATCAAAGAAAACATAGTAAGTGCTAAAAAGTCTTGTAATGGTGGGTCTCAGAAATAATCAGCAATTTGTGTATTTTTAAAGGAATTGAGATATGCACTTGAAAAAGTTAAAAAACTTGAACAATTTTATTTTTATGAATACAAATTTACATTATACATATGTACATTAAGTCTTATAATTTCAGAACATGATAAATTTTATTATCAGTAACAGGAATAAGGATGCTAACTGCAATGGTGAGTAGGTAAAGATTCTCCTCTAGTTTTGACTACTCTAAATTTATCTTTAAGAATATCAGTCTCAGAAAGTCAGCTCAAGGTGAGTCATCTTCTTGTGATGCACTACCTGAGTATTTGATCAAGTCAGAGACTTCATATCCATGACAAATTGCAGACAAACTTAGTCTCTGGCCATAAAATATACTCTTCTCAGAAATTTAAGTCATGAGTGTGTAATAAAATAATTCTGACTTGTGACCTTAAATGAGTTCTCATTTGGGCTTGACACTCATAAAAATTGTACTGCATTCTCAGGTCCTCTACTGCATGACTTTATAGCCTTTTAAATGAAAATGGACATTTACTTATATGACAAGGTCATGGAAAAAGATAGAATAAATGTAGAAAACTATGTTTCATATCTTCCCTTCACATTGTTTGCTCAAGTTGTTCAAGAATCTACTTCAACCTTCAAAGTATTAAAATAATTAAAGTACCGCGAGGGGTGCACCCACACACTGAGACAATGGGGATGTTCTATTGGGAACTCACCAAGGCCAGCTGGCCTGGGTCTGGAAAAGCCTGGGATAAAACCGGACTCTCTGAACATAGCGGACAATGAGGACTACTGAGAACTCAAGAACAATGGCAATGTGTTTCTGATCCTACTGCACGCACTGGCTTTGTGGGAGCCTAGGCAGTTTGGATGCTCAACATACTAGACCTGAATGGAGGTGGGAGTTCCTTGGACTTCCCACAGGACAGGGAACCCTGATTGCTTTTCGGGCTGGGGGGGGGGACTCAATTGGGGGAGGGGGAGGGAAATGGGAGGCGGTGGCGGGGAAGAGACAGAAATCTTTAATAAATAAATAAATTAAAAAAGGAAGATAGATATGCCTTATAAGAACAAGAATATTTTCAAATTTCGCATAAATACATGCACCCTAAAACTTTAAAACACAAACACTTATAGATAATGCTGAGACTACAGCATGGAACAGAGATTTAAAACAGCCTGGACTTGCAAAAATATTTGTAAGCCATGCAAAAAAATAGACAATGCTTAATAGGATAGGCATAACACACATCATCAAGTAAAATAATGTAAAAAATAGTTTATAGATGCAAGTTGATAAAGAATTAGGCTGTATTCATGACAAAATAATTCAAACCAGGATTCACTATAAATCAAATAGCTAATAACAATTTTATCAATAAAAACACGTTGTAAGATTAATTATTTTTAAAATTGACCCCAGATATAAACCAAAAGATAGTATTTTCAAGAAATATTTACTAGACTAAATGTAATTTGGTAATTGAATGATATTTAAAGATGTAATGCCATAGAAAATGGTTAGAGCTTTATTTTTATACATAAGCAACACAAAACACATTTCAGCAAAAGGTTTATTTTCACGTTTGCCTTTTCTATAACCACAGATAGCGTGTCTATTGTACACTGAAAAAATGCTTTTGGATGCAGGAACTTCTCATATATTCTTTTCAAGAAATAATAGTCAATAAAACCAAGGTATCCTTTAGATGTAAGTGTGATTTGATTCTGTAACAAAGAGCATGAAATTACGACAGGCATAGCTTTCTGAATGGTGAATTATTTCATCATTCCCTGAATCTTTCCTTAGGATAACGGACAAAGTCACGTATATAAGACATTGGCTTATGAGCTAAGAAGAAACCTGATGATTGCTGAACACATTGCACACTTTGAGAACTTAGAGAATTAAAGCTAAAACTGTGCTGCAAGTGGAAGCTCCCTCCAAAGGGAAGGCTTTCAAGGTGCTTGAAGTGTCTTTGAAAGCTGACAGGAAGAAGTCATCATCAGTCTTACTTATATGTGAAACCTGTTAGCTATAATAATAATTAACAGCTGGTCAGGATTGCAATCTACTGCAATAGTGACCTGACTGTTAAGGGAGTGGCTAACCTATTTTTACTTGGATTTGAATTTCATGCCTGGTTTTCTAAAATTGTTCAAGAGTCAGAGGCTGGACTGGTTATAGGCCCTAACGGGGAGCTTACTACTAACAGCCATGTTGTTAAACTACCTTCTAAATACTCATGTTTATACTCATAGATTAGTGTTGCTCCCAGCCTTCATCAGAGGTGTGCTTTGCTATAGAAAAAAGTGGTTAATGCAAAACCTCACAACTAATTAACATGCTGAGAATAAGTGATGGTGAAGAGCTTAGCCATAAATGGGACGGCTAGATTACCTATCATCCACTTTGAGATTTAGGGAGCATCACAGACAAAGGGACAGGCATGATATAAGAACCTAGAGTTGGGTGATGTACAGCAAAGAGAAGTCTTCTAGATGGGGCATAGTCATTGCATTAACTCAAAAACAAAATCTCATTGATGCGATGGTTATCTGCTCAAGACTTGTACAACCTTGGCCCTGCCAACATTTTACTATGGATGGAGGCAGGGGACTATAAGACCTCTCTCTTCCTGAGTAGCCATTGGCAGATAACACTCATTGTTTTCAGTGACGTAGCAATTGATAAATTGCCCTCCTACTAGTTAATAAAAATCTCAGCGAGTCATATGTAAGGAAATGACAATGTATGGAACAATGACAATGAATGGAACTTGTTTAAAAGAAGGCTTTGAGGGGCTAGTGGGGAAAAGATGATGGGAAGCAGGAAAAGAGGGCGCAAGCATTTAAAATTCAGGATATAAATGTATGAAACTCCAAAAAAGTTGAAAATGTTTTAAAAGTCAAATATACTTTAAATTATATAATTTTAACACACTGTGAAATCATTCTCTTTCAAAACACATTACAGTCAGCAGCAATTAATTCTTACATGTTTATTACATATAATACCTTATATTCTATCAAAATAAACTATTATGTTTGTCACTGCTTTCAGGGAACCCTTGTGTGCCATATGTAAATGTATACTTCTATAGCTATTATGGGAAACAATATGATTTTCAAATTAAAAATTAGAATTACTGTTTGATTAATGAATCCCAACCTTGGTTATTTATCCAAGGGAAGTAGAGTCACAGTATTTAAAAGCTATTCTCATATTCACAGTAGTACAATTCACAATAAATAGGGAAGGAAACAACAATGGTATGCTGTATAACACAATCATTAACCAGTGATAAAAAGAAGAAAAATTCTGGTGTGCATACTCATATGAGATACATTGCTGTAAGTGGAAAATGCCAGGATCTAAAAGATTGGTAAATAAATAGAATTGTTAAATGTGGACCTCAGGAACTGAGAGTTGAGCACTGGATTCTCAAATATTAGGGGCAGTAGTGGGAAGGAAGGGATTCATAAGGTGTGACCAAGGGTTTCTAAGCTACAGCGTGACTGAAGTGAGAAGTTCTGGTGTGCTATTGCAAAATGAGGTAAAGATAGATAACTGTAATATGGTATATATTAAAAAGTTTACAAGAGGAAAACGTTCTTAAGATACAGATATGTCTGAGCTGAATTACATGTTAATACAATGTGTAGATGTATCAAAATATTACACTACCTCATTAACATATTAAATTGAACTTGTATTGATAACATTTAAGTTAATTTTTAAACCAATTTAAGAAGAGTGTCTGCTATTTTTTCCAGTTTTTCCACTGAGTGCATCACATTCAACACTATGTTGATCCATTAAGACTTTGAACCCAATGTGCTGACATCCCATATCAAGTTCAATCATTCCTCCATGCCTTCTACCCTTTCTTTACTTAGTCTCTGGTCAATTCTTAGAGTTTCATCCATGATAGAAGAAAAACTTCAGATTCTCATTACACCCTGGTTCTTCATATTTTCATGATAAAATAAGACAGAAAATTTATTCCTTTCACACAAGACTATGCCATATAAAAACAGAAAAGAATAAAAACATACAATATTAATAATGAAAAGAAAGTGGGTATAGATATAAGCAAGTTAAAATACTAAGACATACACTAAAGGCTGTTACCACTCAGAAAAAAAATTGCACGTAGTAATTGTGACAAGTGATTATATTCTGAAATTATCCATAAAATATACCAAGAGCAAACATTCTGGAATACGCCCAAATATGTTACTGATAGTGGGGGACCTGAATTTGAACTTACACTGCTGATGCCAGAGGCCATTGTCTTGGCCACTTCACTCAACAAGGATACTAAAAGACAGGTAAAATGGATAATGTTCCAGAAAGATCTACTATTAAAATATATTCAAATACAGGTACAGAAAACTAGAGTGGCTACAACATTGGTAAAAAAGTAAAATTTTACAAAATCCTCACAGTAAGATGGATTAAAAAATGATATGCAAGTTACAATGCATTTATTATTTAAATTGTTCTAGATTTTAGAAACTGGAGCAAGTTGTAATCTCGTTATTTAAACATAATATTCAGATTCTGAACCCTCAGTAAAAATGTACAAGTCACAGACATACTAAAACTAAGACAGGATTGGGAAGATCCAATGTGTTGTTAAAAATATAAAGAACCGTGTTTCAAAACACACATCTGCTGCATTCCTGCTCTATAAAGATAAAAGTATTATCATCTATAAGCTAATTAGCTTGCCAAGTATTTTATACAAATATTCATCAAAATTCACAGAGGAAGCTATTTTCCCCCATTTGTGTTGGACTGATCAAAGCCCCCCCAAAATTTGAACTCACATTCTGGTTTGAGTGAGTCTACAACATAACCTTGCTGCTTAATAGTTCAAAAGTAGAAAATGTGTTGGAATAATTTAGCCTAATGATTATTTAAAAGGGACAACATGCAGTTATACTCATAAATACAAACACTAAACATATGCTAAGATTATATTCCATTCTAAAAAACTCAAAGCATTAGTAGACAAAATAAAAGCAATAAACATTGAACGTCTGGGAATACAAAATTTTATAATGGGAACATCACTGATGCTTCCATACAAAGTTTTACTTAATGAGATGAAGTTTTTGAACACCATGGTGCATAAAACTAAGTGTATTTATTTCATATAAAGATATACATATGTACATAAATGTGTTGTGCATGTGTGTTTACACACAACATACATATGTGCATGTATTATGTTATGCAAGTGTGTTTACACATAAGCTCAAATATATGATATTATTATGGTATAAACAACAAACTGAATTTTCTTCTTTATATATGGCATACATAATTTCACAACAAATACTAAATATCTGGATCACCAGTTTTAATTGTTGAAATATTTTATGCAATAACAAACAGATAAATTATTGGTGCATTTTTTGTTGTGCTTACAATCAGAACTGCAATGATTATTTATCATCCAATACAAGTTTATCTATTTTCCAATAGAATTCTGGATACTTTTTATTATTTAGTTTTCTGCTAGTGGTTTTGGTTATTTTTGATGGTAAATCCATATTTCACAAGTTACACATAGGACTTTTGAGCATATGTCACTGGAGGTGAATCATAAGTCTTGGTTCATTTCAGATAAATTCTTTGCTTTGGAATCATGGGAACTGCACAAGGAAACTGAAAGTCAGTGATGGCCAGTAGACATGTTTCCATGGAAACCTAGTTAGGGATTAGCTTATATTGGATTTTTCATTATCCAATTATCCGTGAAAGCGTACAAGGTCCTTTCCTCAGTGTATTGGACCTCAGTACACTCTGCCAATCTGCTACCATGGCTGCTGAAATGCAATGGTGCCCCGTGTTTATTGCAGAGATGAGCAGTTACACCCTGATGCAGGTTATTCACTTTGGAAATATTCTTAACATCTCTTCTTATAACACCTCTGTTTATTCCTATATGCTGAACTTTAATTTTCTCCACCAAACTGTACATTTCACCTCTTTCTCCAGGATCTAATTTAGTAAGTCTCTTGCCCCATCCACACCTTCTTCACAACCTGCCAGATCTATAAACTGAGAATTGTTTTTGACTTTCTTATGACTTACTTAAGACATTGTAATTTTCATTTTGTGATTTTTTGTTGCAAAAATATTGATGTCATTTTATAAATGGCCTATAACTTTTGATAATCAGAAATATCTTTGCTAATATTATGAAAAGTATATATATATATATATATATATATATATATATATGGCTGTGTATATGTGTCTCAGTAATAAAATGTTTGCTTAGCTTACCCAAGGCTCTGAGTTGAGAAAGATCTGGAAAATTATGTTCAAAAAGTTAAAAAATCTGGACTATTCTTAACTATTTCCATTAACTTCCCATTTCCAAAATGGTTTATTTAAAGGACAAAGTAATTTTATAATTTTTACCATAATACACAGAATACTTTCATCTCTGCTGAAATTCGCTCAAAAACACTGCATATGAGTTTTAAACAATATGCATGTGCATTGTATGCATATATAATATACACACATCATATATATATTTTTATACATATGTGAGAGACAAAGAGAGAAAGAGGAGAGAGAGAGAGACAGAGAGAGAGAGAGAGAGAGAGAGAAAGAGAGACTGGTCTATGTAGTAAGTTCCAGCCCACCCAAGGTTACTTAGACTTTGTCTCACAAAAACAAAACACTCAACACACACACACACACACACACACACACACAAACACATTCTTATAAGACAGTGGTTGGCAGAAATAAACTCAGTCTTGATATTTCTTGTATTACTTAATACTGTCAAACGTTTTCTAGAAATTTGAAATGATGGTGTTACATATCCTTGTGAATTTTCCAGGTATGTTGTTACTGTAAAAAGCAAATTCAAGACCTCATCAACACTTCAGCTGAAAAATTTTTTTCTTCTTAACAATATTCAAACCATTTTTTTCTGCTTCAAAGATTTCAGCAAAAATGACTCTCAATTATAGATGGCTTGATTCCTTAGAAAAGTACAGATCTATAAAACTTAGTAGTGTATGTTAAAACTTCAAAGTTAAACTCAAAGGTAATATTTGTTACATAAACTCTGGAAAATAAAGTGAAAATACATTTTCTTACTGTCCTACAGTTATAAATGTACATGACAATTCTCATCTGCTCTCTATCAGAACCATACATTTATTATTTATGAAATATAAAACATACCTTTCAAATTCTTATGCATGGAATAAATCATCCTATAATTACTTTGTATAGCTCTGCTGCCTTTGGGGAGATTTACCTGTCTGTCTTAGAGACAGGTAATGAAGGTAACCTGTATGAATTATGGAATAATGGTCATGTAGCTGGAAAGGTAGCAATGTGAGCTGGCATGAGTTACTACTGTGGGTGACATTCATCATTGACTTAGCAGATGTCCACCAAAATAGCACCAGGTTAAAATTGAAAAAAAAACCACACTGCTTGATGAGTTTTGGAGAAGAAGGCAAAATTTTAATGGTGTATACTAGGTCTTACTCTCAAGCTGTCATGAAATTCTAGAATATTCTGATATGCTGTCCAGTGAGAGATTCCAGCAGGATGCATTGAGATTTTTTATAGTATGCTTGAGAGACTCCTTTCTCCTTCTAAGGCTCCACTCTGAAAAGCCCCTTATAGGGAAACTATATTAGCTGCCCTGGTTCCAGATAGAACTAGTCCATCCCTATTCTGACTGTAGTTGTTCTTCAGAGATTACTTCTGAATGAATCTCCCTCTCATGGACATCATGTATTCACCAGAGCCCAGAATTTACAAACTAAAAAGGAATAATAAGCTTACTTTTTCATATCAGTTTTCTTTCTAATTTGATTATCCTGTCAACCTGACCAAATCGTGCCCAGAAATTATTCAAAGAATTTAAATTTGTATGAGAAAGTAATATTAAATGAGTATGAAATATAATCTAAATAAAAGTATGAGATAATAATTTAAGTTTGTATAAATCATCACATGGTTTAATATTTTTCCTCAGTGTGAGTCTGTGAAGAACATTAAAAATTCCAAGTGTCATTACATTGCCATGACTGCACACATGATACTTTCACTGTAGAATTAACTCCCCAGTTCCCACACTATGCAGATCACATCAGACCACTCTGTTATTTTAATAAGTTCTTGGATACCTCTTAGTGGATTGGCTAAGAAACTGATGGTTTTAAACTAGTTGCAGTAGCCTGAAACAATGGAGTTGGCTAGCAATACAGGTTGTTCCAACTTGGTTCTAGCTGCCCTTTGAAGAACCAGTATGTCTATGGGGTATGATATACACATTATTTTGTAATGGAGAAACAATATGATCTCCCATGTAGCACATTCTTGTCAACATGTGCAATTTCCATATAAGACAAGGGAGGCGACCATGGTGATGGAAAAGCATGACATGGAGCAAGGGTCCTAGGCATGTAATTCATTCCTATGCACATATGTGTGTCTATGACCTGTCTGACAGATTTTTTTTCTGAGGAGTTGAGACATACATATGTTAACTTATCCCAAAAAAGAGAGCACCTGAAGACCAAAGTAATGATTCTAACAATGCCAAATTTGGTGGACCACTGAATTTTTCTTTCGAGCTTACTAACAAGGGTTTGGGTGAGTGGTTACAAGAAGTGGCAATTACACAAAAAGCAACTGTAACACCAGAGAGCTCACCCCCAAATGGGTGAATTCTTCTGAAACTGCAACTCTGAAGCTTCCTACACTATCAGCTGCTCCACAGTGTGAATGTCTTTTCTCTGTTTTACTGATGTTAGTCTTCATTCCCAATAACTGTTTACTCCCATTTACATTATCAGATAAAGCCCTCAATAATCTTTTAAGTTTTATTTTTTCCTTTTCACTTGTGACTTTTGGTGACTTTTAGTTTATCTACAGATGCTCATTAGCCTCCCTTTTTCTCCTGAAGCAAATATTGCCATTCCTAGAGAATGTTGCAATTAAAAGGAACATGCCATACAATTCTATATACATACATGCATTCACATCTATACACCAAGGAATATGTACACTCACAACATTTTAGAATTTTAATTTTAAAAAGGAAAAATATCATATAACTTTTTATGATTTGTAAACTACTTTAAAAATCCAGCTGATAGGATAGGAAACTGGAGAGTGGATTAAAGCTATTTAAATCATAAAATTTATTTAACTATATCAAATATTTTTAATCTAGCACTGATAATATCAGAGGCAAAAAGATATTATATTGAGTTCATTAATTAATTAAATAACAAAAATTTTGTACTAATCTTTCTCTAAAAATTTCTAATAAAAATTTTACCTAAATAAATTAAGATAAATATCATTTCTTCTGAAATTGGACTCTAATATCTTTATACATCTCAATACTGCTTATTGCAATATGGAAAATACTAAATAATAGTGAAAATAAAATTAGGAAAGTTATATTTATGTTTTTGTAGAAAACAATTTTTTGTAATTAGTTTTAATATATAATGTAAATATTATATATTTAAGAACTCAGGGAAAATTATGTGCTTAGAGAGTTTTGAGGAATTTGACAATAAGGCAGAGGGTGAAAGATTTTGGACAATAGCATATTTCAGCAATGAGATTGAAACAGGACCAATAGCATATAAATTCTCATTTTACCAATTCTCAGGCATCTTTGCAACTTCAAAAAGTCTATTTTAAATAAGATGAGGCCATATAGCAACTGAAAAGAAATATACAAGAAGGGTTGATGGGTAAAAATGTTAAAGGAATGAACTGTTTGACAAAATACAATTCAGCCCAGCTAGGTTCATATAAAATTAGATAACTTGTAAGCAATTTCTGCTAGGGAGAGTGACATTATTAGTATTTATACTATAAGCTTATATTAATTAAAGTAATTTTAGCTATATCTCTCCTTAATAATAACATCAAAGCTTCCTAAAAACTTCACTACTCTTTTAAATTCACATTTTTCAAAGCTCTTGGACATATCTTTTCTGCAAACATCCATTACAGAGCAAATGCAGCATTTCACTGAACTGAATCTTTAAAAGGCAATAAGCCAAATCATATGTCACATTGCACAGGGATTGTTCCATGAAAAAATACTGCAGTTTCAAACGACAAACTGCTTGTGTCTCCATAATGTCAGAGTATTTTATGAACTAGCATGCTAAAATTTAATCTAAACTATATTGACTTATAGTACTGAGACTCCATGAAATCAACGCATTGCTCAAAGTTCTGTTTTCTGTCTGGGTAGCTGCTCTTGGGTGAGCTTTCTCGTGGCAGTGTTGCTATTACACAAGGAAATGCTTCACAGCTAAACATTGCCAAACCCAGAATACAAGTCACATGCTGATTCTGAGCATCTGCCAGGTTTGTTTACTAAATTCTCAAAGTTTGAACAAAGCCCTAAGAGACCTCAGACCACCTAGTAACAAACTCCAGACAAAGACAAGATAGCTAAACTCCAAAACATCTGCTTCTACAGCATACCAGCATGCTTAACTTCTTACAAAGTGTTCCCCGCACATTCTCATTACAATATGCCAACCTATTCAGACTTCCGTGTGGATTCATCTGTCTGAGTCATTGTCTCTGAAGCAACTCAATTTCCTCAAGCTGTAGATGGGCCTGAAATTGCTTACCTGACTCACAAGCAAATGTCTTTGACGTTTCGTCATGAAAGATAATTGCCACTGCATGCTTCTTTGTCTCTCGAGGCAGTCTGGTAATATTTTTGATGTTGTGCAGTTCAGTTACCTTGAAAGAGAAGAATATTTTTTCTTTTTACTTTTGAAATTCTGGGGATAGGCCCCCAGAGCCTTGTATGTGCTAAGCAAACATTCTATCACTGAAAAAATTTTTATTTTAATATATGGTATATGTGCTACATTACAATGTTTTAAAGAAAATGGTCAATTATCACTACCTTATGCCCTTAAGCACTGTTCAATAGGTCACTGTACTAAGTTTGAATTGACTCTATCCACCACCAGTAAAGACCGAAACATAATGTCTTCTATTAGGCCTTCAGTTTTAGCCATCACTCATATTGGTTGCTGTATTTGAAATACTCTAGTGATCATACAGAATAGCTTCATGGAGGCTGTGCTGTTATTAAACTTGTATCTGCATAAAGCAATAACAATTTGGTACAAAGAGCATTCTCATTAAATATGTTTTGAATATTGATGAGATTTAGCAAGAAGTCTCTCCTCTAACACCTTACAAGTTCCAGATAAGACTAGATCACACAGCATCTGACAGCTGCCAATGGAATAAATCACAATTTTAACATTTCAAGCTTCCAGAGAAAGAATATACTTTTAAAAATTGTGTACCAATAATTTTCACAAGAATAATTCCAAGAGCAATGAAGGACTTGAGAATGAAATTTCAGCCCAAAGTGGGATATTGATGCATGCTGAACTTTTTTTCATGATGCTTTTGTTGTTTATTTATTAATAAATCTTGTTATTTGACAGTTTTTCACACGTACATAGTGCATTCTGATTACTCTTCCACCTCTATTGTATTTTAATAACCACATTACCAGTGTAGAAATGGGTCTTTCCCTCTTTAGAATTGTCAGCATGTGTAGGCTCTATCTTGAACTTGATTATAAAACATTGATGACATGCTAATAAGCTGATACTTTCTTCATCACGGTATAAAAGGAAAGAAACTTGATGATCAGAGGATATATCAGTCCAGTACTAGATAGCCTGGTAAACAGGGAACCACATCTGGTTCTAATGCCCAGATTCCTGACTTCTCTAGCGATTGGTCTCTAGCGCTGGATCAATATAAGGAGTATTTTCTTGGATAAAGACATCTCTTTTGACTTAGTTGTATAAAAAACAAACTTTCACTTTTTTATACGTTTCAATTGTTTTGAAGAAAATTAATGAAAGGAAAAAGCTCAATTCCCGTTATAACTTAGAATACATTAAGCCCAATAGATTTTTTTAGAACAGTTAAATTTAGAGCTATTGATATCAGTTGTGTAGTGCTTTAGGTATAATGCATATACATATTTCATATATTTCAAGATTTCTCCCTCATATTTGAAGGTAGCCATAGTAATATTGATTAGGATTCCACAGTATAGCTGAAGTTAAAGTGATCAATACCTGACCAAAGCCTGCAATTAGATCATATAAAAATGACATGTACAAAATAAAAGTATGTAGTTATTATTTTAAAAGAGTTGTTCTCTTGTTTTCATGGATTTTTTAAAAGATTTTCAAGGGCAGAGAATTTCAATACCACATGTAACTCATGGTCTGTCATACCTACAGAATTCTCATAAATCATTATTCATATTTTTCTCTTTACTTGCAGTCATACTAAGATTATCATGCATCATATAAATAATACAAATAGCTATTTCAGGTATGATAAAGTTGTCTTTATGTAAAAGCATGTATTCCTATGTATCCATACACAGTACATCATCTACTTATAAATCTTCTACCTATTTCACAACCATCTGAAAGTTCCTTTTCCATGTGAGAAGAACTGTATACAAATATGTTATAATTTCCGAGGAATGACAGTTTTTGGAGAGATGAAAATTCTTTTTATGAAACAGTGACAAACATATTTTGATTGCACACCAAAGTGTATTATCAAATAAAATATAACTCTTGAATTTTAAAAGATGTTTAAACCAAATTTTATTTTAAGGCAATAGATTAAACTTATTTTTGAAAAGAGATATTATTTCTAAATATTACTAGCTTTTCCCAAACAAATAATATTATCAAAACTGAGTCTAAAAGCAATGATGAATTTGTGTTGCTTAAGAATTAGTATAAAATGTAAATATAAAGACCAGAATCTGCTAGAGTGTTATGTAAAATGTCTCACATGTACTAAACAAATAATTTAAAAAACTATTGTTAGGAGACATTCACAGATACTTTTATTTACAAATATAGAATAATACCGAGAAAGATATTATGGACTTTATATTTTTTGTTGTCATAACAAAAATCAACAAATTTAAGTCTTGGACAGATTTGAAAACCTGTCCTGGGTACCAAGGCATGCTTATCATCAGCTCCTCAGGCAATCTGACAGCTGATGCAGCTCAAACAAAGGGCTTGCTCTACTGGAAAATTTACATTTAGAAATGCAGAGATCCTTTGCAAGGAGACCCCAGGCCTAAGGTTTTTGAGTAAATCAGGGCTTTGGTTGATAGCAGTGTGATGGCTTAGCCTCTTTTGCTTAAGAATTTAAAAAGATGATAAGAAAGCACTGATAAGGAACATAAAATTCTGCTTTCTAAAGGGTTTTCAATCCCAACTATTTAGGTTTGAAATACCTGCATTCATTTTTCGCTATCAATATTATCTGGATTTACCATATTGTGTTCAACTGCAATGACTTAAAGGAGAACAACTTTTAAAATAATTTGTACTGCATTAAAGCAAAATGTTTCTTACTATTCTAAAGCCTGACAATGCAACATAAAAATAATTATAAACAGTCTGTAAATTTCTGAAATCTTGGATTTTCCAATACTAAAATCAGTATTTTTTTCATTATTTAAAATTTTGTATGTATTTCTATAAGTTGATTTTATTTTTAAATTTCTAGAAAGGGCACAATATGTTGATCACATTTTAATCAAAGAATTAAAGTAAATTACTTTAAATAAACTAAGCTAACTTGTAACTGAAAATAATTTAAGTTAATTAGGTCTCAAAAGATGTAATAATGAGCAGCTTGAGATACATAGGTTTGACAAGTGCCAAAGCCAACACTTTAATATGAACATATGAACGTGCAGGGTTTTTTTTTAATGCTAGATGGAGCTATATTATTTTTATTTGGTTGTTATACCTTAAGTAATTCATTGGCTTATATATATGCATATGTCAAAAATAAAAATAACCCTTTTCTCTAGGAATGTAGAGGACAGTGCATACTCCTCTTACAGAAGACACAATATTGGCTACAGGAACCCACATTAGATGGGTCATAACCTCTGATAATTCCAGCTTCTGGGTACTCCACCCATGTGCAAACACACACACACACACACACACACACACACACACACACAATAAAATCTTTTTATATTTAATTTAATTTTTTAAGAAAGAAAGAAAGCTATCTTTTTTCATTATACATACCAATTCAAGTTCCTACTCCCTCCCTTCCTCCCATTTCCTCCATTTCCTCCCCCACCTCCTATCCAATCCTCTGAGAAGGCAAGGCACATTGCTTTGGGGAAGGTCCAAGCCCTCCCTAGTATATCTAGGCTGAGCAAGGTATCCATCCAAGGAGAATAGGTTCCCAAAAAGCCAGTACATGCAGTAGGGATAAATCCTGGTGCCAAAGCCAGTGGCCCATCAGTCTCTGCCTCAGCCATGTAACTGTCAAACACAGTCAGGGGGCCTAGTTTGGTCCTATGCTTGTTCCTTCCCAATCCAGATGGTGTTGATGAGTTCCCATTAGCTCAGGTAGACTGTTTCAGTGAGTGCACCCACCATGGTCTTGACCTCTTTGCTCATATTCTCATTCTTCCCAATCTTCAACCAGACTTTGGGAGGTCAGTCCAGTGCTCCGATGCGGGTCTCTGCCTCTGTTTCCATCAGTTGAAGGGTGAAGGTTCATAAACATCATTTTGGGTCTGGGTTACCACACTCAGGATGGTGTTTTTAGTTCCATCGTTTTGCATGCAAAATTCAAGATATCATTGTCTTTTACCGCTTAGTAGTACTCTAATGTGTAAATGTGCCACATTTTTTTTTATCTACTCTTCGGTTTGAGGGGCATCTAAGTTGTTTCCAGGTTCTGAATATTACAAATAATGCTGCTATGTATATAGTTGAATATATGTTTTTGTAAATGTAACCCCAGTAGCATAGACACTGAGAGCAACAATAAATACATGGGACCTCCTGAAACTGAGAAGCTGCTGTAAAGCAAAAGACATAATCAATAAAAAAAAAAAAGGCAGCCTACTGAATAGGAAAAGATCTTCACCTATCCCACATCAGACAAAGACAAAGGACTGATCTCCAAAATATATAAACAACTCAAGAAATTAGACATCAAAATTCCAAATAACCCAATTAAAAAATGGGGTACAGAACTAAACAGAGAATCTCAATAGAAGAATCTCAAAGGGTCGAAAGACAATTAAGGAAATGTTCAACATCTTTAGCCATCAGGGAAATGCAAATCTAAACAACTCTGAGATATACCTGCCAGAATGGCTAAATTCAAAAATACCAATGATAGCTTGTGCTGGAGAGGATGTGAAGTAAGGGGAACACTCATCCATTGTTGGTAGGAATGCAAACTTGTAAAACCACTATGGAAATCAGTATGGTGGTTTCTCAAAACAATTGGGAATCAACCTACCTCAGGATCTAGCAATACCACTCTTGGGCATATACTCAAAAGATGCTCAGTCATAATACAAAAATAAAATCTTAAGCAGTGACAGAATTTAAAAAGGTAGGATAAAGGATCTGGTGAAGATTTCTGTTAATTTTTTCATTGTGAAAATTTCATACATGAATACAATTTTTTTTGAGCAAATCTAACCGTCTAACCGCTATTCCCTCTCGTCCAACTCACCCCACCCCATTCAATGTATGACTTCTTGGGTGGCAATATCACAAGCATGAAACTTGTTTAAATAATAAGTGAAGTGAAAAAAGAAAAATACCTTCAAATTATACACTTTATCCAAATTAATTCTTATCAGTATATATATTATTACAAACAAATATATCATAGTATATATTAGATATTAAACTTTGTCATTTATTTTTATGTTTAAAAGTAGTAGTAACCTCATTTCATGGTGAAGAAGTGGAAATTTAAAAATAGAATGTTACTTCTGGGTTGTGGTGGTGCATGTCTCTAATCCCAGCACTTGGGAGGCAGAGGCAGGTGGTCTCTTTGAGTTCATGGATAGCATGGTCTACAAGAGCTACTTCAAGGACAGGCTCCAAAGCTACAGAGAAACCCTGTCTTGAAACCCACCCTCAAAATAGAATGTTTCCCCAATAATGTGAGTGTTCTGTTTTTTTAAAAACTCTTAAATATCTATCTTGTTCCGCAACAACTTGATACTCTTTTCTGCTTCTGGATCCAGGCAGTCGCAATATGCTATTTAGATTCAGTATATGTAAGGTCTCACATAGTTGAAGAGTTATAAAACTGAAAGTTGAATGAAGAACATTTGAAGTCAACTGCGGCTATTTTACCTACAATTTTTTTTGCCTATAAATTGGATCAATGCTTTTCTAAGGTTGTATCATTAAGGAGTCTGAATTGTGTTAAATATTTTCTTATTCTTCTAGACCAAACTTTGTAGATCAATTTTCAATTTTTTTAGATGTTTTTACTCATTATGGTTTTATATTAACTTGACCTAGTCATTAAAAGATACAAACTTAACTTTTTTCACACTTAAACCTGAAATGTAAATTCCATCCATATTCTGAATATCCCAATTTTCCTAAATATAATATTGTCATTTAAAGGTTTTCTGTCATTTTCCTTGGTTGTAAGCACAGACTGCATTTCATTTCCCAGATGCCAGACCCAAATAATCTCACAGAGAATATATTAATTACAACACAACTTGGCCAATAGCTTAGGCATATCCTCGGCTAACTCTTATATATTAAACTGATCTATTTCTATTAATCTATGTATCACTACTAGGCTATGGCCTACTGGTAAGATTTTCCTGCTATTGTAGCAAAATACTCTGGAGTAATTAGATGATTTCACAAGAGAGAAATGGTTTTATTCTCATTTACAGTTCAAGGGTACAGTACATCATGGTCAGAATACAACACAGCAGAAGATTGAAGCAGTGGTAATATCACATTAACAATCAGGAAAAAGAGAGATGAAAGCATACAGAACTCAGCTCACTTTCTTCTTATATATCCTTAATTCTCCAGGGTATGGTGTACCCAGAGTTAAGAAAGGCCATTCCAAAAACAGCTGAGTGGAGCTAACAGAAGTTCACTGACCCCATACAGACAGCTGGAGAACTAGCGTAAGATTGAACTAGGCTTTCTGCATATGAGTTACAGTTGTGTGGTATGATCAGTTTGAACCAGTATTTATACCTAGTACATGATCTGTCTTTGGAGTCCATCTTCTATGAAGGGACTCCTTGCTCAGCCTAGATAGAGGGGGGAGGACCTTGGCCCTGCCTCAAGTGGTGTGACAGACTTTGTTGACACCCCGTAGGAGATCTCACCTTCTTAAGGGATGAATGGGGTCCGGTGGGAAGAAGGTGGGAGGATGGAAGGAAGAGAGAATTTAGTTTGTTATGTAAAATAACATTACATTTTCTGAGACTCATACAAAGGAATTGTTCCTTCCGGGACCATTTCTGTTGGCATTTCGGCTCAACCTAAGATATGCATCATTGACTATTTATTAATTCTGTTATTTTCATACACTTGACTCTGGAGTTAAAGATGATTTGTTTGATCCATACAATCCATTGTTAATGCATTAGATAAACGTCAACACTGAGTTTATTTATTTGGTGCTTTCAATCACTTTCACCTCAGAGAGAAGGCCACCAGACATTTTTTTAATTTATGATTCAGTTTAAATAATGTGGAAGCAAAAACTTTCTGTAGAATAGGTATAGATATTTTAACAGTTATAAACAAATAGAAGACCAGATATCAGGGAACCCTATTTGTAGAGTGATGACTGTTAGTGAACAGAAGGGATGTGCTATGTGCTGGGGAAAAGTACATATTTTCTCTAACTGACTCTTTGAGTTTTAAAATGAATGTATTTGCATGCATAACAACAGTAAAAAACAAATTAGTACCAATTATGATTTAAAGTTCAGCATACTATTTATGTTATGTATCTTTGACTGATGGAAAATTAAGCTAAATATCAAAATATAATGTCAGTCTTGTTGTTAAAAATTGCATGTAACAGTGGGGCAAGGCCAGTTCAGGCACCTCTCCTCTGCTGCCCAAGGACCTAGCTGGGGACATCCCCATGGACACCTGGGATCCCCTCTAGAGACAAATCTCTTGCCAACCCTAAAATGGCTCCCTTAATGTAGATATCTTCTTCCTTGCTCCTATATCCTCCCTTCCTCCATCTCCACCCTCCCAGTCCCCCAAGCTCTCTCTAGTCTTTCCTTTCTCCCTTCTCTTTCCCCCTCTCCCCTTCCCCCATCCGTACTCCCACCCCATGCTCCCAACTTTTGCCCAGGAATCTTGTTTGTTTCCAATTTCCAGGAGGATCTATATATGTTTTTCTTTGGGTTCACCTTGTTATCTGGCTTTTCAAGGCTTGCAAACTATAGGCTCAATGTCCTTTGTTTATGGCTAGAGTCCACTTATGAGTGAGTACATACCATATTCATCTTTTGGGTCTGGGTTATCTCACTCAGGATAGTGTTTTCTATTTCCATCCATTTGCATGCAAAATTCAAGATGTCATTTTTTACCACCGAGTAGTACTCTAATGTGTATATATTCTACACTTTCTTTATCCATTCTTCCATTGAGGGGCATCTAGGTTGTCTCCAGATTCTGGCTATTACAAATAATGCTATGAACATAGTTGAACAAATGCTTTTGTAGTATGATAGGGCATCTCTTGAGTATATTCCCAAAAGTGGTAAACCTGGATCCTGAGGTAGACTGATTCCCAATTTCCTGAGAAACTTCAGCACTGATTTCCAAAGTGGTTGCACAAGGCAGGGAAGAAACTTCTATCTACACAAAAGGAGTTCAAAGACTAAGACTGAAGAGAGGTAGCTTTGTGAAGACAAAGGAAGACACCTTATTTTCTGATTCTGCCTTCTAAATAATTAGATTAAACTTTCATGGCCTTAAGCCAAGGAGAATATGAAAATTTGTTAGACTAGACCTTGGAAAATAATATAGTTGTACATAGTTATTTATGATAACTTTTAACTTTTTAATTCCAAAGTTATATTCTTAAGTTAAAAACAAAATAAAAGATTGTCATAAAATTTTATGTATACCCTATATACTTACAAAGGATATATCCTTCTTTGCTTTCTGTCTCTATGAAGCATTACATTTATTTTTCCTTTGATTTTTATGTGATTCCCCCAGAGCCTGGCCCAGTGACTGATGTAGTCATGGGAAAGGTGGAGATCCACTCAGGCGAGAGCTTCCTGTCAACAAGCTTTGTCAGCATTGCAGTCCTAGGGGAATGGCAATGAAAAGGTGACAAACTATAAAGCTTCTTTTGGAAAATGAACCTGCTGATATTTGATGGGGTCAACAGCAAGTCTGACCTGCTACTGAGCTGGGGTACTGCTCTTAACTAGGGAGTTGGTCACTGGGAATGGAGGACATGTACCTGCAAGAGGGGTCATTCAAAGGTCAGGATGAGAAGAACTGAATGATGTTCCAAAGGGGATGAAACTACTCTGCTCTTGTCCTGTTCACAGATAATAACTGCTTTTACTTATAATTTGAAGGTTTAGTATGAAGCAGAAAAGAAATGCTATGTGGGAGCTGACATCAACCTCAAAAGCTAAATCTAAGAATCCTGGGAAGACTATCTTGAGTAGCACACTCTTCTTTGACAGAATTATCAGATTCTACTCCATACCCTTCAAAGAGATCAAATATCTGTTGGGAAAATATTTTTCTATCTTTCCATGGTCTCTGACCTTCACTACAAGGTTTTCACGGATCCCTCATAAAACCCTGGCTTATAGGAGAACATGTTATGCTGATTATAATTTTCTAGAAACTGGTTCTTACTGACGCTTCAGGACTCAACACATAGTAATACTCATTAAATGCCAAGTTCAATGTTTAAAGCATGTTTCTGACATTGGGCAGAAACTACCATGATGTGACTGGGATTGCTGCCACTTGATGTATTATAGGAATAAAGAGAGGAATACGTCATGTGTAAAAATGATATCTTTAGAGAATCTCCTTTAAAATGTTCTTGTATTGGACAGACATAGACTGGGACAGGAAAGATGACTCAGCATACTATCTGTTCCTCAAGAGGACACAAGTTTGGTGCCCCACACCCATATCAGGTGATTCACAACCACCGATAACACCAGCTCCAGAATGAAATGGCATCTCTGGCTTTTGTGGGCACTTGCATTCATATAGACATTCACAAAATTCACAGTATAACAATAAATTTCAAAAATACATAAGAATATAATCATGTACCAGTTCTAAGTATTTAAATTAGAATTGAAAAGGCACGAAATATAAACTGAAGCACAGAAGATTTCTTCTAGAAGTACTAAGTGATAGCCCTTTCACCACTCAACTTGAGCCTTGTAAAATTCACAGATATACTGGGATATACTTCTATCTACATAGTGTGTTCATAAATGAGTGCTCTGCCTACATCTATGGTAATTTCATATTGATCAAAAGAAAATTAATACCATACCTGCAATCTTGTCAGTGTTTGAACTTCATAATAAACTCAGGTTTGCCACTGGGATGATATTAATCAGATAAATTCATGTGTAGAATCCAGCTGGAGTAAACTGCTGGCTCACCTCAGACTAGGCAAGCCTAGATCCAAAATAGCAAATACAATGTTGGAGGCTAATACTTTCAAAACTTTCTGAAAGTGTATAAAAAACTATAAGGAAATAGAAGACTCCTGGAAACCAAGTTACATTTCAGATTATACATCATATCTATATTGTCTGGATTCATAGAGATAGAAAAATGAAACGTGGAAAATTGTCTTATAATGGCAAATATTTCTAATATTTACAAGATATGATTTTGTGCCCTTGCAGGCCTGATTAAAACACACTAATTTCAAATATTTTACCCAAATTATTGAAAGAAAATACGCTAACAAAAAATTAGCTTTCCTCAATATTATGCAACATAAAGTATGCCATTGCACATTAAATTTTTATGTGATAATAATTTTAGGTTAAGAATAAAAACATATGCTAATCATCCAACATATCATTTCGCTGAGTCTCAAAGCCTACAATACTCTAGCAATTAAAATTTTCAGGTCAATAAAATGTGTTTTGTAGCTGCTTCTGAATGGAAGACAAAAATTTCCAAAGGGAGATGAAATTTTTACTGTTGTTATTATGAAGTTATTAACTTTAACAAGTTTTCAAATAGTAAACCTATCAAAAATAAATACAAGTCATTATTATTATTTGATGAATTAAATATGCTAAATAGGCATTTACAATGAGGTAGAAAGCACTATTCCAGATTATATTCTCATGGTTGTATTTTCCAGTTATATATTAGGAATGGATATGCATTAATTTTATAAAAGAAAAGAATCATTTGTTCTCTATAATACAACCTTTATTTTGCTGTCTGGGCCTGAATTGCACAATAAGGTGGCATTACTGATGCATATAAAAAGGGATCATTTTAAGAACCAAAAACACTCAGAATATTTTGAAATGGCAATTAAAATTAAGGCATAGTTTCTAAATCTGTGAAATGTAAAATAATGCTTCAGAAATGATGGAAATAATGTTTAAGCAGAATCGTAGTACTGAATATTATTTTTTATTTGTTTGTTGATTTTTTTGGTAAATCTGATTTACTAAGCAAAATGACTCTTTTGAAATTGCAAGCTACATTTGATATTCAAATGGTGTCAAAATTCTTGTACAGCTGACATATATTGTTGCCCTGATTTCTAACTTACATGTTCTGAAGCAGAAATGAGTTGAACAATGTGCCCCTGTTACTTTTCATTTCCTACAGACACTGTCTTCTAACTTTTATGCTAGTATATTATTTACATTTCCAGATAGGAATATTTAGATTAGGCTACATAGTTTCTTTCTACAGAGGCTATTATAATACGTTACTTTGAAACAGAAAAAAAGATGACTGACTACTTAAAAAAAAAAAAAGGAAGGAAGGAGAGCTCAGATTGTAGCTCAATGGTAGAACATTTGAACATGTGAAAGGCCCTTAATTAGAACTTCTTCATCGAAATTGATACAAGCTGTGTGATTTACATTATAAAAATACTACAACTGTTTTAGGTTTTAATTTCGATGAAGAAGTTCTAATTAATTGTACAATGAATTTGGTTCACATTTGCTCTAATATGATAGGTTAAATTAACTACCCCACTTAAATAGTAGTTTGTTGTGCAGGCATAATTGAGCAACATAGAAAAATTCTTATTTGTGCTGCCTAAGATTTGGTGAAATTTTAATTGACATCAAATCAGATGCTACAAAGATCAAATTGAGCTCTGGAAACTTCCTAACATCTTTAGGTTATGACAAGGCAGATCTGTTCTGGTCCCTGCAAAGAGCTCAACTTCTGGACTCCTCTGTTTAACCTTTACTTAGAATTATTTACTTGGATATTTCATAGAAAGGGCCCCATCATACATTGGTAATTCCCTTATTTTCTTGTTCTACATGAAAGTTATTTTCCCTATTCATTTTCACTGAGTGTTCCCCAAGTAATTAGTATGTGGAAAAAAGATGAAGACAGTCAATAATACAATAAATAAAAAGTCTAGGATGATACATGATATCTGACTCAGAACCAGGTTGTTAATAGATGCTCTTGTTCAAGAAACAAAAACTGCTTGCAGATGGAGCAACGTTTATTATGCAAAAGAATAAAGGTATACAGGATTTTACTCAAATAAATAATTTTCACTCTAGAATTTCTTTTAGGAGCCAAGGCACAACAAGCCTTTGAACACAGTGTACATTATTATCAAGAATGTGATCACACAAACATGGAATCCTGTCTTCATGATTTCAAAATGAGAAAGTTAACGTGATTATACACATGTACTATTTCTACAAAAAACAAAAAAAGTGTAAGGGTAAGCTGTAAAGGCAACTTCATTTCATAAAGCAACCTTTACCTTTCCCTGGGTTCTCTCAGCTGGTTGTTTTAAATGAAATTAATATCCTGCATGAAAGGAAGAGAGAGTGAGAAAAACAATGATTTCAATATCAGGTGATGGGGATTAAGAAAAGAGATCAGATTTGGAATGTGATTCAGTGGTATAAACAAACACTTGGGCACCATTCACAAGCTTGTTACTACCTATTTAAACATCATTTTTCTACCATTTTACAGTTTTCTTCTCTGAAATTTCATGACAACCTCTCCATTCATCTTCCAAGGGAGTTTTATTGATGTTTTCTCCCTAAGGACAGCACTCATGTTTCTTTCATTAAAATTTCTCTAAATGGTTTCTTTGTCATCTATTCAGAAAATTAAGGAAAATTTATTAGTTGGTCTTATGTAAATTGCTCTTGTTCAGTTTTCATCCAGGATAAATTTGTTTTGAATATCTATTATGACAATTATATACAGCCACATTCTCAACCCTAATGCATTTTTAATAACTTCCTTCAGTAGCTAGTGATTTGAAATTCAAATTTCTTTCTAAGTTTAAAAAAGTATATACCATTTTAAAATTGCTTCATATACAATTGATTCATGCAGCAAGATTTCTTTTATAGTAAACATATCAAACGTCTAAATGAGACCATTAATTCTTGTAAGCATATTTCAGACAGAACATAGCACACAGTTAAAAGTTAATAAAAAAATAGTTGTATCCTTGGTTTATTTTTAGTGACCCTTCACTTAGGTTAGAATCATTCTGCTCATTTGATTTATTATTTTAATTTATGGCTATTAAACATGATTGTGACTTTTAGAGAAAGTCAAAAAAACTATTTTCTACATTAAGGAACGTATCTGAGCAAAGCACAATTTTTTTTAACTTCGGAGGCTTAGAGGACAAAGCTTCATCTTTTATGCAGTCTTTATGATCCCTCTTCACCACCATCTTTCCACGTGCTAGCTCTTTGTTGAAGGTTCACCAGCATTAAACTAACCAAACTCTTTGTCAATTTACTCATACCCATACACATTCCTCCATATAATGTATTTTATCAATCACTTTGCTTTTTGAAAGCAGTAATATTTAAGGAAATCCCCACATATCCACTTCTCCCTTATTAACTTCTAATTAGCAGAGACGGAATTAACTGTTTTCCTTTTTCCATCATCACTTATTACAGTTAGCTTTATAAATCTTTTCCATCCTAGGTTGCAAATGTTAAAATAATTATTAGTTATTATGCCTTACCATTTGAGGTCTACTTCAACATGTGTGTGCGTGTGTGTATGTTGTGTGTTTTGTGTGTGCATGTGAGTGTACGTGTGTGCAGTTGTCATGTTATGCAACACTTTCATGTAGTTCACATGTATGTAGTGACCAGATGGAAACTTTCTTCAGTACTGTTCTTCAATAATCCTCCCATCATTTTTTGAGACACTCTCACTCTGAGATCTGAGGCTAGGTAATTAGAATAGGCAGGCTAGAAAGTGAGACCCTAATTTCATCTCTCCATCTCTGCAGCACTGGGATTACGAGGGAGTAAAACAACACCTAGCTTTTTACCTGGGTTCTTTTAATAAATAAGCCTTTAATTGAATTGTGCTCCCAGCCCTTCCAAATATTCCTAAATACTTGTTGTGCAGTAGATCATTTATATGTCACATAGGCCTGGAGGTTGACAACTGTTTTCCTTGATCCATGGACGAGAATATCATCTTACGAAACATTGCTTATTTCACACTAGACACAGTGGTATCCTAGGAATATATATTGCATTAAGAGTATGCATTAACTTCTAGAGCATTCGTTATGCCCATTGCATAGAAAATGGGATTAATCTTGGTTTTATCATCATCAGGTGGGTCCTGGATAGTTTCTTCATCTCAAGTAACGATTACTCTGAGACAAATATTCACTGCAGTTTATTCATGTTACCCCGTGAAAGCACAAAGCACACAAAAGTTATTAGTAAAATATGCATAATTCAGTTACTTAAAGGGTAATATGATTTTGAGGACTTAGACAACTTATTATATTGAGTGATAAAAATGTCAGTTTAGAATAATAAAGGGATAATAAAGGAGTAAAAGGTAAATGGTTATCCGAAAGGGAAAAAGAAAGAAGCTATTACTGTCATTGAGTTGGTTAATACTATGGCAAGAAGAAAAGAATGGAAGTCTGTAAGAGGGAAGCTGTGAGAGAATCAGATTGCTAAGCAGGAGCATGAAGCATTGCAGCTCAAATAAAACTAAACTGAGCAATTAGACTGGAGGCATAGCCTCATGAAAAAGAATCTTAATATAGCACCAAAGAGCCATGCTATAATTATTCTTCTGATTGGCACTAGCCAAAACTTCCCATTTCAGTTTCCAGTCAATCAAAAGAAAAAGTGAGATAAAATTTTTGATGAGTGTCTTAAATTACTGAAATTGTTGGTTTGCACTGCCCATACTATAAAGAAAATGTTATAGTAATAAAACATACTCTTCATAGCACTGTCATGAGAAAGTCAAATATAGAACATGAGGGAATGGAATGATCTAGGGGTGGGGAGAGGGATGGAGTGAGAAAGCAATGAAATTATTTCTAATTGTGTGTTTCTTATGTTGGAAAGTGCATGTTAATAAGTTTGCACCTTGAGTTCATTTTTAAATGCTAGTTGCTTATTTTCTTGAATTGTGATATTTATGTAGCCTTAATTATATTTTGTTCTGTATATGCTTTGTGAAACTTTTTATATTTGGTAACCTGTCTTCTAAATTAAAAAATGGGGTGATTTGAAGGGAAATTATTTCAAATTTTGATACAGTTTAAATTGAATTTTAAAGAATTCTTTCTCCTCCTAAAATATATTACTTATAACATTTTTGCTTATAAAATAAGATTCCTTTTATGATTAATTCTGTAACTCTAGCATGTTTACTGTTTATTTGAGAACAGTGATCAGTTTTGAATTTTTACTTCTCTAGTGTGAGGTAGCGTTGATATCACTTAATACTCAGTTTGTTGAAGAAAAAATCTTTTTCTGTTGCTTTGTGTTTATTGACTGTGTAAATTGATCACCTAGGTTTCTATTTGCTACTTATCTTTTCCATTAGCTTCCATTGATCTGTGCTTACAGTACCTCATTTATAATGCATGACTATGATTTCTGTCATTTTAGAATGTCTTAGCAACTTCAATAACTTTGCTTTTCTGCATTAAGCTTGCTTTGATTAATCTGTGTTATATACATTTCCATATGACGTTATCCTGTCAGTATCTACAAAAATAACCTAAAAAATTTATTAGAATATTTTTGCATTATGTGTCAATTTTAGACCATGACAACCTAGTAACATGGAAGAATCTTAGACACAAACTTCAGCATTTTGTCATATATATGCCTTCCTCCCATAATTCTAAGTTGCTTTCCATAGTTTTCAGCATGGAGGATTTTATATGTGGTTTTATAAGTTCACTTATTATTTGTTGGCACTGATATTAATTGAGTGATTTTTAACAATGCTATTTGCCAAGTGCCAAATGCCACTATGTGAAAAAATGCATTGAGTTTTATACACTAAAATTTCCATGTCTATTGTTCACTAAAATTTATTGGCTCTGTATTTCTAGTTTGACAGGCATTTACAACAAATAATTATGCCATCAAAGAATAGAAAACTTTTTTCCTTTTCTATGGGAAGTTTACGTTAGTTCTTTCCAAATTGTTGATGTTTGCTCTCGTCTTGGCTTATTGAGAGCTGTGCATGATCAATGCAGGTTGAATTCTGAGAAAAGCTTTTTCTCTGTATTTCTTTAAATGGTCCTGTGATGATTTTTTTTATCTTCTATTGCTAATTATTCCATTAAATTTCAAACAAAACAACCTGCTCTTTATGGTGTCTTCTTGTTGTCATATATTTCTAATTAGATATGTTAATAGTTTGCTAAAAATTTTGGATTTACAGAAAATGTTCATAGTTTTCTTTCAAAATATTTGTCTTTTTTGAAATTAGGATACTACTGACAATGGTTATTAGAAATAAAAGGGGGCTATCACTTTAAAGAGGGGAATGGAAGAGATTTGAGAGAAGGTAGTTGGTAGGAGCTGCAGGATAGAAAGGAAGATGCTGATAGGTGAAAGGGATATAATTCTATCTCAGTTAAAACACTAAAACAAATAAATGTAAGGACCAATTATTGTAAAAGAAAATAGTTAAATAAAACATTAAATGTAAGATTCCTGTTGAACCATTCAGAAAACGTGTCATTTCAGGTTTACCATTTGTTGATTTTTTTCCCACTCTCACTGCATGGTGTGTCCTTTCCATGGTTCACCCTCCAGCATTTATAATTTTATCATCAGCATAGTGACTGTCATGAGTAAACTCTATATTATATTTTTTGCTTTGAAAATGTTTTGCTGTGATTTACTCCCTTAGACTGTATTGTTAAAGCTATATCTGTGGTGATCTGTGGGTGGCTCATGCTTAAGGCAGGATACTCAAGCCTCAGCTACGAGGTGATGCTAGTTTGCCAGACCCCATCGCTGTCACCCAAGACCTGTACTGAGTGTGTGTATATCATTAACAGTATCTTCTGAATTTCTCTTTGAAGTGTGTCTTCCTTACTCTCTGATAGCCCACCATAATCAGTGCCAGCTACTTTCCTTAGGCTTTGTAGTGTTCCGGTGAGTGGGAGTCTGCCAGGGCCAGGGCAATTACTATGACTGCAGCTCCCCCTGGTATAAAGGGGTGCATTTTGTTTTGGCAAATCATTTGACTCTCTATTACAAACAAAGTGTTTTGTTAAGAGACCAATGTTATTTTGTATTTTGTGATTTTGTGGTTTGATGTTTGTGGGAGGAATATATAGTTACAGATTACTGTTTTATAGAGAGGAGATGGAAGGAAAAATAGACATTTGATCATAGCAGTTATGATACACTTTCCTGTTTATATCCCTATTATTTCCATCACTTACAGAATATTTGCCAGTTGTTTGTTGATTTATTTTGAATCTCTTCTTCCATATTTTGGCTCAGTCTTTTTGTTCTTAAGCATACCAAGGATTTCTACCTCAATCTCTTGTATCAGGTGTTTTTGTCTTCAATTATGAAATGATCTGCTTCATCTTTGATATTCTTTGAGGCTGCTCCTTGTAATACTTCATCTTTGTCTCACCAAGCTGCAGCAGTTTATTTTTTATTCTCATTTTCTTTTACAGTAAAATACTCGATTTCATAGCACTTTCCTTGTCATTTAAGCTTAAGAACAATGGTAAACAGATGTAGCATTTAATAATTTTTCTCCACCACTGAATCCCCAGTGAAGAAAAAAATAGTACATATTTAAGAAGGTCTATAAAATCATACAAATAATGAATCTGAATTCTAGATCAGGCTGACAGGCAGGATATTTCAAAGACTGAATTTTTTTTTGCAAGCTGACCATTCACAGTGGAAACGAAGAGATTTTCAATATGCAGTGTCCAAGACAAATCCCAGAAAGCACATTCTTTATCCCTGAACACTCCTATAGAGAGCACATGATTGCTACTGTAGTATAAGAAGAGATTAAAGTTGGAAATTCATATTATATGAAATGAGAAGTGTCAGGTTGATGATTCATGACTATAATTTCTACACCTGAGTAGCTGAATTGAGAGAACCCCAAGTTCACAGCCAGCTTGGGCTGCATAATAAAATATGATCTCAAGAATAAAATAAGGCTGTACCCCCAGATAAAGAATTATGGTCAATTAATGACTGCTAAGAGAGAAAGACTTCGTTTGTTCCAGGAACAAGTTCCTGACAGCTTATCCAAGCCCCCAAAAGTCAACCTCAACCACAGATACATATAAGCAACACTAAAAAAAACTTAGGATATGGTTACATACATGTAACACTAACAATTAAGGAACAAGAGACCAAAAGCATAATAAACAAGTAAAACAAGACAACAACAAGATAAGCAAGGAGGAGAACTAATTTAGATTTCTTCTAGAGATGACCACTCATCAATAAATGATAGACACCCTTTCTCGAATCATTCAAGTGTTATCTTTGTTACAAAATCAACTTGAATTCTAAATTATAGGAAATACATAGTTCTATAACTCTCCTTGCCATGTTATGTGTGTATGCATTTTGTCTGCAGTAAGATTCAAGCTTATGGGACAATATTTTTGTCTTATGCAACCTTACATCCCAAGTCATGAATAGAGTACCTGGTATAGAGCAGACATTCAATATGTATTTGTCACCAAATTACCAGTCTACAGTTGAAATCCTAGAAAAGATGTATTGTTTTCATATAAAAATGATAAATTAAACCATGTCTTGCTAAGCATTTTGCTTGTTTTATTTGGGGGGAAAACAGCATTGTATTAACTGGAGTGTCAACCAATGCGTGGCACTGCTGAGCAGCAAGGTTGCACCAGTTACTCTTCTATTGGTTTGATAAAACTCAAGGACTCTTACAGAAGAAATACTTTATTTGGGGTTACAAATCCAGAGGGATTAGAGTTCAAGATGATGGAACAGAGACACAATGGACAGACATGGAAGTTAACAACTTACATCTTGAACTGCAAGCAAAGAGCAAAAAGAGTTAATTGGAAATGATATCTTTAAATCTCAAAGTTGAACACGAATGACATATATCTTCCAATGAGGCCACATCCCCTGAGGTTCTGTGTAATCAGGGGTTCTATTGCTGTGAAGAGACACTAAGACTACCACAATTCCTATAAAAGAAAACATTTAACTGAACATGTCTTGCAGTTTAGAGGTTTAGTCCATTGTCATAGTGGGAAGTATGGCAGCAAGCAGTCAGACATGGTGCTGGAGAAGCAGCTGAGAGTTCTACATCTGGATTGGCAGGCAGACACTGGTGCTGACTTGAGTTTTTGAAACGTCAAAGTCCATGTCTAATGACACACTTCCTCTGACAAGGCCACATCTACTCCAACAAAACCACATATCCTAATACTTCCAAACAATGCCACTCCTTATGAATCTATTGGGACCATTTTCATTCAAACCACCACAGACTCTGCAAACAGTCTTGGGCCCAATACTTAAAAACTAAAGAATATGGGTGATATGCTATTCAAATCACCATGAAAAGTTCTAGCCAAAATTTTATGGAACATATAAAATGTTCAGCCCTCCACAATTTTTCTTGTAAAGAAAATATGAGTCAGCTATGATGGTTCAAGTCTATAATTCCTGAAATTAGGACCTAAGATAGGAAGATTGCCAATCTTTTGAGACTATCCTGGGCTAAATAGTAAGCCTCTTTCTAAAAGCATAAAAATGAACGTTATGGCTTTATATTTAATTCACTGCTTGCCACTTATTCTTAAGTCTGCTTTAAGGGTTTTAAAAACATGGCTGATCTTAATGATACACAGCACCAGTGAAATTTTAGTATGCAAATCCTTTTTTATATGATCAAAATAGGCAGAATTATATTGGCCATTTTATGAAATACCCACTCAAATTGTCATTAGAGACATGCAATGCAACTGTTAAAATCTATTCACTAACAAGAAAACCAAAATGTCCATAAGCTAGTAAATTATTGAGCAGAAAATCAAACATTATTTTTCTGGTAGTAGATCAATATCAACATGTAAAATACCTGACAAAGATTACAACAACTTCAGTTTTAGGCTATCTGACCATATTTAGATGTAAATATATGGTTGGTAGTCTTTTCATAGTTGGATTATATAGCTTATTAACTGTATGTCAAGTAACATATAGTTAACAAAATGGAATAAAATAAAACTGTATATCATGTAAAATAAAATACTACAAATTCATTACATCATCTGAGGTCACTTATGCTCTATGAGTCACTGTGTAAGTTGCTAATGAGGAATTAGAATTTGTATTGAGCTTTTGCAAGCAGCGGTATGCAGGCTATACAATTCCACACTTCTGGGTACAGTGGTATGAAATTATCACCAAAGATAAATTAAGGCCACATGTTTATGGCTATGTGAAGGTCATATTGTATATTCTTTCAGTTATTATGAAGCTTATAGTTTATTCCTGGAATTTATGCAGCATCTACATACCAGCATATTTAATGATCATTTCTTGTTAATGTGCTGAGTAAACAGCTAATGCTATCTATATTAACATTGCTAAAGCTTGTCTGATAAACGTCATTTCTTAAATACTGCTATCGTTTAAATCAGAGCAGCAAATGCACAATTAACCTGAACAGGAGAAAAGTACCCACTCAGCACCTTAGAATGGATCTAGTTGAGTTATGACTCATCTAATTTTGCAAAGTCGCCATAAAAATGAGCTTTCCAGTTTGCAGAAGTATAACTTGGATTTACAGCAGATGATTAAGATAAGAAAGAAAAATAACTTTTACATTTTATCAGAACAGGAGCATTTTATCCTGGCTATGAATTTTTCCCTCTGTAGATTTCATTCATCAAAGAAATGTCTCCACAAGTTGTCAAGAGCCCAGCTGTTCCCCAGGGACCTCTACATGTGTGACTTACCTTGTGAAAGTTTCTGAAATAAGCTGCCTTTTCATCTGGAAATTTTTCTAGCCTTCTGGGTCCCTTGCTAGAAGCCTTCTTAAAAACCAACCAACATCGTCTGAAAATCTGAAACAAATAAAGGCATCTGATTATCCACTCTTTCCTATAAACTTACTGGCTTTTGAGGTCTTCTCTATTCAACCAATCCATAAGGAACGAGTTTGTAAAACCCCATTTACTTCATAGAATAGCTTCTTTAAAGAAGTGTGTGACTCATAGAAACTACAGCACATCTTAAAAACAAAATGTATCATGTAAAATTCAGTGCATTAATCAGCTTATTTTAATCATTTTTAAGTAATCACTTAGTTGCCAGTACTGCATGAATAATGGAAATTCTTTATTTCATATCCCACTGCAGTGTAAATTTATTCGGGTTAAGTGAAATAGATACATACTGCTTGTTTTCTAACTTTGAATAAAAAATAATATTTATAATTGTCTTATACAGCTTCAGGATTATCAACAAATGGTCATGATATAATTTAGAAAATAGTAAAAAATACAGTTTTATATTGGGCCCATACAACTCTCTTGCTTTACAGTTTTATATTTACTAGAATATGCTAAATATTTATTATGTAAAATGATATCTTTCAAATAATATGTGTACATCTAATCCTGATTACTACTTTTAAACAGGTACCGTTATGTTCATTTTATAATGAAACTAAGAGGCAGGACAAAGGCTTGAGTAAATGTCTTTCTGAATCTGTAGTTTTAGCTTTTAAAATACTGTTAATTATATGAGCTCACTTTATTATTTTTGGACAATGTTCTTATTTTATAGAAATAATCAACACTAATCTTTTAGGTTGCTTTCTGATTTTTACTGTATAATATTACATGATCTCCGTAGGTATGTTGAAAAGAAAAGTAAAATGTATTTTGTCCAAAGCAATTGAACTTTCTTGGTAATTTGAAATGGACACAACTTTTTAATGTCTAAATTTAGCATATTTTAATTCATGAAGAAAAATTCTTCAGTAGCATGAAGAGAGATTTCATCAAAGGTAATTTTAGAATCTTAGTCACTGTGTTTCTATTCTGTCTTTATTTAAAGTACACATTTGCCACAATCCCTTTTCTGCTAGTAGAAGACATGAGTGTAATTCTTCCAAATTATTCCCATGAACATTTTTCTTACTCACTGAAAGACAGCATTTTCCATGTTAAAAGGCATTCTCAGAACAATCACAAATGAATTTTCCACTAAGAGCAAAGTAAGTAAAATAACCATCTGAACACTCACTCCCTCTGCGCCTGCTCTCTTTCTTAGATCTTTTACTATAGCTTTGAAAAATACATCAGCAATGGTGTTGAGCTCCAAGCATACAATAACATGTCTGCCCATCTCAGGGATTAGATATATCTTCCTTATCAAAGGGTTAATAGCTGCATACCTGTAAATGAGGAACTGGTCAATTTCTTTAGAATGATTGGTTTGCTTTGATACATGGCATTTAGCATGTGGCATTGAATTTCTTTGTTGAACCTTCCAAAATTATATTAATGATTACAATATGGAATCAACATATGATTTGCGTAGCTCCAATTAATGAATTTCAGCCATTTTTATCCAATCCATTTCTCTTTCTCATCTTTCTCGTTTTTCTGCTGAAATCTTTCTTCCCAGCAAACTCCTTTCTATTTGCACGTCTTGTGTCGCATGTGGACTCCTTAAGCTTAATTAGTTTCTTTCCACAGCATGGGAGGGAAATTATTTACTGGAGCAAGGGCAAATTACCAATGGTTGTAGCAATCAAAAAATGACACCCTTTCCCTCAGAACCATACACTGCTAGTAGTCCTTCAGAAAGGGGTAGAACATCTTGAGTTTCTCCCCTAATCATGACAAAATGTATGAAAAAATGTTAATATACAAAAAAAGACAAAAAGACTGTGAAAAATTGGTAAAGCTTTTATATTTTTATCACAGCTCTTTTATTTATTCATCACCCAACTTCAGTGTTACTTAGTGCTCAGAAGAGTAATGCTTGGAATTGAGGGGGAATTTAACAAGATGGGCCAAAGTTTCAGTGTACAGAAAATTCTCCACAGGTGTTGCCCTTCTTTCAGGTTACTTTATCTTACTGATAGGTGCTATTTGCTACAAATAGCAAAGCTGTACATGATAACATTTCTTTTTACTATAGGAGTTCTGGTTCCAACATACTGCTGTGGGAAATATTTCTGTATAAGGGCTGCTTTTATTGGTTAATGAATAAAGCTGTTTTAGCCAGCAGCTTAGCAGAATAGGGCAAGGCAGGAATTCCAAGCAGAAAGAGGAGTGAGTAGGCAGAGTCAAGGAGAATATGTGGAGCCACCACAAGAGGCAGACACAGAAGACAGATGCAAGACAGAACCTTACCAGTAGGTAGGTCACAACCATGTGGTAATACTCAGGTTAAAAGAAATGGAATACTTTAAGATATAAGTTGTAGCTAGCAATACACTTAAGCCTGGCCAAACAGTATTGCAAATAATATAGTTTTGTGTGATTACTTCAGGTCTTGAAAACCTGGAATGAATAACCAGCCTCCATCTACAGATGGTCCCCAACATGTACAGCTAAATCCACATAAAACCGAGAGAGCTACAAAATGAATTCTAGACAAAAAGAACAGACTTCAGTGCAATTTCTTGGAAGTCACATTTTTTTTTTTCAGATGGGCTGTCTTTGCTAGAAGTGAGCAGGGGTGTCATGGCTCCTTTAAGAGAGATCTTCCTGATTCAGCATTAGCAGCAAAAAATTGCATAGACGTGGCTTCCTGGTTCGCCAGCACAAACAGCTCTGAACCTTTGGGAGGTCTGGCTACGGAGCAATTGAATGGAGTTTGTAGGCCCAGGAGCTTGTATGCCCTCTCAGGTTTAAGAGGAAAGTAGCTGAAACCATGCTCACCCCACCCCTGCTTGGCAGGCATTGGGATCTGGTCCGCTAGGAGTGAATTGGCAGGAGAGCATGGCAAATTCTTACAGATGTAAAGGTCTCACATGATTCTGATAATCAATTAAATTAATGAATCTGACTAATCAAATATATATTAGTATATCTGATCAAAGTGTTAAAATGTTTCATTGAATACAAATATTTGCCAATATTAATATTTCATGATGTTTCTAATATATTGAGCAGTATACATGTGCATGCTTACATTTAGGTCATTTTATTGCTCACACCTTGGTAGTCATCATGATAGCAAATGAATCCTTAAAATATTCATAGAAATCCATATGTATGTAGGCATTTCAATGTTCATTTTGTATTACTATAGTTACTTTAATTTAATAATTGAGCTAAATATGAGCCAGAAAGCATGCATTGTTATTGCAGAACAAGCGATACCAAATAAGATGATAGATATACCTATTTAAATAGCATCCTCTCCTTCAGCTGTTATAACATTAACAGATCAAATGACCACAGACATACATGAGCAAGGAAAATGACTGCTGGGAGCTAGAAAATCACTTCTATGAGAAAATATATATGTAAAAAAAGGTTTATCTAAAATGAAAGGTGAAAATCTTTTGAGGAAATGAAATAAAACCCCATGATTGAACTAGCACCTAAATGTTTTTGCCCATGAGAATAAGCAGTTGGTGTGGGAGGTCCTTCTGTCTGTGTGTTGTTTTTATTGGTTAATGAATATAAAAAACTGCCTTGGCCTGATAGGGTAGAACTTAGGTAGGTGGGGAAAACTGGACTGAAAGCCAGGGGGAGACACCATGGATCCTCAGCCTGAGACAAACACTGGTTGGAATCTTTTTCTGCTAAGCCACTGCCACGTGACGATGTACACATTAATAGAAACGGGTTAAATTAATATAAGAGCCAATAACAAGCTAAAAATAATAGGCCAAGCAGTGTTTTAATTAATACAATTTCTGTGTGATTATTTCGGTTCTGGGTGGTCAGAACGAAGGAGCAACCCTCTGCAACAAGCAGTAATGAATGACCAATGAGCCTTATTTATTTATTTATTTGGAAATTGGGGGCAGGTGTTCTATTCTAATTTGATAATTCTTGCATCTCAAGAGCATAAATAATTGCAACTATTTTGGTTTGGGCTGTTTAAGGACAAAATTTATTTCTTGAAGAAAGTCTTGACAAGTATCTGTCTGTTAGCAGGTGACATTTTTGCAGGTTACATCTTTGTTTAGGGAATTCTGCACCCTCTATCTTGGAATAAGAACTGAGAATTTCACCTCTTTCAGACACCCATTCTAAATAAGTAGGTTGCCTTAGCAACCTAGCTATAAGGTGACCTCAGGGCCCTGTTGCTGCCAGAATTCTAGAAGTCCCACGGATATCAGCTGGCCCATTCTATGGTTTCCAATGTGTTAGTTGGATGGGCAGCTTGCCATGATTACATACCCATTCCATCTGATGAAAAATTTTTGCCACATGGCATTTTTTCCTTTTAGCACTTTCTCCATTTCAAGGTGATTTTATACAAAGCTTTCCTTCCCAGTTAAGACTTACCAGGAAGAAGTCGATAGCATATTTCTTGGCTTCAGATCATAGCTGTAATTATGCTATTTAGCAAGTACTCATTCACAAATTTAATGTATTCAATGTCAGATTTAATAGATCTATTCTATCACAAGCCACTGACCTAATGAACCTTGTACATCAAAATAGGATATCAGTACTTGGAAGAATTTTTGATTATAGTAATTGTCAGCGTTGATGGTTGTTGTGATATTTCATTTGTATTTTAATAAATAAAGCATGTCTGAAGATTAAAGAGTAAAACAGTCCTACTGGTCAGCCTTACAGACCAGGCAGTGGTGACACACACCTTTAATCCCAGTTGAAATGCTAGTTTGCCATAGGAATCAGGTGGTAGTGGCGCAGGCCGTTAATCCCAGCCCTAGAGAGGAATTTAAGATAGGAGGAGACAGCTCTCAGGCACAGTCTCATTCTGAGATTCCTGGAGGCAGGACTGCCATTTCAGACTGAGGTAGTAATTAATAAGAGCCAGTAACTGCTTGTTTTGCTTTTCAGTTTGAACCCCAATATCGGTCTCTGAGTTTTTATTAATCATGCTACAGACAGCTTGCCACGATAAAGAAAGTCATAGAATATTTTTCTCTAGGATTCAATATATATACAATGGTACATTTGAGTTTTCTCCTGAAAGCAAGATTCCTTCTTCCTCCACATGTACACACACATACACATAAAAATACACATAAATTACACATTGATATATAAGATTCATTTATCCAAAACTGTATTTGATGAAAATAAAAAACAAATATGTGAAGCCTACTCTGAAATAGGTATGACAAGATTATGCTATGTGTAACTTCCACCAGCTAGTAGAGGATCTTTGTCGTACCAGAGAGAACCATTTGGTGTGTGTGTGAGAGCAACCATTAGAAAGAAACATGTCTAATTACCTGGTGGATTAGATGTATTATGGTTAATATGAAAGCAACGCATGCTATTGATTCAGACTTAAATGTTGTTAAGCTTGTTTTAATATAAGAAATCCACTTATTTATCCATCCATTCATTGATATATTCCTTCAGTAAATCTTGAACGATTTCATGGATATAGTAATAAAAAAAACCTATTCACAATAAAAACCAAATATATCTTCTTATAGAAAGAATTCTTGCACTTTTGAATGTATCCTTAATTATATATTAGGCAGGTGGTAGTTGATAAATAAATGCATTTGTGAGTAGCTAAGCACTGTGGAAATAATTATAGCACAGAGATGTGTTTTGAATACCAGACCTAGTATGTCACCCTCCCTCTCAAGGACATTTTATTCCAACATTAGATCAAGTAGAAGAATATGTGATGCATACATCTGGGTACAGGAGGCCTCTGGGTGAGACCATTGAGCTGCAAATGTGTTCATGGGTTAAAAATAAGAAAATTAAAATGGACTAATGTCAATTGGGGGGGGGGCTCTTAAATTAGAACTGTGGCATCTCAGGCATGTCCACTATTAAGCTTTTTACTTGAGATGTCTGGGTGTTCACCTTATAAATTGTGATAAGAACTACAGCCACCTCTTGTGATTCTGTCTGATCCTTTCCTAACAAGAGGTTTGAGCTTTTCTCTAACCATCACAATATTAGCAAATAAAAACTGTCACCTACCGTCACTCTTCAGCTTAAGCCATAAAACAGATGCCACTCAATAGGATCCTTTATGTAATAGCACGGTGGCTTGAATTAAGTTTCCCAGATTTAAATTCTAATGTCTCCAAATAAATTTAATCCTTCTTCATTCTAAGATAGATAGTTTGTATCTTGCCTGAGGATTGGAATTTTTCTAACTGCTTCAAGAACTAAAAGAGACACAAAGAGTGAACAGGGAATCAGAGTAAGGGAGAAAGAATTTGCAGTTGTGGGGTTTGTCTCCTGCTCCTGTGTGATGTCATTAGAAGCTCTGACCAGAAGAGGGTGTCAGATTCCCTGGAGCTAGAGTCACAGGCATAGGGACTGCACAGTATGGCTACTAAAAGCTAGATTTAAGTCCTCTGAAAGAGAAGTAAGCATTCTTAGCCAATGAGCCAAGTCTCGGGATTGCCTCCCAATGTCTCTTTTAAAAGCATGTTACTCTTCTTTTCCTAAATGATGTGACTCAGTTTCAGTCATAGTAGTCAGGTGAATTCATGACACAAATATTAAAATCTTTCTAAATGAAACTTTAGAAAGTGCAGGTATTAATAGGTTTGACGCTGACCTCACACATATTGGTTAAACAAGGTGCTAAAATATAATAAAAATAGAAGAGAAGGAATTGAATTAACTGAATATTTATTTTTATCTCAGGAATGAATGTTCTAAGAAACGAACAGGAAGTCACTGAAAAGGTCTTTGTCATATGTCTGACTGCAACGTTTCAAAAGACTATCCAATTCAAGGAAAAGCGGGATACTCGAACTGCCACTGATAAAAAGGAACTTAACATGTGTCTAGGGGGTTTAAAATTTTACTAAATTCTTAAAACTTAAGAAAATCTGAAGTAGAAGGGAAAGAAGACAACTCACCCCTAACAAAAGAAAATAAAAAGATACTAGGCTATGCAGGGACAGTGAGCTGCTCTTTCTACTGGAGTCTATATTAATGAGTCTGGAAGATGCACAGTTATGGAAAATCTTGTAATGTCTCTAGATAAACCACATAGACATTAGCAATTCTACTGTTTTTTGTACATATGAGAAAAATATATGTATCTTTTACAACATTTGTGATAGCATTACTCATAAAGGTCGCAAGTGCAGGCACTATGATTTACGTACACAACTGAGCAATTGACACCTTTGAAAGTATATGAACTATTGCTACACAGACAAATCTCAAAATCATCACTTTAATGAAATCTCAGTAAAAGATGATGTTTGAAGCTCCATATATCCGCATAAATCCCCCTGGCTGCCTAAGCCAAGCTGTACTGTGTAATCTATATTTAGAAGTAGAGAGTACCAAGAACAAGAAAGTGATTTCCATCATAATCACCACAGTGACTGATTCATTGAGAGGTGCAGGTGTGAGAGGAAGGTCCATGCTGGAGTTCCTTCTTCATCATTAAAAACATATATAAAGGCACATATGTCAATTTTCATTTAGATGTCTTTATGTAGTTTATGCCATTTTATTAGATTGTTTTAATTTGATTAGAGTCTATGTATGTTTTCTCTCTCTCTCTCTCTCTCTCTCTCTCTCTCTCTCTCCTCATGTGTGTGTGTTTGTATAGTAGGTTTATGCACACAACAAAGACAGAACAGGACCCTGGGTGTCTTCTATCACTCTCTACTTATTACTTGAGACAAATGTTTCACTGAACTGAAGCCCTATCATTTCCCCATCTTAATTGGATAGTAAGCACTTGGGATTCACCTGTTTCTTCCCCTAATACTCAGGTTACATGCCTGACTTTTTCGTGGGTCCTGTGTATTAAAACTAAGGTTCTCATCCTTGCTGAACAAGTATTTTTACCCACTGAACTATCCCCAAGGCCTTATGATTATTTTTAAAAGTGTTCAAGTTTACAAAAATGTCAGGGGACACATTTTACTTTTTTTCCTTTTGTGGTTCCTATTTCCAAGTAGAAAATAAGGAAAGATAACAGATAGAGACAGAGGAACCAATCCTCCTAGTATTTCCAGGGACAGATGGCAGCAATTGATAAGTGTGCTAAAAAGGTGTTAGGATCAACCATTAATTAGGCTGAACACAGCAAGAAAACAGACAGACACCACACAGCTTCTGGCTAAGACTCAGGCGTCCCAGAAGTACTTATGTCTAATGCTATCAAGTTTCTAAAAAAGTCTTGGCAGCTTTGGTTTATCTGTTAAAAATCAGTTAATAAAGACTGGCTACGCCCTGGTGCCTCTGAAGGGGGACAAGGCAGGACTCTAAGGAGAACTTTAAAAAAACAAAAAAAACCTGCTCACCAGTGGCTGAAACCCTGTTGAAGGCTTCACATGGGACCATACAGTCTATGCACTTGTCAGCATAGAAGGAGTAGAACTTACCTATTTAACTCCAATAGTTTGTCAAAGAATGTCAACCCCAGTGGTGTTACCCAAGCTCCCATGCTCCACTGTGTCTCTCTGTGTTCAAAGTCTGTGTTTTGGGCCCATCTCTGTAGTGGAACATGTTTGCATCTGTATTATCTTTGAACTGAGAGATACCTTTAGAAGTGAATGATGAACATACAGAAATGAAGACATAATTTACATTTCACTATTCCTGTGTAATATCGCAGCCATTTTCAGTTTTGTTTTGTTTTTTCTTTCGTGTGTTCCAGTATGTGGATGGTGTGTATTCATGAGTGTGCATGTGGTTAGCACTTGTCTCTGAAAACACGTATGGAAACCAGATGTTACTTCAGGCCTCCTTCTACAGTCATCCATCTTTGATTTGAGAGAGGATCTCTCCTTGAAACTGAAGCTAGGTTGGATAGCCAGTGACTACTCAGAATGGGGCTTCAGCACAGGAGTAGTCTTCAGGCATACTGTTCCACCAGCTTTTACATGAGTGCCGAGGCTCTGAACTCAGGTCTTCACATTTGCACAGCAAGCATTTTCTTAGCGAGCCATCTTCTCAGCTCCAGCCACACTCATTCTTGAAGGAGTACTGTGTTGAAACTCACACATTTGACTTTGTTTTTCACTTAATGTTTCATTACTTTCCTGCTGAATTTGAGAGCAAAAGGAGGCCACCCCCCCTTTTTTTTTCTTGCTTGTAGCAACAGAGGTTTTTAAAATGCATCAAGATAAGTTAACCCCTTCCATGCAGAATGTGTCTCAGAATTAGCAGGTCTCCCTAAATACCCCAGGCTATTTCTTCATCCCCTGCTGGGGTCACAGTGTAGTTGTAACACCATAGAAGGCGTTGGGAGTACCAGGGCTTGAATTTTTCTATGTCATGTGATATAAGAAGGACAATCATGAAGTTCAGGTCAACTGCTTAAGAGAAAGTAGAGAAATAATCTATGTGAAAAGCTTGAAATTTTTAAAAAGTATCAATTATCTAAAGTTCAATGAAATGTTTTTTATTAATTAAAAATATGTTGTGATGAACACTTACTTGTGCTGATATTTTGAACTCATAAGTTAAAATTTCTAACTTGATGTCCTCTGTTTCTTAAAATGATGCATTATAAGAAGAAGCAAATTGGGGTGTATTACAAATTATTTAAGACCCACACTTTTCTCTATGCATATGGCCTTTGGTGGACATACATTTTTTTGTAATCTATTCAATCTACAAACTTCTCTTGAGTATCTGATGCTTATTGGATTCTTCTCCAATATGATGTTGTAATCAATGAATCAAGAAAATGTGAGTACTTATGACTCCTGACTGCATGAAGGTTCTCACCCAGTAACTGCACAGGAAGCATAAAAATATGAATAGACTATGGGATAGTAGAGAATGATGAGTAGAAAGAAAGTTAACAGAAAAGGGAAAATGGAAACCCCAGAGGGAGTAATGAGAGTCACACTATGATGTATGGAACACATCTCTAGCTGGTCTGGAACCACTGTGTAGCCCAGGGTGGCTACAAATGGCCTCAAACTCAAAGTGATCTGTCTGCCTCTGAAATCCTAAGAATAGTATTAGACTTACCAAATAAATATCTGGCAGTTACAACTTATTCATGTAACAAAATTTAGTCTTTATGCTTGGTCCATATATATACTGGTATAATATTCTTCTCATGGCAAAACATAATTTTTGTATTAAATATTTGTACAAGATATCTATAAGTTAGAATTTATGAGTATGAATTGCTATCATCTCTATAAAAGAAAAAACAAACACAGGTAATATTTAATATATAGCAGTCACTTAGTATATTAATATATTTAATACATTCTATTAAAAATTTGAGATATGTATTTACATAGTTCATATTTATATTTCCCAGAATCTAAAGCCCCTTTTAGACCATGATAATAAATTTTCATAATGTTTTAAGCTACTAAAAATATATAAAAATCCCTAAGTAGGTTTCTGTTTAATATAGTCATGAGACAATGACATTCTCATATGCAGAAAATATTTCCCTTTAATCTTGTGTGTCAGTTTCTCAATTCCTTCAAGGAAAGTGATTTTTTTTAATTATTTTATTTTTTGAGAGGCAATAAGAACCAGAGGATTAGAAGAATTTTATAATCTTCTCCTAATATATTTAACAATCATTAAAATTTTTAGAAAATCAATAAAATTTAATAAAATTCTACTTTTTTTCCAAGAAGATGAGACTTGAATAAATAGTCTACATGTAGATTTCAATGTATTTTATAAATTATTGTCAAAATGAAGAAGAAACACTCTTAATAAATTTAGTAAAAAAAACCTACAAATATACCTTTGTCTGTAAAGAATTTAATCTTCATCTCATAGCCTAATGGGTTTCCTCAGAAGAAAAATTTTGGTATTTTTGTCTTGTATATATTTATTCTCTCCCTAAGCATGATTTTTATTTCTCACATCTAACTGAAAATATCAGTATTTTCTCTTCTGTTTATAAGGCAATAAATCATGTAAGGATACTGATCAAATTATTTAATGATTACAAGACATCTATTGAAAATGGAATTTTTATAACTTATTTATTGCAAAACAATTATGTTTGAGACATTGAAATTGGTGTTATTTGAATCTTAAGTGCACCCTTCTAACTTATGTATCAAAGGCATCAGGGTGGAGAGGTAGGAAGTCATTGTACCATTAAGCAAGTCACTGGAGGTTATATATCTCAAGGATGCATTTAGTTCTCTTATTTTTCTGTTCTTTCTGTATTTCCACGTTGTGATGAGATGAGCATGCTTGCTTCATCATAGGCCACTTCAGAAGTTCTGCCTTATCCAGTCACAGAGACTTTGTAAAGAAACCTCTAAGTATAGGATCCAAAATGAGTATTTCTTGCTTCTTGTTGTCAGAGGGAAAAAACTAAGTAATACAAATAATCATTTTTTTCAAAGTTTGTAGTTCTTGTAAAATTTCCCCCTTGGGCTTCCACATTAAAGCCCATTTCTGAGTGCCATAAAGAAACAAAAACAAAATCTATCTGAATTTTATGTAGTATTTTAATAGTTTTGTAAGTACTTAATTTTCTCAAGAATATTCATTATTTAATCTCCTTAGAGGAAGCTTTTGTAGTTCATTCACTAACTATACATAGCTTAATTGCAGAATTTTGATAGAATAGAAAATATAGCTCCATCAATTTACCAATTCATACTATTTAGTGATTTGACCACACTACAAATGTTATATAAAATAAATGCTTTGGTATGTGACAAATAATAAAACTGCTGAAAAATGCTGTCACAAAACAGCACTAAGTAAGATATAATGTTTGCCATTTGCACGTATATAAATTGATTTATTCTAACTATATCAAGATTGTGTAATGTCTTCAGAATTTTTTTAAAGAAACACACTCACATTGTTCTATGCAGTAGACTAATATATTACAACCTGTACTATTGTGTGTTGAATAAGAAAGCTAAGATTCCTGTGTATAAGTGGAGTATTGAATTCACCTAAGTAAATCCTTTCTTGATTCACTTAAGAAATCTTAAAGTACTTAAAACATGCATTGAGGAAAATAAGGCTTACATTATTTTTCAAATTTTTAACCAAAGCATCTTTCTTTTTAATTTTCATCATGATTAATTTATCTCAATATTACTATTATAAAATAAAAATATAAGATAACCAGGCTTTTTTGGCTTTAGGAAAGAAATAGACATTGGTACCAGCACTGACTGTAAGAAATTTTTCCTGTAGACAGTAACAGCATCTGAAAATATTGGAAAATTTTGTTATCTCATAATCAAAATAATGTTCCTTGAGAACAAAATTTCAGAAAGGTAAGAGTGATAGAAATTGAAAAATTAATATGCCATTAAGGAAATAAATTATAATTTTTATTTCTTGTCTAAAACATTTATAAAATTTTAAAGCAATTGTCTGCCAATATACTCAAAACACATTGTGACATCATGCAATGATCATAATAAAATCAATATTTAGTGCATATTAATAATACATGGAAAAACTGGATCTAATTCTTGTGATTGCTGTGTTCTGGACTATGTCTGGGTATGGACAATGGCATTTATTTCTTAGATTCAAAAGCTAAAATGAAAGTATAACAATTTATTCAAGTAAAAACATTCTTTAGTAGTCTGCACAAACTATAAATGATCTAAGATGTAATCCTTGGACAATAAGGAGGAACACTTGTCTATTGGAGGTATCAGTTTCCCTGAAATAGCCTCAGATAAAAATATTGAGCAAGAACCCACTCATTTAAAAACTGCAGGATAAATTAGAATATTAACTACCCTTCAGATAATTGACATCCAAAAAATACAGATACAAGGTCTGTTTGTAAGTTAAGCACTTATGTTTTCTAAATGTAATAAACAAGCCAATAATACTGGATCAATAACTAGGAAAAAGTTGGTTGAACAGTGTATGAAATTGCAGAATTTTTGACTACACAACTCAGTATTTTGATCTGTTATGGTTTTCTGTAATGGACCCCATCTGTTGCAAAGAGACGTTTCTTTGATGAGGAGTGAAAACTAGATTTATTTTCAATATAAGGACAAATATTTAGAAATGTAGCTAGGGATAAAACTGGTTTAGTAAAGTGGTAATGGTTTCTCCTAGTAATGTCAGAAGATACATCTATTGAGTCTCAACAATATGGATGCCTTAATTTGTCCTTTAGACATGCTAAAGAGGACACCTGTGGGATGAGGTGGAGCTGGGAGCCCAGGAGGCCTGAACCCTACACAAAGAACTGCAGGCAGCAAAGGAAAGCCGAAATGGGCTTCCCCAGGGAAGGGCACACCAATGTTATTCATTACCAAATTGTATGTATGTATGGATGTGTGTGTGTGTGTGTATGAAAACATACACACGGGAAGCATTATACAGACCTAGTAGGTTGTAATTAGGACTATATGTGTACACACATATGCATGTAGCAATAATTTGTTTAAAAAAACAGCAATGAATTTAAAAGAGAGTAAGGAAGTTTCTGTGAGAAGATTTGGAGAAAAGAAAAAGAAGGAAGAAAATCCACAACTTTATGATAATTTCAAAAAAGAAATAAAAAAATCCAAGAATTTACAGAGGGAATCACAGTCTGTAATTTCCTGACACACATTCCTGCACCATGTAGGAGCAAGAGTGCTTTATTCTGTAAATACAAGATTAATAAATAGTGTATGTCTAATTTGCAAGGACTTCTTAATAAAAACCACCTTTAAACATGACTATTTCCACAAGAAGTATTGTTACTAGAAATTTCTGATTGTAGGGTGGTTTTCCTCTAATAAGTTTCATGCATTTTAGTAAATATCCACATGTTTCTAAGAAAGAAATCACCGATTATAGTTTAAGTTAGTTTTAGAATTTCAAAAGACATTAACTCTTCCTTACGATAAATTTTAAAACAAACCTGGTGGTAGTGGTACACACCTTTAATCCCAGCACTTGCAAAGACAGAAACAGGTGAATATCTTTGAATTCAAGGCCAGCCTGGTCTACAAGAGCTAGTTCCAGGGCAGGCTACAAAGCTACAGAGAAACCTTCTCTTGAAAAACAAACAAACAAACAAAAAAAAAGAACAAAAACAACATAAATAAACTGAAGCCTAAACTTCTTAGATGAAATGTAGTAGTTAATATTACTCACAAAGTGAAATTTTAAACCTAGTTCTAGTAAGCTATTGCTTACTGATGCTTACTGAAATAACTCTGTTTGACTTCTAACATTCATTCACAGTTCAAGGTTGATCTGCTTGGGTTCAGCTAGCCCGAGAGTGTGTGCAGACAAAGCACACACAGGTCTGTGATGGGTCATTGTGCCTACTTACAAGTAGGGCATGGCTCACAGCCTGCTGGCTCAATGAAAAAAAAATGCAATGGCTCTTTTATAAAATGCAAGCCACAAATAATCTCCAACTGAGAATTTCTAGGAACACTAAGGAAGGCACGGACAATTGCAAAATCTAGGTCAAAGGTAACTATAAAGAGGGGATGCTTTCAATGAAATATATACTAAAGTTTTAATGAACTGTGGTTACAAAGTAATTATCAGTGCTTCAGAATATAGAAATCCAATTGCATTGATGTGATTATTACACATTTTGTAATTGCCATGTTAAACTCATAAATTGCTATAATTATTATACGAAAACTACATTGATGTTCTTTTTGTAAAAAAAAAAAAAAGATGCTTAAAAGCAAGGTAAGACGTCCACTTGATAAGTCACCTATAATCCCAGAAAGGTTGAAAGAAGAGAATCACAATAAGTTCAAGGCAAGCCTGGGATACTTATTGATTTCCATTCCAGCCTGGGCTACAGAGTTAAGAGTCTATCTAAAGAAAAAAAATTAAAAAAGGCTAAAACTGCCCTTTCCTTGAGATGCAAAATATTAAAAATTGTTTTTAAAATATTTACACATGTAAATGCAGCTTTACCTAGTATTATAATATACTAGCATAAGCTATGATCTTACAAGTATAAACATTTATGCCACAGATTAAAGAGTTATTTTCCTCTAAAAGTTTAAAAATATTTTTATGACCATTGTGCTTTTAGTTAATCTGAGAATGGACACAAATGGGATTAGGATGAGAAGAGTCCAACTGTCTGTTTCTGTGTATGTCTATTTCTACACTTGTGTAAAGTATGCACATGCATCAACTTTGCTTTATAAATTCAATATGTGTATTAATATAAATAATATCCACATGTATATATCCAAACATAATTTTTCTTAATTACATAGTTAGAAAGATAAAAATAAACATTTCTCTTTTACTCTCTCTGATTCAACTAGGCTCCTTTCCCTTTATATTAATGATGAAACCAAAGATGATCCCAAGGTTCTATCTACTGGTAAATTTTTAGGCATCTAACGATTAAAAATATATAAATTCCACTGAATAAATGGAGTTCTTCTGCATTTTTAAAGTTAGGTCATTAATGAGATGCTGTGAGAGAACACGCACATGGTTTAGAGGCACAGCCAGAAATGAAATGTCTCCCTCCAGGAACAAGTTTTGGGTCATAACTCGACATTGTCATCGTCATCATCCTGGGATGTAGAGCTCCTGCTGTCATTCCCTTAAGTGGGAGCAGACTTTAAAAACAATCACAGTACTGTGGGCAAACTTCACATTATACCGTTCAACACCTGCTTTGAAATAGTTCAGATTGATGTGATGAAGGGAAAAGCCCTTTCTCTAAATTTAACCCCCGTCTTCCATTATCCTGTTCTAGGTTTCAGTTTTATAAAAATCAGACTATGATGACATCATGTGAACTTAAACTTTTTGAAACTGAGCTGTAGAGACAGAGCCCAGAGCTTGGACCTCCCGCCAATGAGCCAGCTGGTTTTTACTTTGTGGACTAGTAGAGGCCATGTTCCTACCAAGATGCAGGTCTTGAAGAATCAAATCCTATGTTCAGATTTGGTCCAAGAAAGACATTTTTTTTTCAGATATCCATTGTATACAAAACTTCTGAAATTCTTAGCCAACCCTTTTCATTCACCTTTGTGAACAATTACTTTCTTGTGGCTCTCCTTTGTTAACTTTTAATGTTTAAATAGTTCCTATACTTTTGGGTTTTTTTTTGGCATCTTCTTAGGTTTGGTCTTCCTCATTGCCTCTTACATCCTGCTTGTGATTTCACCCATGGAACATTTATTAAGGAATCACACGTTCATGAATAATAAAATGTCACTTCATGAGGCAGTAGAAGCTTCTGCTTTTAATATTAATCAAATTCTTACTTGGTAATTGTGAAATAAAAATACAAAGCATTTCAAAGTCTATGTATTCCCTCATTGCTTTAATAACAGTATATTTTTTATTTTGTAGTTCCGTATCCAGTAATAAGGTCATGGATTTATGTATAAGTAGCAATGTTCAAGGCGGTCACTTAGGGTTTTGTCAGATCACAGCTTCTCAATTAAATGTCTATCATGGACTTTATAGGGTGCACTGACTTATTGTGAGATATACTGCTGTATGGAATAATCAGAAAACATGTGAGTGTGTGTGTGTGTGTGTGTGTGTGTGTGTGTACTACATAAGTTGGATATACAAAAAATATTTCATCTAAGTATAAAATGTATAACCGCTTGATTATTAGAGTCAAAGGGATTAATTTAGATGAGGAAATTAATTATACCTTGGTAAGCTTTTATGATGTTTATGATAGAATGTTCTGTATGAATCTAGATTTCCAACAAGTAACATTTAATTTACCTCATAACTCTAATCTTATCTAAACTTTTCAGAGAGTATGAAACTATACTATTAACACCCAGGAGAGGTCTCAGAACCTACTTTCGAGTCTAACAACTGAAGTTCAATCTTAGCTAGGGGAGAATTTATTTTAGCAGTTTTTCTCTGGTGTCCCCAAGAAAACCACAGCATTTGCATTCACACACATAAGCATAAACAAATACACATATACAAATGAAAATAAATTAAAATACAATAGAAATCTAAAATATAATATTATATATTAATAACTGGCTTGTCCATAATCAAGAATGATATGAATTAGTAAGTGAAATGTTTCACATATGAATTTTTTCTTTATGAGTAATATTTTTTGTGTGAATGGTCTCATCTCAGGTTTCTGAGATTTTTCCAAGTAAATATAAAATAAGAATGGGCTCCCAGTGTTGCTTCACAAAGGAATATAGCATTTACACATAAGACAAAGTATCAACTTAAAACCACATATTGGGTAGAATGCCCAATTCAGGATAAGGTCAGATTTCCTGTGGTTGAAGACAGAAGGATCCAGGAGGTAGGTTGTCAAAGGTCAGCCAGAAGAATAATTAAATAAAAGCTCAGGGACAGGTTTAGAGGCATCCTGAATTTTAACTGCCCAACTCTTGCCCTGCACTTTGACTACCTGGCAGGAACTAAAACATTCTGTAATTAAAATATAGAGAACTCAATGGAAAATCAAAGCTCAGAAAAGGAAAGAAAAATGAATAAAGGTAAGAAAGAGCATTGTGCTCTGCTACTGCTAGACCACGGGAGTAGAAGCCACATTTATTTTTGAGACAGCTATATGCTCATGTACCTTAAAGAAGCCTGCCCAGGCCTCCAGGTACAGCAGGAGCCTTGGAGTAGAAAAGCACAAAAGACGCTGTTTCACACAGAAAGCTGAGTTTCTACATCAATATTTATACCACTTATAAATAAATCTTTTTATTTATACTACTTATAAGTAAACTAAAATTTATATATAATTGCTGCTTATATTGTTCATTTATTTATTATATTTTAATGAAGTTCTATTTATATTTCAAATATATTTGTATGCTGAAGAAAGAAAATGGGATATATCAATAAATAAGTGAAATGAAAAATTAGTGGCTTCAGAGAACTTTATATTTATTTTCTTTTATTGAAAATAGATTCTTTTCTCATGCAATATATCTCATTATGGTTTCATCTTCCTCTACTCCTCCTAGCTCCTCCCCTCGGGATTCACTCCCTTTCTGACTCTCATTAGAAAAAAAAAAAGGCTTCTAAGAGTCAACAGGAAAATAAAACAAAATATAATATAAGATAAAACAAAAACCATCATATTGAAATTGGACAAGGAAAACCAACAGTAGGAAAGAGCCTGAAGAGAAGACAAAAGAATCAGAGAGTCACTAGTTACACGTGAGAGTACCACAAAAGTCACAGCACTGAGTAACAATTCAATTGAGTTGTTGGCTCAGGGGGTCCCAAGGAAATCCCCAAACAACCCGGGTTATTTCCAGGACAATGGTTTCTCTCCACAAATTGACAGCTCAGTCGCATTGCCAAGGACAATGCCCACACAACTCATTGAACATGAAGAACTCAAGCTGGTGCTTACACAGAACCATCACCCTTATGTTCCAATGTCTTTGGTGTGGGAAAGCACTGTGCAGAATACCAAAAGAGAAATGTAAACATCACCCAGACACACAACCTTTGATCTACAATCTGTCCTTCCTGCAAGATAGACTTGGGCAATGGTGGCACAAAACTTTTAATTGACTTAAGGCCCCTTCCATGAGATGGAACCCACATATGATACTGTTGTGTGACCAAGAACCAGAGACTAAATAGCACAGAGACCTAGGGTAAAACCAAATAAATACTATTAGTCTAAAGAAAGGTGATGTTGTGGAATATTATTTTAAGACATTGGCATTTTTTTTATACTGCATTTGTTTAACTCTGTGTAACGGTGATTTTTTTATTTATTTAATTTTACCTGTTTGAAACACTTGAAGGTCTAATAAAGAGCTGAACAGCCAATAGTGGGGCAGTGGAAAGGACAGGTAGGGCTGGCAGGTAGAGAGTATAAATAGAAGAAGAAACATGGAAGAAAATAAAGGAGAAAAATAGCAAGGAGAGGACACAAGGGGCCAGCCACCCAGCCTCCCTGCCAGCCACGGAGGAAGAGCAAAAGTAAGATTACAAAAGTAAAAAAAGGAAAAGTTTCAGAGTAAAAAGGTAGTTGGGATAATTTAAGTTAAGAAAAGCTGACAAAAAACAGGTCAAGCTAAGGCTATGCATTGCTAACTAAGAGTAAGACTCCATGTGCAATTTATTTAGGAGCTGGTTGAGAGGCCCTCCAAAAAGTCAAAAGAGTAACACAGTACCCAACAAAGTAACTCCTAATGATACTCTAACATATTCACAGGTTCCTTACTCATTCTTCATCATAGAAGCTTCTTACTGTAGCAGATGGGAACAGCTAGACATCATGCAGAGAAAGAGTCCTTAAAGCACACATCTCTAAATGGGATATTTCCATTGAATCTTTTCCTTCAGAGCTGAGGGAAACCCACAGAAGGGGAAGCCAAAAGATTGTAAGAGTATTTTAGGGGATGGAGGACACCAAGAGAGCCAGCTTTCTGAATCAACAGAGCGAAACTCATATGAACTTACAGAGTCTGAAGCAGCAAGTGCAGGACTGACATGGTCTGCATAAAGTCCTCTGTATATATGTTACAGCTTTCCGGAAGTGGAAATAGAATAGATTTTGTGGGTGGACTGGAGGATGATGAACTTGGGAACAGTAGGGATCAGATGGGGAGGAATACTGGGAGAAATGACTGAGATTGGGGGGTATTTCAGGGACAATGTGGACACCTAGTGCAATGGGAACTCCGTGGAGTCTACAATTGTAACCCTAGCAAAGATTCCTAGGAACTGGGGACATGGAGCCTGAACCAGCTGCCTCTGTAACCAAGCAAAGTGATCTCAAGTGGAGGGATTGTGTAATAGGGGGCGACTTGTTCATCCCGGCCACCCAGAACCAAAATAACAACACAGAAACTGTATTAATTAAATCATTGCTTGGCCCATTAGCTCTAGCTTCTTATTGACTCTTACATAATAATTTAATCCATTTCTATTAATATGTGTATCACCACATGACTGTGGCTTACCAGGTAAAATTCTGTCTGGCTCCAGCAGGGCTACAGGGCTTCTCTCTGACTCCACTGTTTTCTCTCTCAGCATTCAGTATAGTTTTCCCTGCCTACCTCTTTTCCCTGTGCAGGCCCAAGACAGTTCCTTTATTTATCAATGGTAATCACAGAATACAGAGGGAAATTTCACATCAGGATGGGAACACAACCTAGTCACAAAAGCTTTGACTCACAGTTTTTCCTGCCTGTAGAGTGTTCTGGGACCTGAACCTAGGGTAATTGTCATCAAAGAAACCAGAGAGACTTCATTCAGCAACTGATGGGAGCAGATGCAGAATTCTACAGTTAAACATTAGGCAGAGTTCAGGGAGTCCTGTGGAGGAGCAGAAGGATGGACCAGAAGAACCAGAGAGTTCAGGGACATTATGAGAACACAGCCCACAGAATCAACTGACTGGGACTTTTAGGGGTTCACAGAAATCAAGGAGTATGTAGGGGTCTGATCTAGGTCCTCTTAATATATGCTATGGCTGAATAGCTTGATTTTCCTGTGTGATTCCTAACAGTGGGAACAGGATATCTCTGACCCTCTTGTCTACTTGTGTACCCTTATTCCACCAGGCTGCCTAGTCCAGCCTTGATGTGATAGCATTTTCCTGGTCTAATTGTATTTTTTTATGGTGTGTATGATGTACTATGCTATCTTATTATTATCATTGCTTTTTAGCATAAAGCAAGTACAGCACACAATTATTAAAAGACAAATAGGACATTTCAATCTGTCTGAGGCAACACAGTTCTAGAGTTTGTGTTTATAATTATGATATCATGTCGGCTAGTGAATTATACCATTTCTTCTTCAATCAAAATATTCAGTTAGTAAAACTTACTAGAATATATAGAAACAATTGGGAGTCTCCTGGCTGAGAACCTGATTTTGGAGTAGTTTGGAGCAGGGACAGAGTAAGAATAAGCTGAGAACAAAGGATTGCAATTTCAAGGAGAACAGATAAGTGTAAAGGGAGAGGCCGCTTGTTGGTTCCCGGCCACCCAGCCCCAAAATCATCACACAGAAACTGTATTAATTAAATCACTGCTTGGCCAATTACTTAAGTGTATTGCTAGCTACTCTTATATCTAGAATTAACCTATCTCCATTACTTTATATTTTACCACAAAGGTCGTGGCCTACAGGCAAGGTTCCTCTATATGTCTCCTGAAGTGGTTCCATGGCTTCTCTCTGACTCCACTTCCTTTCTCCCAGCATTCAGTTTAGTTTTCTCTGCTTATCTAAGTTCTTCCCTTATTATATATATAATAAGTGGTATTTGAGGATGTTGACACCTTTGTAGCCTGATAAGTTAAGCCAGTTACCAGCAGCTGATGCTTCTCACACTTAAAACATGAAGATTTGAAAGCACATGAACTGACATCTTTTTTGAAGCATGTCTGACTTCAAATGCATGAAACTTTGAAGTAAAACATCTTAGCTTTTTCACTCAAAAGTAAATCAACTTACAGAAAATGCTCAGTGTTTCCTTGTTTCTTAACAGTTTATTTCAAATATTTTCACAAATACAATTTTGGTTGCTGTTTTAAAACAGCACCAGCTTGTTTGAAACTCTACAATTAGATGAAAGGGCCCTGTGTTTTACTTCATATTATTTTAGTGGTATGATTTAAACTGACTTTTCCCGAGTCAGCATTCTGGGCACCCCTGCATGTGTAGCAGCAGTGACCTCAAAATTTCAGTAACAATAACAGTCACTTTAAGTCTTTTATTCACCTTTTTTCTAATAGATTTATGAATATTAACATAGTTAAATAACATGCTGTACAATAAGTAAGGCAATATCCTTATTTAGTGTATATGATACACACTTACATAAAATGTCTAATAGCAATATTTTTTTCCACTCAAATATTTACACTTCTTTCCCTCCTCCCAATCCCCTCCTGCTTCCCCACTCACCCTCCTCCCTCTCCCTCCCTTCTTGAGAGAGGGCAGGGAACTCTGCTCAGTGGGAAGTCCAAGGCCCTTCCCCCTACATCCAGGCCTAGGAAGCTGTGCATCCATATAGACTAGGGTCCCAAAAAGCCAGAACATGCCGTAAATACAAGTCCCAGTGCCTTTATCAATGACTTCTCAGTCAGCCCCCATTGTCAGCCACAATCAGAGAGTCTGGTTTGATCACATGCTCATTCAGACCTGGTCCAGCTGGATTTGGTGAGCTCCCATTAGAACAGGCACACTGCCTCAGTGGGTGGACCAACCCCTTGTGGTCCTGACTCCCTTGCTCATCTTCTCCCTCCTGCCCTTCAACTGGACCTTGGAAGCTCAGTCCATTCCTCTGATGAGGGTGTCTGTCTTTATCTCCATCCGTCGCCGGACAAAGATGCTGTGGTGATATTCGAGATAATCATCAGTGTGATAGTGGGGCAAGGACAGTGCAGGCACCCTCTCCTTTTCTGTCCAAAGACCTAGCTGGAATATTTATAACTATTGCCTGAAAAGTTACTTTCTTATTCTGGTTTATATCGCATTCTAAATTATTCTTCATTACACATCTAAAATAATCTTTTCAGATTTCCTAGGTATATGTGAAGGTTTCAAATTATTAAAGTTGTGTAATTATAACATGTATGACATCCCACATATTGAGATTTTTCTCTTGTGGAAATGCCTCTCATGTTTATTCACAATAAATTTTCTTATGACTCAAATCATTCTACTTATGCTTAGGCAACGTTTTCTTTATGCTTTCTCCATGTACTACATTTATATATTTAGCCATTGTGAAGGCCATTGATTCTTCTATGACAAACAAGGAGACAATTCTGTTTGGAAATTATGTCGGAGCGTGAGATCAAGTTACAGCAGGTTGCAATTTCAGAGGCTTAAGGTATAATTGGAATTGCAGAGTAAATACATGTTGACAATATATAAAGCATCACAATAGTGGAGAATGAAACTTAGAATTGCATTCAAAGAGAATGCAATGGGGGAACTACTGAGCTTAATAATGGAATATGATGTTGATTATATATAAATATAATGGAGAGGGGCACATAAAGGATTTCTGAAGAAGTATTTCTGGAAGCTAAGGACTGAAATTTACTTAGGATTAAAAATACTACTATATAGAGGTGTCTCTAGAAAAACCCCAGAAAAAGGTGACAAACATTTGAAAATTCCTGTTGGAGACCACAAAAGGCAATGGATACCCATTAGACCATTAGAGACCTCTGCTGTAGTCTAACTGCTTACATTTTACACCATTCTTTTCCCATTTATCATACATGAAGATTCTCATATATCATAGTAACATCTATTCTCAAATGTTAGTTATTCTAACCAAGAGAATAGTTGGGATACAGGCCTATCTACAGTAGATTTCAATAAAATGAGGATAGGCTTGTAACTTCACGTCATAATCATAAAATATCAATTAAACAGAAGAGTTTTATTTGAAATCCCTGCTTAGATTCAATGCTTTTGGAAAATCCTTCAATCATTTTTTTTTTTTAGAAAAAAAGTAAACATGAGAAAGATTTCTAAGGAGCTTACTTTTACTGGAAGCCATATCTTTGATCCATTGTGGACTTGTTGGGCAATACTTTCAGTATACCTTTAAGACACAGTGTCATAAAAATTGTTCAGGGGAAAAGAATGCTCTGTCTAAAAATTATTTTAAAAGGATATTGGTCAAGTAATTACTGAAAATAATTTTGAAGTATATTTTCTAGATGAAATTTTTCTATTAATAATGGGTTATGAACCTGATCAAATAGTTTTCAAAATAAGAAAAATAGATAGGAAATATCTCAAAAATGTTCATTATAATTAAAAATTAGAGAAATACAAATGAAAATAACTTTGATATTTAATCTTCTCTCCTTTGAGTTGTTTGTCAGAAGAGTCCAAGAAACTCTTCAAATAACACAGTCTATTACTGCTACCCTTGGTTGTCATCCATGCATTCTATGGTGGCCACCCCTACATTCTTTGCTGTCACCCTGCTTTCTTGGAATAGGAAAGTATTCTGAACCTTACCAAAAGAGACACAAACACAAAACCAGCCACAAACTCTTTGATCTATAATGCTGTTTTGCCTGCAAGATGAGCCAGAACAATGGTGGCACAAAGCCTGTGTCAGTAACCAACCAAGAACTGATTCGACATTAGGTTTATACCAGGAGATGGATCTAATACTCAACACTGTTATTGACCAAGAACCAGGGACCAGACAATCCAGGAACCTAGGGTAAAAACAAATATTACTGTTCTAAATATATAACTCCTAATGACATTCTTCCATATCCATTAATCAATGTCTGGCTCAGCCTTCATCAGAGAATATTCCTCCTACAGCAATTGGGAACAAAAAGAAGAAACCCATAGCCAGACATTATGCATAGTGAGAGATCTTGGAAAATCCAGCCTAAAATGGAATGTCTCCATTAAATGAGTCTCCTCAGAGCTCAGGAAACCCTGCAGAAGAGGAGGCATAAAGACTGTAAAGACGAACTCTTTTTCTTCTGTTCGTCTTGTCCAAATCCAGTGTGATAGTTTTTGTTTTATCTTATTTTTGTTTGTTATTTTATTATTATTCCATAGAAGCCTGTCTTTTTTATGAGAGACAGAATGGACCTGGATGGCAGGGCAGGTAGGGAGACACTGGGAGGAGTACAGATAGGAGAAAAACATAATTGGAATATATTAAGTGAAAAAATATATTTTCAAAAAGAGATAAAATAAAAAGAAAACAAATGAGTATAGATCTAGGCAATGATATAGAAAGGGAAACACTTCATGGTGGATTATAATCTGATACAGTCACTCTGGAAATCAGTGTAGGGAAATCTCAAAAATTTTGAATTAAATGTACCATATGATTCAAACATTCCATTCTTTTACATAAGCTCAAATGGCATGACATCCTACTCCACAGAAATCTGCTCAGTCATCCATGGTCATTGCTACTCTATTCACAATATCTAGGAAATAGACACCATCTAAAATTTCCCTGCCTAAAGGATAATTAACAGGGCACATACACACAATAGAATATCATTCATTTGAAAAGAAAAATGAATTTTTCAGGTAAATGGACAGACTTAGAAAATATTATGCTGAGTGAGGTAATCCAGACACAAGAAGACAAACACCACAAGGTATCTCTGATTTGTGGTTTCTATCTCCCTGTCTTCAGATGTACCTGGAGTAACCAGAGAACATAGAAGAAAAAGGAGACTATATGGGAAGGAAGGAGCTCTCAGAGGGTAATAGCACAATACATTTGCTATGAAGGACAGAATGGAAAAAAAGGGGAGGTAGTTGTGCAAGGAGGAAAGAGGGTATTACAGAATAAGAGAATGAAATAAATAACATAAAAATGTTTGATAAAACATTAAAAATCATATTATTATATTTATCTAATATATACTTATATATAAAATTGTAAATTATATATCTAATAGTATATATACACACTTATTCCAGAGTGACAGTTGGAGAAGACAAGATGAATCTGGCCCAGAGACCTCCACCCTTTATCCCTAAGAGAAATTAATGTGTAATAAACAGTAACAAAGTAGGTCTCTCTCTCTCTCTCTCTCTCTCTCTCTCTCCCTCCCTCTCTCTCTCTCTCTCTCTCTCTCTCTCTCTCTCTCACACACACACACACACACACACACACAAACACACACTATTCTAAGTTCTAACATAGCTGGAAGAGAAGCCTAACTAGGAAAAGAAGGCTAATTATTTTGGGTCTTTTAAAATTATCAAATTACTTGATTTCAAAAACAATAATGAAGCGAACAATTTTCTAAGGAAAATTTCCTAATTTTTCATAAATAAATATTGCCATAAAGTTTATCTAAATTGCTTATGATCGCTGGAACTAAAATATAATTTCTTCATTTCACCTTTACCACTGAGAAATTTGCATGTGTAATATATAAAATCATGTTTATTATAAATCAGTAGGTTGGTGTACTATAAGTAAATGAACCAAACAGCTTCAGAATTGATGTGACATCTCATTATATTCTGCAGAGCATATCTGAGGAGTAAACTTGTTACAAATGTGTAACTAGCTGATGGCTCCTTGTTCTCAATTCTAATCCTTGGCTTGACATCAAATAAATTCAACATAATCAGTAATTGTCTTCACTTACATATGAAAAGATTGGCTCACTATTCACCCATTCTCATCTATAATTGCTACTGTAATACAATTTTAATCTTTGAGTAGTATTATAGGTTTCACGTGTAAGTGTCTTTTTTATAAATTTCTGTATGCATATATATTTGCATATACATATCTATTAGACATACATTGGTCAGTCTAAGACTTCTTCCCTAAACTCATCATACTAAAAAATACATTAAATTTGCTTTCAATACATTTTTAAAAATGTGTGCTGGTTTGAATGAAAATAGTCCACACATGCTCATGTGTTAGAAGACTTGGTCCCTGGTTTGTGGAACTGTTGTTGGAGGAGCTGTGTAATTGGAAACAAGCTGAGAGGTTTCAAACCCTAGGCCATTTCCACTAATGATCTTTCTGTGTTCTACTTGCAGAAAATGACTTGAACTGCCTGCTTGCTGCCGTGGTCCCCACCGTGACGGTCTTGTACTCTGGCTGGAGCCCTAATGCCGTAAATTAAGAGCTTTGTTTTCTAGGTTGCCTTGGTAATGATGTCTTGTCACGGTGATAGAAAAGTAGCTGAAACATTATGTTTATGAAATTTATGTAACAAAAGAGACTTTGAATATAGTGAAAATTGGATTGATATGTTCCAGATTTCAATCTGCCCTTTTATTTACCCTGCATAATTATTAAACCGTAATACCAGTGCTTATACCAGAAAGGAGGAACATAGATTTCTCTTTTCTTTAGCATCAGCCATGACTTTATATTTTTAACGTATCCAATGGTCTTATTTTAAAGTATAATATTCTTGATGCTGTAGTCACTAATGAGTGATGATACCATTAAGATGTGCTGGAGACACACATCAGTTTACCCTCTCTGTGGGTACTCTGCAAAAATTGTGCCTTAGATTGTTCAGCAGACTTATCATAAAAGAAATTAGAAGGCTAGGGAACTAGATGAGGTATATTAAGAGTTCAATAATATGTAACATTCAAAGACGAGTGGATCTTCAATTCTAATAGAAAATGACGTAGGTTACAAAGGATGCACCCTTGTTTGCAGATTGCACGGTAGATTATGTTATTAAATTCTACTTGTTATCAGGACATTGTTTTAGATTCAGTAATGGGTTGGTGTGGGACAAAAAAAAAGCTTTGCTAAAAAAGACTTTCAAATTATATGTGTCACACAGTATGTAACAACTTTCACATATGATAAGAGGGAAGTAGGAGCACAGCTGGGTAACGATGACCTTTGATCACTCCACCATTTCTTTATATCTTGTGGGAGTTTTAAAACTGTCATAATATTATTTTTGAAGGAAATTAAACTTCAAATAGTGAGTTGGTTTTCTCACCTCAGTTAGTGGTACCATTCTCTTGGCTAGTGTCCTAGACTACACAAGAAGCAGAGAGTGAGCTAAGCACAAGCATTCAATAACCCTGCTTCTTGAATGTGGATATGGTGTGAATAGATAAGTTAATCTTCTTCTGCTATGAGTGTTCTACCATGTTCGACAGTAATTAAAAACTTTGAGCACAAATAAACCTTTCTTCCTGAAGTTGAATTTGTCAGGCATTTTATCAAAGTTAACAGGAAGGGTAAATAAGATGATAGAGATCATCTGAAAAAGGAAGGGAACCAATAGATGGGTAAAAGGGAGATAAACGTGAAAATTATCGGATGCATATTATCAAAGTACCTTAGACAAGTGTAAAGGTATGAAGAAATATATCACTTTATACATGTTATATATACTAATAGAAGCATTCATTTTCACCTCTGAAAGTATTATGCAACCTATGTACACAGGTATATTAAGCAAGCACATAAAAGTAATATAAACTTTAATAAATCACATAAACTTATTTTAGAGCAATTCTTTTGAATACATGCAGTTTTAACACTTATTTTTTAGAGGAAATAAGCATTATCCTTAACTGAATGTACTGAATATGCGACAATTCTCAGCCAAATGTTTGATACTTCAGGCTGTAGAACATCTTCAACAGTTTTTGAAGTTGATTGATATTATGATTTTATAATCAGTGCTGAAAATATCACTCATATAAATAGGGACATTTCAGAAATTGTTAGAAATTCTACATTAGTTATATGCAAAACTTCATGAGTGTTTTTACTTTATGACACTCAAGGCAGCAACTCAAACAGTATCTTTAAAATTTAACATTCTAATGCAATGCACTCAAAATGTACTACTTGTATGGTTATATCTTGAGGGATGATGATAGGAAAATATTGTCTTTTCTGAAGTTAAGCCATTATATTTCTACAAAAGCTGAAAGTTTTGTATATAAAGTAAAGCCACTCTACTTATAACATTTAATAGTCTGCAGTATGAGCAAGGTGTTTCAGGTATTGTTTGCTGACATTGTATGTCATGAAGACATGTGCACTGCACAGTGAGCATTTAACATGTACTCAGAAGCAAATATACAGTTAAGTCCTGTGATGCAATACAGCTGAGTTCTGGACAAAACACCTCAAACTTGTGTTTATGGTTCTGGATTAATTTTTAATAGTTCCACATTTTAATACATTTATTGTTACTAAATTTTTCAAAATCATCACATTCAGTTATGATTCCCTATGGGGTCTCCATCCACAATTTAAAAAGCTAGAACTTAGACAAAAAGTTTTCATTCTAATTTTCTCTTCTGGAGGACTAGGAAGTACAAAAAGACAGTACTAAAATTCTAATCTTAGTGAGATCTTTTTATGCCTGCAGATAAATGTTTCCTCACTGTGTCCTGCCATGGAGGACAAGAGAGACTCCAAGTAAGGACATTAATCCCTTTATGGAGGCCCACACTCAGGATTTCATATAGACCAACCACCTACCAAAGCTACACATTTCTGAATTTGAACTGGATTTGAAATGCCCACGTAGGCTCATGTACTTAAATGCTGGGTCTCCAGTTTGTGGCATTGTTTAGTGAGGTAACGGATCCTTTATGAGATGCAGATTTGGTAGAAGTCTGGCATTGGATCCTGTTATAGCCTCACCTCTCTTCTTTTTGTTTCCTGTTAGTAGATGAAAATCTCACGAGCAGCTTACTGCTCCTTCAGGCATGTCATGCATTATCTGCAGTTACGGATAATCCTCTTGAATGATAAGCCACATAAACCTCTTTGAGTGAGTTACTTTGGTTCATGGTATTTTATCACTGCAACAGAAAAGTAATGATAACATTCTGAAACCACCAGTTGTGGTCTGTTCTTCATCTAACCCAAACAGAAGGCTATAAATATTCAGTTTATAATAGTACTCTTCATTATTTTCATAGTATAGGAGAAATCTGTGAGATTCTTTACAGATAAGAATGCCTGCAAGTTTTTATATAATGGCACCTTTCCATGGAGAATGAAAATTAGATTACCACAGTAAAGATGAGGGGAAATGGTTATAAATGATTTATGTCCATGGGTTAATATTGTGAAATAGAGATAATTCACAAGAATAAAAGGAATGGGGGAAATGACAAGGTGGACTGGGAAAAGAATTTATATGTATTGTGCTTTACGAATTACACTAGGCGCTAAATGACTGTTATTGATTTTAATTAAGAAATTCTAAAGAAGAAAAAAATAAACAGTGAATATAACAATGATTTGCAAAGTATTGTTTGTTATGGACTTAGTTTCAACTAACACCTTAAATTTCTTAAGCAAATGTTACCTAGCCTATAGTATCTTTCTGAACTGTCATTTTATAGTTCAGTATCAATTTTATCCTCAAATAAAATAAATATTAAAGTATTGTTAAAAAGAAAGATACATATAGAGATGACATTTCCCAACCAAGAAATATCAAAGTGTTATATTATCTCTTATTATTTATCTTCACTTTCTATTGGAAACATTCTAGTTGTACTTGGAATCTTAATTCCCTCTTTAATGTTGAATGAACAATGAAACCTATCACTCCTACTGAGTCTCTAGGACTGCATACAATGGTAGTAAGGTGGCAAAACTGCCTAAGGGCACACAGTCTTCCTGGGATTGGTTTTACAGATATGGTCGTGAACAAATTTTCACACAACAATTTTCTATTAATAAAATAAAGCATAGGGATCTCTAGAAAGAGTGTTTAAAAAGTCATTGAGAAGGACAAGTAGACAAAGTAAAGCGATGTAAAACAGTGTTGGTTTATGTTTGGGGAAAACAAAGGTATCTCTGGTAGGAATCATAGCTCAAAGTTTTCTAACATGCTGGGGTCACTGTAGGGCAGAAAGGGGTAGAAGGAAGTAAGTTTAAATATGTTCCATTTTTTCCCAAAGTGGGCACTGATAGGAGTTAAAGAATATTAGGTTTCATGTACCTTCTATTGGGCTTTTTTTTTCTTCTATTGGTCTTTTCCAATTTTGATTTGATAGTTTATGTTTTATCTTATTCTATTCTATTTTGTTATATTTTAAAAATACATAGATGAATGAATAAACAAATGAATGAACAGAAACCTAGCCAAAAGGGTAAAAGTTAGCAACTAAAATGTCATTACCCTGAGAGGAAGAGGGTAAACCAGCTTTTTTCCAATGGAGTGACACTGGGTGTATCAACCACTCCAAGGTAGGCCTCATTCATGTTCAGGAATAGATGACAAATATATAATGGACTGCATTATGTTGGGGTGCTTTTATTAAGTCACAGTTTGGTGGGGTTTTATTTTGTTTATTTTTCTTTTGGGGTGTTTTATTTTATTTTCTTCATTTTGTGAAGTTTTATTTGCTTTTTTGATAAAGAAGTTCAGCAAACGGAGGGGAGAGGAATTGAGGGAGGGAAAATATTATAATAATAATATATTTAAATTATTAACTATTTTAAATAATAAAAAATAAAACCGTATAATAGTCTTCTACTTCAGAAAAAAAGAAGTTAGGCAATTATATGAATATAAAGAGAGAAGACACTGGACCTATTAGCTATACTCATTGCAAATAGGCTCCAACTTATTCTATAATTCAGGTGATTTCTCTTAGTCTATCTGTGCATTTGTTGATTCTATGTGAATCTAGGATCAACCTCTTTTGTTCTATGGTCCTATCTGCAAAATAAATACCCTTAATTTTTCTCTTTTTGTTGCAAAAAGTGATAATGAATACGGCATTATAAGCACAGCCAAGAACTCTAAAGTGATCTATTCAAGTTTCAACAAAAATGGCTGTTTAATAATGCTTCATAAGTACTGAGCCGCTGAAGGTTACTTAAGGAGTTCTGGGTAGTGCTATAATATGGTTGATGGATGCTCAGTTTATAGAGAACCAAATTTATTACATTATACATTTAAATAGAAAGCCTAAAAAAGTAAATGCTGAAAAGCAGTGCCTATTTATAGTTTATTGGCACTGTAAAATCTTGTGAGGTTAGAACTCTCTTTGGAAGAAGAATTTGTACCAGAAAAGAAAGTCAGGGTGTATTATATGAAATCCCATGGATAAGTACCAAGTACAGAACCAACATTGTCCTAAATCAGAAGACTCATATTGTTGCAACTGATTGGTGAGTCGGGCACTCCCTTGTGTCAGTAATTTACCGGCATTCACCAAGTCTACCTACCTTAGAAAAATCTTCAGTTCTGAAAATAAAAATGAAGAATTTTTATGTTGATATTTTTATGATGATAATTGTGTATAATTGTAATCATTCTTTCTTTGGACTGCCAACTACCAAATAATGATATGGAGACTTAATATTGATTATGAAAGTTTGGTCTTAGCTTAGGCTGTTCCCAACTAGTTTTTGTAGTAATATGGGCGGCGGGGCGGGGCTGCGTTCCCAGCACCCCAGCCGCCTGCTCGGCTAGCTTAGCTTATGCCCCGAAATAACAACACACAAACTGTATTCATTTAAACACTGCTTGGCCCATTCTCTTCTAGGCTAATTCTCACATATTAATTTAGCCCATTTCTAATCATCTGTGTATGGCACCCCAAGGTGCGCTTACCAGGAAGATTCTAGCCTATGTCCATCCTGGGTCAGAGCTTCATCCCGGGAGCGGGGCATGGCGTCTCTCTCAGTCGTCTGCTCCCGAGAGGAGAGCTGTCGAGACTCTGAGCTCACTTCCTCTTCCTCCCAGCGTTCTGTTCTATTTACTCCTCCCACCTATCCTCTAACCAATAAAATGGGCCAAGGCAGTTCCTTTATTAGCCAATGACCTTCCTCCATCAAGTTTTTATAACTTAAATTAACCTGTTTATATTAATTTACATTCTGCATGTAGCTAGTTACCTCTCCTCCATACTGTATGTACAACTTCCTCCATGTCTCACTAGTGTAATCTCTAACTCTTAGATCACTCCTAGAGTTCCTACTCTCTCTGGAAGTCCCTCCTATCCTCTCCTACCTAGCTATTGGCCATTCAGCTCTTTATTACACCAATCAGAAGGTGCCTAGGCAAGCAAAGTGAAACAGTGGCACCTTTTTACACAAGGTAATCAAATGTCCTGCAGCATATAGTACAATACAGGAAAGAACAAGGAGTAAATCTTAAATCTAGAAAGAACGTTGTGAGTGTAACTCTGTTGGGTATAACCTGTGCACTGTGTACATGCAGCTTAGCTTTCTCCAACAAGGACTGCTATATGATTGTATTTAAGTAAGTAGAATCACTTACTTAAGGTATAAAGACAAATCAATAAAAGCCCAACATTTGCTTTTTAAAGCCGCCTCCATTTCTGCACTGATCAGTAGTTCAGTCAAAAGAAATGGATAAATAAAATGTGATACATTTACACAATAGAGTATTACTTAGCAATAAAAAACCACAATGACAACATAAAATTTGTAGACAAATGGATGGAACTAGAAAAATATCATCCTAAATAATTTAACCCAATCCCAGAAAGACAAGTACAAACCTTCATCCAGTAACTGATGGAAGCAGATCCACAGCCAAGCACTGGGATGGGCTCCAGGAGTACAGTTGAAGTAAGGGAGAAGGAATTATAAGAACAAGGGTGGTCAAGATGATGATGGAGAAACCCACAGAGACAGACATCCTAGTTAGTGGATGTTCATGGACTCTGGACTGTGCAGTGGATTGTGATAAAGTACAATAAAGTAGTCCCACACTAGCTCAGAATGAAGTATAATAAAGGGTTCTTTATTTAGGGTTAGACTCTCAGAACAACAGTCATTTGTATGAGCGGAAAACAGGAAGAGAATCCAGCAGCCAAGAGAGCAAGCACACATTTCTACATCTGTTTTTATAGTACTAAAGACCACACCAAAGGGGTCCTGCATCTCAGAAGCTATTGGATGAAAGAGTTCCCACAGCAGGACTGACAGATGGGGATCCTGCATGAGACTGAAATAGGACCTCTGAATATGGATGACAGTTGTGTTGCTTGGTCTGTTTGTGGGACCCTGACAGTGGGAACTGGACTCATTCCTGGTGCATGAATTGGATTTATGGAGCCTATTCTCTATGGTGGGATGCTTTGCTCAACCTTGATACAGTGGGGGAGGGGCTTGATCCTACCTCAACATGATATGCCAGGTTTTGTTGACTCTCTTTGGGAGGCCTTACTTCTGAGGAGTGGATAGGGGAGGGGAAGAGAAGGGAAGTGGGAAGAAGGGAGGGAGGGGGAGGTATGGTTGGTATGTAAATAAATAAAAAAAATTAAAAAAATTAAATGCAAAATGTGAACAAATTGTCTTCCTATGTTAAAAATAAAAAAAAACACAACCTCACTGAAATGAATAGAGAATTAAGTGCCAAATTAAATAACTTCATAACATAGCAGATCCTGGAAGACTGAAGGCAATTCTGTATACATATTGAGGCAGGTAACCCAGACCTAGAAAGACAAATATCATATGTACTCACTCATAAGTGGTTTTCAAACATAAAGCAAAGAAAACCAGCCTACAATTCACAATCCCAGAGAACCTAGATAACAATAGAGCCCTAAGATTACATCCTACATGGGAAGTAGAAAAATACAAGATCTCCTGAGTAAATTGGGACCATGGGGACCGTGGGAGAGGGTAGAAGTGGAGAGGAGCAGAGAAAAATGTAGAGCTCAATAAAATCAATATAAAAGAAAACAAAAAATGAGTTAGAGGCAAGATTAAGGTATGATACAGAAATCCAAGAACGTGTTTTTCCATTTTAAGTACCTAAAAATACAATGTCATGAAAAGTGTGAATTATTGGGTCTTGAGGTAGGGATGTTTTTTAATTTTCTGAGAAATAGTCATACTGATATCCAAAGTGACTGTACCAGCTTGCACTCCCACAAGCAATGGAGGAGTGTTTTCTTTAACCCACATAAGGTGTCATCAGTATTTTTGATCTTGGCCATTTGCGACCCAGCAACAGCAATTTTGGGTATATACCCAAAGAATGCTCAATCATACCACAAGGACATATGCTGAACTACGTTCTTAGCAGCATTATTCGTCATAGCCAGAACCTGGAAAAAACTTAAATGCCCCTCTACCAAAGAATGGATAAGGAAACTGTGGTACATTTATACAATGTAGTACTACACAGCAGAAAAAAAAATATTGATACCTGAAATTTGTGGGCAAATGAATACATCTAGAAAACATCATATTGAGGGAAGTAACCCAGACCCAGAAAGGCAAATATTATATGTACTCACTTATAAGAGGCTTTTAGACATAAGCAAAGAAAACCAGCCTACAATTCACAATCAAAGTAGTCAAGACTATAATTAGAATACCCACTGAAACACCTTACCTAAGCTAATGGGAACTCACCAACTTCGGCCTGACTGTGAGGGAACCAGTATAGGTCCAAAACAGACCCTCTGAATGTGGGTGACAGTTATATGGTTGGGGCAGACTGTGGGTCCACCGGCAGTGAGACTAGAATTTATCTCTACTGCTTGTTGTTGCTTTTTTGAACATATTCTCTTTGTAGGGATACCTTGCTCAACCTAGATATAGTTGAGAGGGCCTTGATTCTGCCTCATACTAATGTGTTAGACTTAGTTGAATTCCCCCATGGTAAGACTTACCCTCTCTGAGGAGTGAATGGAAGGTAGAATTGGGGGTAGAAGGGGAGGAAGGTAGAGGTAACAAGAAAGGGAGTGGGAGTGGGAATTGGATTTAGCATGTAAGAGGGAAAATATAGTTTTTTAAATAAATTAAAATTTTAAAAAAAGTGGGAACAAAAAATCAACATAAATATGGAAAATATACATGTAGTTTGGATTATATATATTATTAGGTTTTCTTTGAATTTTTTTGACTGTGAATGAGCTAAGTACAGAAAGACATTTCATTGGACAGGCTGCTAAGCTAAACCAAAATATATATTTAAAAGTGTCTTGACATCTAAGTCTAAGGATATGTTTCTTTGGAAAAGAGGTTCTGCTTTTTTTTACAGAAGATGAGAACCTGTAGATTTCTTCCATGCTAATATGGTTTGATATAATAAGACACCCTGAAAGATCTCTGTGAACCCTAAAAATGTTTCTCCCAACAAAGAGCAGGAAGCAGTTTTGGAAAAGACTATGGCCAAATTCCCAAAATGATTGTTTTTAAGTGTTTATTTTCTTTTAAAAGGGATTGATTATAAGTGATTAATGTTCACAATCAATAGTAGGGGGGATATAATATAAAGATGAATACTTTGCATTGATATAGATCTTGGTCTTTTGATACAAATTAAAGGTTGATTTGTTACACTGTGTATATATGTTTCTGCTCTTGTGTAAGGTATTGTGTTTGTACAGTACTTTTAAAATGGTAATGTGTAATTAGAAATGCAGATTAATAGATAGTTATCTATAATAGTCAAACTATTGTCATGTTAGTTAGGTTTTCTAGATGTACAGAGATATATTTCAGTTAGATAGATAATCTATAACACTTCAAAGACCTATGGAATATAACATTTAAAATCTTAAAAGAACTTAGACTTTTCTTGACAGTGAGACATGTCTGCTTCTGGCACCACCAATTACTTCAGAGAGGTTGATGGACATTGAAGAAACTCATTGTAGAATTTGCCTTCATTGTGACAAATTTAAACATTTGAGCAAGAAACTGCTCTTGCTTTGACTGCTTGACAGTATTTTGTATTAACTGGACATGTACGACCTACAGGACAAGGACAAGTGAAGTTTGCCAGACTGAAAGGGGCAGGATGGTCCTTCAGGGTTCCTGCCTCATAGTAGAAACTGCCAGATATTATACAGGACACAAAGGAAAGTGACTGATGGCCAATATAGGCATGACAGGCTTTCAAATTTCCTGCTTCATTGAAAAGTCTGCCAGATATATGGGCCTGTAGGATGAAGATTGATTCCCTAATGTTACCAAAGAACTTTGAGTGACTGTCCATGCAGTGAGATGTCTCTGTCAATTCTATAGTTTTGGAAGTTGATTACAATGAATTTCTTATTTAGTTACGTCATATTATACCCTTTTGGAGTCTTTGATGGAATTGGAGATAGATAGTTATAGTTTTCCTTAGATATGATAAAAAGATTAATTAGATACAAATATTGTAACTGTAATTCTTGCTTGATACCGATTTTGTTATACGTAATTTTACTATAGTAAAGTTACAACCTTCTTTTTTATTTAGACAGAAAATGGAAGATAATGTGGAATTCCCCTATGTTTTATTATTATTGGTTAATAAAGAAGCCGTTTCAGCCTCTGGTAGGGCAGAACAGAGCTAGGCTGACATAACTGAATAAGAGGAGAGTGAGGGCAGAGTCAGAGAGACGTCATGCAGCTGCCACAGGGCAGACGCCAGAACCTTACGGGTAGGCCACAGTCCCACGATGATGCATAGAAATGGGTTAATTTAAGATGTAGAATTAGTTAACAAGAAGCCTGTGATAATAGACCAAGTATGTAGTGTTGCAATTAATATAGCTTCTGTGTGATTATTCCAGTCTGGACAGCCAGGTACCCAAATTGCAGTCTCTGGTTACAGTGATGATATTCTCAATTGGCCCTACATACATATGAAAATAAGAAAATTATGGATCATGCAGAATAAAAAGCAAGTTTTTCAGTGGATTTCAGAAGTCCTTGAAGCTCACAGTCCAAGGGATGAATTGAGGCAGTCACCTTAAAGTTGGAAAAATATATCTGACATTCTCTAAATAGAAATGAGAAGTTATAGCCCTTAAACATGTGTAAAGGTCTATAGCTACAAATTTAGAAGTCTTTTGGAACATTTGTGGTTCTATAACATAAGTCCACAAAGAAATCATAAAAAAATTAATAAACTACATGTGACTAAAAAATACTGTCCTAAATCTTTTGATGTATATTACTTTATCTTTTCACATGCTATAAATGTCTCTATGTAGAGGGTTAAACACCATAAACAAATAAGTTAAGGTCTTCTTCATAGTCCCGTGAAAAGGCAATTCACTATGAACATCTAATCTAAAGTATTTAAATTTCCACCTTCCATCATTTCAGAACATGTCTAATGTGTCATCCTAGTAAGTGAGTAGAGCTTCATATAAATCTGATACTATGGGTACAAGACAGGTGAGTTCTGGGTTGAATGGCAATACCAAAAACAACACCCAGAGTCTGTGTCATTTTAGGTCTTTACACCTGTAGCAACTATTGACCTATACACACCAAATGATTCTAGTGCCATTAAGGTTTGAATATAATGTGTTCCCCACAGACTCATGCATTAGAGACTGTTTGTCATCTGATGAGTTTGGAAAGATTTATTGGATCCCAAAGATTCTGACTTTTTCAATAGAATCCCTTTCTGGGTTCATTATATGGTGGTTTTATTAGAAGGTATTAGGAATTAGAAAGTATGACCTGGTCAAATTAAGTAGATCATTGGAGGGTGCTTTTGAAGAATATCTTACTTCTACATCCCCAATACTCTCTTGCCCTCTCAATCCTGAGGCTTTATATAACCACAGGTCCACATCAGTGAGAACACGAAGAAACCTCTGAGACCATGTGCCTAAAAAAGGCTTTCTCACTTCAACTATTTCAGGTATTTGTTATAGCTGACGGAACACAAATATGAGTACACGTATCACTGGGCAAAGGTGCTAGAGAAAGTTCAAACTTATGCTCATTACACATCAAAAATGTGTGTATGCAAATCCAGTAAAAGAAACAAAAACAAAGAAGTCAAAAGGAATACAAAAGGTGAGAGAACCACATGCCAAGATACACCACTAGTAGATTACATGATAGAAAGTTGGATCAAGATAACAAGAATAATATAATTCTGATTAGATATTGTTTTACAAATGAAGATACTACAGGACATGAGGGAAGTAAATTTTATGTTAAAAATGAAAAAAAGTATTAATTAGAAAAAACTAAACTGTTTGATCAGTTCTATTTTCCAAAATTCACTTCCTCATCTCAAAAATTTTCCTTGCTTTATTTCCCTACAGAATTACACAGTCCTTGCAGGATTACTCATATTCTTTCTCACTTCACCTATATAACTTCATCTCTGACTGTTAGCAAGTATGTGTTGAAATCTAGCCCAATTAATAAATTCTTTTACCCCAAAAGGGGGAGAGAGAGATGAAAATTAGCAACAACAAATATAAGCAAAACATTTATTGAAGCTAGACCAGTTTTAGAATTATTAAAATAATGTAAATTTTCAAATTGCTGTTGACAGGGCCTCATGGAGTCCAAATTGGCTTTAAACTAACTATGCAGCTGAACACGGCCTTGAACTTCTAATCCTACTATTTCTGCGTCAAAATGAAGTGTTGTCAATCAAACTCAGAGCTTACCTGAAACTAAAGAGACTCAACTGACTGGGCTACATCTTCATCTGGAGCCTAAGTTTAAAACATCCATTAAACATTTTTTGATAATCAATTATGTTAACTAAATAATATATTTTTTGTTTTAAAAATACCAATTAAGAATCCTAAAATGCTTTATACAGTGCAGTAAAGACAATTCCATTCTTGCACATATCTTATAATGAGAATAAAACACTGTGTAGGTCACTTTGGAAAACAAGCAAGCAAAATGGGAATACATTCTGTTATTCAGAAAACCATGGGAAAATTAAAAAATATTTTACTTCATATTTGATAAATAAGCACAAGAAAATAGCAAACTGATTTCCTGCAGGCTTAATTGGCAGTATATATCAGTAATCACAGCACGTGGGAAGTGGAAATAGGGATATAAGGAGTGCAGGGCTATTCTTCACTACTTAACGAATTTAGGGCCAATCTGAGCTACATGAAACTGTCTCTAAAAACAACAGCAATAACAAATGAAGCTCTACATTGAAAATTATTGGCAATTGCTTTCTTAAAAGTAATTAGAAATGACATTAATATGAAAAATAATAGCTCATATTTACACAGGCAAAACTAATGATGTGAGCAATGATTGATAAGGTATCCTGCTACCTGATTAAAGAAAATCACAGTATTTAATGACTTATAGTAGCTAAAAAGCAATACTATGTAACTTTAGTAACATCAAAAATTTCATATAGAGTGATGAAGACTTAAACAAGCAGTGGCTAGTAGCTCCAATCAATGTAATACATTTTATTGCCTTTTGTTCTTAAGAAAAATGTTGGGACTCATTTGTTTTGAATAATTTTTACATTTTAGTCAAGATGACTCTAAAGTAATAAAAAGTTTCTAAAGCACACATTGCAGTATTACTCTCCTAGGGCAGTGATCACAGGGTGAAAATAGGAATAATCACCATTTTCCATTAGGTGTGTGTGCTTCAAGAGTGATTTAATAACAGGATGTTAGATCCAATTGATTATCACTAGTAAGAATCTGTCCCTGCTAGTGCTACTGTTGTGTCTGTTCTAAGAAAAATAATAAATTCATCTCATATACACTTGCGCTAACATAAGTGTGTGCATTGCTCCAGACTCTCAACAGTAACAGAACAACAATTTGGTTGTGCTCACCAAAGAATAAAATTACATGGGCATAGTTTTCATTTCCATATTAACATCCCAATCCACAAAGGAAATACTAATTGAACAATATATTTTACACCGTGTTACTAAGATTAATTAGAAAGAAAAAGTCTCACTGTCACTGGCTATAAATAATTTGGTTATTAAACTTGATTTATTGGTTACTCCCATAAATTTTGCCAAGGCTTTAGAAGATGGTTGGATTCCATATACGAGGGAAGAAATTTTTAAAGAATAAAAGAAAAGTAGCAAGCACAGATTGTTTTTAGAAGCATGACTTATGCTGTTTGGAAGAATAGAGAAAAGGATAGGTCCTGGTAAACAGAATTCTTAAGACCTGTATTTATGACTAGGAGAACAAGTTTGAACTATCGTGGGCAGGGTCTAACCTTGGCTAATGCTGGAAATGTGATGAGACTCTTAAAATGTGTAATATTAGCTATCCAAACATTGAATTTTTGTCACTGCTTAATTTAATAATATAAAGCAGGACAATGACAACATCTGTGCCTTCTTAAAGTGCCAACAGACTGCTGGCTAGTTTAATAATTGCAGTAAGTGTTCACTAGTAGCTTTCTACCAAAGTGGTCACATCACTCTCTTTTCTGTTCCTAACTGTATAAATCTTTCGAAATGAAGTCAGAAAGTCCTGTGACAGTTTGCACAAAAGTCATGACACAGCCTGATGAAGGAGCAAATATCCAGCCACCATATTCAGTGATGCTGAAGATGTATTAATACTTTAAATATGTGTATCAAACAATGCGATTTTCTGTTTTTCCCAAAATTTACTCATTATTACATTTTTAGTGATTTATTCTTTGTTCTACTGCCTAAAGTAACACCGATTTCTATTTTCACAATACTGGAAGCCTAGTTTCAGAATGGGATTTTCAAATAATCACCAAAATACTCTATTTCTTTCTTTTGCTTATTTTTGTTTTTATTTTGAATAAAAGGTTGCTCTATATAGCCCTGACTGTCCTGGAACTCTCTGTGTAGACCAGGATAGCCTCAAACTCACAGAGATTCAACTTCCTCTGTGTTCCAGTGAACAAAGTGCAGCATCACCACCTGAATAAATATGCAACTTTAAACAGAAAATTCAAATTAAAATCTGTCCAAGAAAGAAAACTGAAGGTACACATGATTTCACTGGCAACATTTAACAAACAGGAAAAAATTTTACTCATCATCTCACAAAATAAAAAATAAGGATCATTTCCCTACCATACAACCAGATGCCATTGACAGAACCACAAGAAAATAGTTTTAGAGAAAGATAAAAGTACAGCTAATGACACATATGAATACAGATGCAAAAACCTTGCCCAAATAACATCAAACAGAGACTAAAAATAAGCAAAAACATAATATGTAAGAAAAGAGTGGATTGTATTCCAGGAATGTAAGCCTGTTTTAACATTGAAAAGTTAATGAATATTGTACATTATCAAAAGACCATGGAGTGAAAAGCACATATAATGAGCTAAATGAGGTCTAGAAAACACGATATCATTCATTAAAACAAAAGGCACAGAAAAATATGACTACAAGGCAACTCTCTCAACCTGATTGACACTTTGTGAAAAAAATGTATTTGGCTTCAGATATAAATTCAAGAGGACAAATAGTATCTCCTAGAGTTGTAAACAGGGCAAGAATATGTTCTCTTGATACTCTTCTTTAGTATTATACTGGAATATGTACATATGCATATATGTGTGTGTGTTTGTGTATATGTCTGTGATATGAGATATCATTGGTTAATAAAGCAACTGCTTTGGCCCAATAGCAGAGCTATAGGGGAACAGAGCTAGGCAGGGAAAACTAAGCTGAATGCTGGGAGAAAGGAGACCAAATTAGAGTGAACCATGTAGTCTCACTGGAGACAGACACCAGAACTTTAGCAGGTAAGCCACAGTCACGTGGCAACACACAGATGAATAATACGTAAGGGCTAGCCAATAATTTAGAGCTAATGGAACAAGCAGTGTTTTAAATGATATAGTTTCTGTCTGATTATTTCAAGGATGAGTAGCTGGGAACCAACTAACGGCCTCCCTCCAACACACACACACACACACATTTATATGAGTATGTGTATATAAAACCTGATGATAGGAATTGTTTTACAAAACAGTATAGTTTTACCTTGGGCCTATGCAAGGAAACTAGTATTACGAAATGTGTTTAATTCCCAAAGACAAAAACATCTCATTAGTCTTCTTTTGGTTTCAGCCATTTTTTGTGGAACTTTGGCTGGGAGACAGCATGAATTATCTATTTCAGGTAAAATGATAGGTATCAGCAGCAATCCTACCTGAATGTGTGATTAGGAAAAATCATATATACACAAAATGTTAACTATAAGGGGTTTGGGATATGTTAATTAACTTGATTACAGTAATCAGTTTATAGTGTATATATGCCTATCAAATCATCTTTTTGTATGCTTTAAGTATGTACAATTTGAATATCTCAATTATGCCTTAAAACAGAAATAACATGGCATAAAAATATCCCAAACAACAGTCACAAAACCTTATTTCTGATATGTTTGTAATTTAATTTTCTTTCCTTTGGGGGTATATCTACCTGTTTAGGGTATGTGAAAATAGTTTTCTGATTTGAAAAGATGCATGTAAGAATTTCATATGCATTCTCCTACTACTATACTAATATTTAGCTTTATTAACTCATTATTCTTCAAATAAAAATAGTTACTCTTTGTCTCACTAGTTTATTAGCTCTCAAATTTTAGTGTGCTTTCTCAAAAACAGACACTGTCATTCCATTCCAGTGGAGGGGTATAGCAGATAATGCGGTGACTGTTGCTGGTCTCTGAACAAATTTTGAGAATGACTTCTGGAGTGCATTATTTTGTCTTTGCCACTAGAAGATGTATGTACAAAGGGAGAGAAAGCTTGGTACCTTCTTACCTGAGTTTTAATACACTAACAAGCAAGAGCAAAAATTAACCAAGAATGCTAAGAATAATTAGATAATGTGATCTCTTTTAAAACATATCACAGTTTATGGTATATTACTAAGAGATGACATATTAAAATAGTCTCTTCTTCTAGATCTACTTTTTATTTGTGTGTGTCTGTGTACACGTGTAGAAGAGGGTATCCCTAGAGCTGGAGTTAAAGGGAGTTATGACCTATCCATTGTGAATGCTAAGAACTGAACTTTGGTCTTCTACAAGATCACCAAGGAAATTTAACTCCTTAATTCATTTCCCAATTCCTCTTCTGTATTATCAGAGGGTTATTGAATCCACTTTTACAAAGATATAAATCATGATTTTTTTTATAATCATAATATTGTGAAATAGTCATGATACTTTCGGAGCAAATCTAGCTGATTTATTTGGCTCACTGAGATGTTTCTGTTCTCATTTAGGATTCTTATTTCCCCCATGAGAGAGGTACTAACGTCCATCTGATTAACAAAGGAGAAAATGATATAGGCAGAGAATTATATAGTTTGATTCAAAGCTAGAGTGTCTTCAAAAGGAAAACACAAATCCTTTCAGTACTTTTGATATGTTCCTTAGCATTCAAAACTGTAGCATAAATTAACAAAACCTTGTTTCTGTTGAAGTGGAATTACAGATACACTATGTAAGGACAGTAGAGTTTTTCAGCTTTGAAGCAGTTAGCACAGCCAACACAATTTTCTGTTTTGTATGATATTGACAAATTTAAAACCAACAGTTACGGTATACTCAGAGTTGTGATTTATATAGTTTCTATCATGTGTTTATAGCTCAGTAAATAGTTATTCACAAAATTCAAGCAATCAGTTTTCTATATATTATTGGTATCTTTCCAGAAGACAGGAAGATGGAATTAGGAATTAGTATTTGTTAAAATATATGACCATAACTATGTAGCCTTATCTTGGCCCAAAACTCCAGCAGAAGCCTTCTGCTTGATCAGATGCTACCCTGGTCACCAGAAGCCCACTCTCCAACTGAGGTGTAGAACCTCTACTCAACCACAGACCACTTCAGCCAGAATATCAGAATGGAAATAGAAGCTAAGGAACAAAACACATATCCAACAAAGATAAACTCAGAAGTTGTCACCTAGACCTATAATTACCCCAAACCCAGATGCTTAGATTCCAGTGTAAGAACACAATCAATAACAATCAAGGCAGTATGTTACCACCAGATCCTAGCTATCCTTGTACAGCAAACCTTGAATATTCTAGCACAGCTTAAGAACAAAAAATATGCAAAGCTTCTTTTTCCTAGTTGCTTAGACTAGCAGAGCAATATGTCATTGATCATGTATCTTATATAATAGAAATTTGTTTTAACAAAATTGGAGTTGGGATGTCCAGTGATATATGTGACAGCAAGGCCTATTTTATCTGCAAATCTCCTCCATTAGCATGTAGGCAGCAGCCATTTTGATGTTCCAATTCTGATGACCTCATCTAGCTTCTGTTGCATTCCAAAGGTCCTGCTTCATAACACCATTGCACTGGGGATAAGGTTTAAATATATAATTTGTGTGAAAAACACATATTCAATATATAACACGTTTCCTTCATATTCCCAGTCCCCTCTAATGCACACAGACCCTTTATGTTTCAGAATTGCACACTCAGTAGTTCTTGTGATTTACTGACACTGTTCTCCTTCCACCACTTCTCTTGGCATGGGTGTTACACTACCTCAATTATGAGAGTTGACACTGATGCTTACTGAATCACAGCAAAGTTAATAGAAAAGTGAGCTTGGGTATTTGCTCTGATTTGGTTGACACTAGTGATGGATGCTGAGGTTTGGATATGCTATATTCTTCTTAAAGGTTGGGTACCAAAAAACTGGTCTATAGAAGGAGATAAGACTCATTGATCTTCTCCCAGACCTATGATCTACTGTTGATAAACCCAATCTTATACACATTTACTATGTTTAGCTATAATTGCTGAAAAGTTATGATTGGATTGGCTGAGTCATGGTGAAATGACATTTCACAATATTCTTATTATTTTCTACATAATGTATTTTTTATGCCCTCTCTTCTGTAACTATCCCTGATACTTATCGAAAAAGTTTAAATGTCTTTGGGGGGCTGAAATTCAATCATCATGAATTCTTCAGCTGTGTATGCTTTGAGGAGACCAAATTCAAATGGGTAGACCCAAACCAATGGTCACAGAGAGGATACTGTTTGAACTCAATTTGTCTGAAAAAAAATTTGAGGAAATTGTAGAGAGGAGTGGGGTCAATAACAGTGAGAAAGAGACTAGAGTGGATAAGAGAGTACAAAAATCAGAATGTACTTTCTACATGTATGAAATTATCAAAGAACAAAATCAACAAACATTAAAAATGCAAATATATAAAAATTTAAAGGCAATTTAAAAAATCTGCTACTCAGGTCAGTATATTTATGTTCAGAGCTTTTAGAAATTGAGGGATCTAATCTGATCAATGAATAAAATCATCAGTTTGTCTATAATTTGATGCCATTATGGAGAGTTGGTCCCTAGTTGGATGAAGCAAATGTAGTTGCTGGAGGCCTATCATTGGGGCTCTATCTTAGTCTCTGTGTTTTCCTTCAGTATCTCTGCTTCCTGACCACCTTGCGGTGAGCTTCCCTTTTCAACACACATTTCCAAGTCCATAGCATCTTGTCTTATCTTAGGAGCAAAGCATCAGGGCATGCGAGCCTTCATCCAAAACCTCTAAAATCAGGGGTAAAAGATCAATTTTCCTTTCTTTTAAATTGTTTCTCTCAGGTATTGTCACATGAACAAAAATGGAGCCAGTATTTTTGGACATTACTCCCTATACTGGGTTGCCTGGACCAGATTAATATATGGGAAGGTGGTTAGTCTTACTGCAACTTTTATATGCTATGTTTCGTTGATACTCAGGGAAGACCTGTCCTTTCCTAAACAGAAACAGAAGAGGAGTGGATTGGGAGATACGAATGGGAGTAGGGGTAAGGGGATGGACAGGGAAGAGAGGAGGGAGGGGAAACTGTGGGCAGGATGTAAAATAAATAAACAGATATAAATAAATTACATACATAAATAAATTTATATTAAGAAAAGAAAATAATTATTAATATAATTGAGAGGGCTTACAATAAAGTGAATTCTACGTATGTGTATTTAGACATTATTAAAATCATAACTCAATCCTTAAAAAAATTCAATGAAGATTGCATGTGAATTTTAAGCACAGATGAGATTTCCACTAACTAGAATGCAGTCTACTCATATAAGAGCATTGGAAGAAATTCAAGAAAACCTGCCACTGAACCCAGGTGCAAGTCCATTCAGTCAAACTGATTCTTTACTAATCAGTTTCTTTTGTGGTCTAGCAACTGAAATATTAACAGAGTCACAGATGTCAATTTTTCAGCCTATATTCCAAGAAATATGCCAGACTCTTAATAAAAGAAATGAAAATAAAATAGCCAATACAAACGCAGAGGTCCATTAGCTCCATAAACAGTTTACCAACATAAAAGACGTGCTTTACTTCCAAACAATAAACTTTGGCAGAACAGCTGAAAGAAACTCAGTCTTATCTATGTTTATTTCATGATTTCACATTAATAACCTTAAATAAACCATGCTGGTAGAAACATTTACACGATGGAATTTGAAAATGCTCTTTTCTCTACATTGATGGAGTGAAAAGGCAGCAAACCAGAATTCCAGTCTTCTTTCCATGACTGACGAGAAGATACCAGTTTATTACAGTGGGTACCATGGCGGATGAGGGATGCCGGGAGAGAATCAGAATATGCCATGGAGAGAGAACTTGGGTATGGAGAGTTTATTTAGGAAGGAGGTATTATGAGGGTGTGGAGGCAAACAGAGAAAGATAGAGAGGGAGACAGAAAGAGACAGAGAAAAGGAGAGGGAAGAGAAGAGGAGAGAGGAAAGGGGAGAGAAAGACAGAGAGCTGCCTCTTCACAAGGCAGAGAGGAGAGAGGGTACACAAGAGCTTGGCTCAGCTGGCAGATATAAGCTTGGGGTGAGCGGAACTTGTCTCTTAAAGGGACAGGGTACTGTCAGGTTTGTCCTGCCAGGGAACAGGGAAGGCCGGCATAATCCTAACATTCTCGTCCTTCTTTTATGGTAAAAAAAATAAATAAATAAAAATAAATAAATAAATAAAAAGTGGGAAATTAAAGGAGATAGCAGGGACAGGGATAGGAAGACTTCTTCCTCCTGATTTCTGGGCATCAAAATCTTGGGAGACCTGAGAAAGCTGGGTTGGTGGACATGTCCTGGGGTATCTGGTTGCTTCACTGCTGTGTGGCTCTGTGGAACTGTCTGGTGTCTCTTGGTCTTGCTGAGGTTTTGGCAGAGCAAAGGAAAAGGTTCAGTTATCTATATTGCTTGTGGGCTTGGGGAATACAAAATATACTCAGAACAGAGGGCTATTTGGTGAGCACCATTAACCTAAAGGAATGGAAAAATGTAGTCAAAAATCTGTTCTAAACCAGAGTGATTGGAGCAGACACAAAGCAATAGCCAGGTAATGACTGTGATTCTGACATTTTTTCAAAAAAATTAAAAATTATATTTTTATTAATTTTTATTTATCCATTTATTTTACATAGCAGCTACAGCCTCCACCTCATCCTCCCCCTGCTCCCAATCCTGAATCCATTCCTTTTCCATCTCCACCCAGAAAAGGACATGTCTCACATGACCATCAATGAAACATGACTTATCAAGTTGCAGAAAGACTAAGAACCTCCCTGTGTATTAAGACTGAGCAAGGTATAGAGTCCCCAAAGAGAGTAAAAGAGTTGGAGACAGTTCCTGTTCCCACTGTTAAGAATCCCACAAGAACACCAAGCTACACAACTGTAACATAAATGCACAGGGCCTAGGTCTTACATTTTTTAAGAAACCATGTGTATGTAGTTTGAAGAAGCTTGGTTGACTTTTCAATATAATGCAGTGAGCTATTCCATGAGACTACAATTCCAGGGAGGTCAGTGGTCTTTCAGTATACAGGGACTGAGATCTCATACCTTAGTACTGATGAAAGGTCAGGGTCCCAAACACCAGTTTATAAAATATCTATTACTATCACTTTATCTCTTTCCTAGCTAAAAACTTGAGTTTTCTTTTATAAGCTCTGTAAAGATATATGAAAAATTCCTTAGCAGAAGGGGTAAATATCTAACATTGCCACAAAGTTTAAGAAAACAAAATTTTATAGTTTCATTTAATATAGAATAAATATTATTTTTGATGAAGAATTAAAGAATATTATACCCATATAAATTACTATGCAGGGATAAGCAAACCAGCTGATTTCTTACAGCCTCATTAGAGATCCAGTGAAAATTTTGTTCCAGTTGCCCTCAATGCAGATTTCCCCAATTTTCATAATATGGAGATATGATGTATATTTTGAAAGATGCTAACAAGGCATGGAAATAATAATTAGCAATCGTACATTTAGACATACACATACTGTACATGCCAAAGTTTGCCATGGTCACTAAACCATTACCAAAAAGGAATACCAATCTCCTGAGACAAAGAGAGCAGCATAGAGTCTTCCTCCTTCCTCTCATATTTACAAATTTTTTTGGTCTCAAAATGTCTGAGCAGGAAAGATGTGAATGGGAAAGTAATGACCCTACAGAACACAAGTACTATCAATAACACAAGACAGAACTGTGCTGGCTAGTTTTTAATGAAAAGTAGATACAAGTTAGACTCATTTTCGAAGAGGAAAACACAATTGAGAAAATATCCCCACCAGATTAGCCTGTGAGCACCTAAGGGACAATTTCCTGATAAAAGATTGCTGTGGATGAACCCATTCCACAGACTGTCATACTGTAATCCAGGGGACTACAAAAAAGAAGGCTGAGAAAGTCTTGAGGGGCAAGTCAGTGAGTAACATTCCTTCATGGTCTCTGTATCAATTCCTGCCTTCAAGTTCATGTCTTTAGTTCCTACCCTGACTTACACAATGATGGGCTACAAACTGTAAAATGAAATGAAACACTTCCTTTCCAAGTTTCTTTTGGTAATAATGTTTTAGTACAGAAAAAGAAACCATAAATAAGATAAGGATCAAGAAATTAATAAAGATAAAAATAAAGAAAAGAGGCAAAAGGCAGCAAGTGAAAGAGCAAAATAAAATCGTGTATAAACGATAGACGTGCCAGGCAATGGTGGCACACAACTTTAATCCCAGCACTCGGGAGGCAGAGGCAGGTGGATCTCTGTGAGTTCGAGACCAGCCTGGTCTACAGAGCTAGTTCCAGGACAGGCTCCAAAGCCACAAAGAAACCCTGTCTCGAAAAACCAAAAAATAAATAAATAAATAAATAAATAAATAAATAAATGATAGACGTTATTTTAATTTGAAACTTTTCTACATGATGTGGTAGGGTTAATAATTACTAACAAGAATTCCATGCTGACTTTAAAAATTAGTCCTGAGAGACACAAACAGCTGACAAATAAAATTTGACGTCTAGACTTTATAGTATTTTTCATTTGACAACTATGACAAAAACAATTCTAGATTGTAAATAGCAGGCCCAGGAGACAAAATGGATTTCTGTGAATGATACCACACCAAAGCAATGCATAAAATAAACATAAATAAATAAATAAGTGAATAAGCAAACACACAGGAAATCGATTCTGCTATCACTCAGTTTAGTATCCTTCTAAAATAGATTTCGTATATTTTTAAATGTTTTCTTTGATAACATTGAAAATAGTTTCAGATTGAAGAAGTTTCTATAATTAAGCAGGAATTTTAAGATAGATGACCTATTTATTCTATTGGTTGTCCCTTTCATTGACTTGTAGGCAGTAGTTGTCACGAGGGTTCCAAGTTGCCAAAAAGGTTGTTTCCTTAACTTTAAGGAATTATCTTATATGAGAAAATGGAATGTCAATTTATTAATCAGAACATAATGAGGTAGAAAGTCACAAAATGTTAATCTGAATCTTCTCTGTCAGTTAATTCACTGCTTTTCATACAACAATTTTAATAAAATTTGAGTTTACTTATAAATATTTTGTGCTTGAATATATTGAATTCTTAGAAAAATAAAAGACTTCTAATAGAAAACTGAGTAGAAATCTACTATCTTCAAATGGAAGAGATACTATTATCAATTTGCCAGGTTATTTTCCCTATATTTATAATTTTATTTTAGTGTATCTTAAATAATAAATAACAGAAACTAATATTTTTTCAAAGGGGAAATAAATGTCAAAGGTATAAAAACCTCTATGGTAATTTTCATTAATGATTTAAACTTCAGTGTCAAATATTTAAAACATAGTTTAAATGAAAGTAAACAAACATGCATTTAGCATGATTGAAGTGGCATTTTTCCAATGGATAATTTTCTTTAAAAGCTTGCTCAAAATATATTATAAAAGCTTTACTAAGCCTCTATTATTGCAATGCTTTTCATCCATGTTTCTAAAAGGCACTTCTATTTCTTTACATTTTTCTAAGGATTTTATATTTTTAAGATAGTTTTATTTACTACATTTTAGATATGTGAATATTTATGTTATCTGCACTGATAATATTAACATGTACAACTTTTAAATTTTTATGATATAAATATGTTTTGAATATTGGAAATTTTTATTATTGATTTTGTCACAAAAATCAAATTAACAAATGCATGAAAATATAAAATTAAAGATGAGCAAATTTATTTTGATTAGCATTGAATGGTAGCTACTATAACATCAAGTTGCATAGAATCTTTTTCTTATTGTGAAGTAGCTACATGGTAAATTGTTTTTATATTCTTGTTGGATATTTTAAAGTATAATATGATTTGATATGCATTAACACTGCAAAATAGTTACCACAGTCTGGTTTATTATCCTATATTTATCCCTTGTAGTAAGAGTCCTTAAAGCACACATTTAGATGTGTAAGGTTCTGACCACAATGCGTAATTCACTGTTCCACTATAATTAGGATCACTACCATGAGTGAATACATTTTACATTGTAAATAAAAAGTTCAAACCAAATGACACCCTCCAAAGTTTTCATTCCTGCCCCACTTGAACTCAGGTCACAGGACATACACTGAGTTCAGTTCTCCAAACGACTCTTTAGACATATTTTGACAATGTAAGAGATGGACTGATAATCGGACATCTATTTGGAAGATATTTTCAAGTATTTGACTGAACTGTTTACATAAGCCAGTAAAGTCCTTTGAACTGATTCAAAAATTCTGTCTTTCAGACAAAATGATATGTGATAGATCGAAGGTGGGTAATAGATACTGGATATATGATAGGTTGATGGTAGACAGATAAATATAGTCATTCACTTCAATGAGAGATTTTGACATAACCAATGTTGAAAATTCATTAATTGACAAACACTTTGATCCACTCATTGTAAATTTATACATACAATATTCATAGCTATTGAATAGTTTTTCAAACATGGAATATGATAATGAAATATTTGATATAAATTAATTAGTAATATTGTTTGTATGACAATCCTGACCTTATTCTGATCATTTATCTGTACAGGTAAAGAAAAGTATATTTGAGACTATTTACTAACATAATTTGGAATATATCATCATAATTGTTTTTCTTTCATTGTTGAGAGTAAGGTGAGGTGTAGGTAATGTAATGAATCATGTCCTAAATCTAGGGTACTGTCTTTGATTTAAATTTTCTGTGGGTTCTGGAAAAGGTTAGTCTCTTAAACCCGATCATAAAGATGTTTCTACTCCTAGAGCATCACCAGGTCTCTCTACCCAAGAAAAGCATATGTGCCAGTAGTCATTCAGTCATGCAAGCCTGGCTTTATTCTTCCAAAGGGCCCTAGTAATGAAAGCCAAGCCAAATGAGTAAGTCTGTCCCACAGATTGATTTCTGAAAGGATGCCTCTGGGTGTTGGTGGCTAATAAAGATAGATGAGAGGTAGTCTGAAGCCTTCTGTGCTCTAAGTTAAACATCACCTAAACCAATTTCTCTTCCAACCTTTTTCTTTCTCATCTCCTACTTGATAAGAAGAAGCTTTATTAAGTACATTAAAATGGATCAATCGACATAGCTTTTATAGGAAGCTCCTTTAAAACAAAAGCAGATTTAACTCTGTGAAAACAGTTTGATCAGTTGCTACAAAGGCTCTGGAGATGCCTTCTCACTATCTGCCTAAGGTCATCATTGATTAGGATCTGATGAATGTCATTGTGAAAACATGGGTTGAATAAAGTATTGCTTTCAGGATTGCAAATTACAACCTCTGAAGACCAGACCAGTAAATGCTATAATATGAAAAGTAATTAATACTCTTTTTTTCTAATTGGGTATTTGATTATTTATTTACTGATTAAATTTCATGTCTTTCCCTTATCTGGAGCAAAACTGCAAGGAGCAGGGCCAATGTGTCATTGTAAAAGTATTTCCCGAGGCACTTAAGCATGAGGAGGCTAAGATAGGCCCATGGAGTAGACACATATGTTATAATCATTGTTCGGACTGAACGTACACTGCTGAGGGCTGTGAGTTCAATGGAAATGAATAAATATAATTTTATTAAATGTCTTTAAACAGAAGCACACTCAAAATTAGTGCATGTATTGAGGTGTTGATGAGACAATAATTTCAGGCTTATGGGACCTGGCTCTGTCTCCCTGAGTAATGGTTCCATAGCACTGAATGGCAAGGAAAGACCTTTCTATATGTTAAAATATTAGTTCTTTAGCTCATTGAACAAACATGAAACACAGAAAATAAAAATGTCTGAAAGTATTTTTGGACTATATTATAAAAGAAAATGACTTCTAAATTTAGGTTTTCTTCCTATCACCAAAAATAAACCATCTAGCTTCTCTGTGCATACTTACAAAGCTGAGACATTTATTTTAGCTTCCTTCTAAGAAGGAAACTTTTAGCTACTTAAAACTAGAAAGGTTTAGAAACGTTAAAAGCATAAAAATGAAAATCAAACATTGATCAATGTTTTAAAAATTATCAGTTTCCACTATAGTAAGATTTTACAAATGTAGTAAAAGTTTATTTTAGTGTTTGAGGTAATTGCTTAAGAATTGGTATTTACCAATTATGAAGATAACAATTTACTTTGCATTAGAACAGCACAGACAACAGCTATGTGTAGGATCTCTTAACCTACTGCCTTCTGATAAAGCAAGGAAAACAGACTTATTAAGGGGTGATCATGCTTGTCAATTTGAAAACTAAAAGTTTGAAATTGAAATTAATTTAGGATACAGATTAATGAAAATAAAAATGATTCATTATAAGAAAACAGCTAACTTAAATAAAGTTCATTCTACAAATATAAAAGAAACCTGAAGAGTGGAGCCTTTCAAGACCTTTCCTATCTAAATTTTGTCAGCACAAGCCCCAGCGAAGCCTCTAGTTTCATGAAAGTATTGTTTTACTGAACGTATGTATCTCCTTCCAAGCTTACTACTGCTATCTAGAGGATAGAACTTCTTGAGGTTTGTATAGCGACTGCAATCTCTAGGGGAAAGGAATATATTTCTGCAAGGGATCAGAAGAAAACTGCCAAGAAGGGATTTGATCAGAAGAGATCTTCAGGAAGGTGTCTATGCTGTCCAAACACCAGGGAAAGAGGCATATGATGATCAGTCCTCCTAGATAGCTTCATACAGTTTATGAGAAGAAAGACTTAGAAGATTCTGTTTTTTTAAATAAGAATGAAGTGTCCTAAATAGAGGGCCTCAGGACTCCTGGATTGAGCAATCAGTGAGAAGACATTCAGATTAAGTGTGTTTCTTGGGATATGCTTTGGTTTCAATGATAAAAGTTCATCTTCTAGAATAATATTTTTTTCAGAAATATACATGCACAAAACAACCTAAATTCCTGAAACATGTTCTTTTTGTGTTATTATATTTTAACTTTAACATAGCATAGCAAAATTACATAAAACAGTTATTAAGCAGGAATTACAGTTATATCTATTTTATCTTTTATCATAGCTAAGGAAAAGTATTTTATTACTATCTATTCTTCAACTTCATCAAAGACTCAAGAAGGACATAATATTACCTAAGTAAACAGGAAGTGCATTGTAAGCAACTTCCAAATCTCTAGAATTAACGGAGACATCTAACTGCCTAAACAGTCACCCAAAGTTCTTCTGTACCATTGGGGAATACATCTTCAGCCTACAGGCCCATAGCAACTGGAAGACATTTCCATGAAGCAGGAAATTTCGAAGACATTCCTGTCTATATTGGCAGTTTGCCAGTCATTTTTTTCTGTATCTTGCCAAATGTCTGTCAGACTCTTTCAGAAAGCAGGATCCCCAAAAGATTGTATCATCTTTAGGCAAATTCATCAGTCATTTCTCTGTGGACCTTCAAGTTCATAAAGCAGTTCAGGCAAGAGCAGTTTCTTGCCCAAATGGCTAGTAAACTTCATCAGCAGCCTTTTCAATGCTCGTCTTCCTCTTGAAGCAATTGGTGCTGCCAGGAGCAGATGTGTCTCATTGTCATGAAAAGTCCTAAATTCTTAAAACATTTTAAATGCCATACTCTGAAGGTATCTGCAAGATTTGAAGAATACCTATCTAACTGAAATATATCTCTATATATCTAGAAAACCTAGCTAAATGACTACAAGCTTGACTATAATAGATAATTATCTATTAACCTAACTGCTTAATTATACATTATATTTTTAAATGAACTACACAATTACAATACCTTAATCAAAAGCAGAAATATATAGTATAACAAAATTGACCTTAAATTTGTATCAATAAATCAAGATCCATACCCATGCAAATCTCTATAGCATATCCTCCTTTCAATGTAAACAAACCTTTATAAACAATATTTGATAATTTGGGTGTAGTTCTCTAGATTACTTCCTGCTGAATGGAGACGCTGTTAATCAAGTCTTTTATGTTATATCCAGTGTGCTAGATTTATCTAGTCAGCGGTTGAGCGAAGGCAGCCCTCTTTTAACAATTAAATCATTAATTTTTTTCCCTTTCAGTTTTTCTCATATATTCCCATTTTGGCCAACAATGGGCAGTGGTAGTCAAAAGGGTCTATTTATTTACCATATATGATATTGTTCTAAGGATATAGTACATAATTATAAATGAATATAATTTGGATTCAGTTATCTCCTATAAAATGCTATACTAAAATAAAAATGTTCCATTCTGCTTATAGCAAATGGACACATCCCTATCTCTCTGATGATTTCTGTGAAGAAGCGGGTCAAATGCCAGGTGTGCTGGAGCATATGTGCAAAATGCTAGAACTAAGAAGGTGGGAGAAGAAGGAACAGACGTCTTGACTGCAGAGCAAGTTGGAGGCTAGTCTTGGGGACATAAGATCTTGTCACATAAAACAAAACAAAAATAATGACAAAAGTTGTTGGGAGCAGTGAGACCCCAGATCCTGAATTTCTTGTAAACAACTTGTTTTCCCCTGATCTGAGTGCCTACAGCTGCTCTGAGCACAAGATCTTCAGCAGTTCCTGATGGCAGGAGAGTGGTTTCTGGTGGGTTTGGCTGGGGCGTGGCTATCTCTATATAATCTGCCCCTGAACACAATAAGGGGGGCATTCTTGGGGAATTCAAGGATGACCCGTGTCGCTGTCTCTCTGTCTGTGTGTGTTTGTTTATTTTAACCTCCAGCCCCCTTGCCCGAAGCTCGCGAACTGGGTGCCAGCGCACAGAGCGCAGACACGGGGGCGTTGTCCGCGGCAAAAGTAAGAAAGGGAAGAAGAAAGGATAGGAAATGTTGGGCTAGTATATGTTAATACCCTCATTTATTGTTTGATTAACATTTCACTTCCTCTCCCTTTTTAAACATGAATCACCAGTAAAGTGAATGGGAAGGGACTTGGCATTTTTCTTCTTCTCTTTGGTATAGCTGGTGAGTAAAGACACTTGATTATTTAGACTGGGTGCTTAAAGATTCTAGCCAAGCCTCACTTTTGCTGCTGAATTTCAGAAGTTGCAAGGTAAGAGGCTTGAATGGATCTTCTTCTCTCTCACTTTGAAATTTTCAAAGTAGAAGAATTGATGAGGTATACGATTTTCTACACTCCACCATCAGAGGACAGTGTTTGAGATTTTCACAGCTTCAGTGGTTCTCAACTTTCTACAGCCAGTTCCTAAGAATAGGCACCAAGCATTCATTTTTTAGTTACAAATTTCCTTGCCTTCTAATGTAAACCTTACTCAACATGGTAATATATTAGTCAGTAGCTCATCAAAAATTTAAATAATTATCTCATCAGGTAAATCACCTGTAATTTCAGCTCCAGTAGATCTGACAATATACATATGTATGAACACATGCACACACAGAGTCACATGCATGTTCTTTATCATAAATAATAAATAAATCCCTAAAAGAATAAGTTTTTGAAAACTTCTGGAGATAAAAAATAGACAATTCTCCATATGCTATATTTATTAGTGTAGTCTTATAAATTATATATGAAGAATACTTTAATACACAAAATTTATAAGCTATTACACAAAAACTGGGTTATCATTTACTTTAAATTTAAATTACTTTAAGGTATATCATTACAACAACTAATTTATATTTGGTTTATCATTTTTATTTGACAAATTGGAAGACATTCATCAATAATAATGTCAGTAAATGTAATGATGCACACCATTAGTGTCTGAAGAGCTAAAAGGGTCTTGAATGTGCTAATTTATTAATAACTTTTGAAATTGATTTACTCCCTCTTGATTTGTGTCTAAATCTATTAGTGGTTCTGATAATTAAATTAAAATTAGGTCACTACTACATACTCACAAGAGATGAAACAGATGCAAAATAAAATTTTAATTACATTAGTCTCATCCTTCACTCAACATCCTGTATGAAATTTTAAGCATTTCATTAAATTATTTTATATCTGTACAGGACAGTTTTAAATAACCTTTTATCCTCATGAGGAAAGTTGTAATTTAATTTGAGACCACAAATGTCCAAAGTTTATCCTTTTATTGTGAAGATGTGCTGAAGTTAATGAATACATTACACTACCCAGAGACAAATGTTTTGAATTACATAATATTAATGCATGTTAGTAGTTCATTTTCTCTTCAAAGAGTTCCCAATCACATTTTAAAAAATGTCTTATAATGACCAGTTCCTGAACCTTTAAAATAGGTCCTGGTGTTTGTCACCTCTTAAACAGTTCAGTGTCTCTTAAGTATTGAAGGCAAGACATGGAAATATCATGATACCTTATTTCACCACATCTTGATAAATATACTATATTTGCTAGATTTTATGTGAACTTATGTCATTTCATTTTCTCTGTGTCTACGCAGAATATATATTGATTGTTGTTCTTCTGTGTATACTTCAGTGGAAATCTTTGGGACCATACTTACCCACTTGTTAATATCCCCCCTCCTTTGGAGCACCTGGCAGCCCCTGATTATAGAGTTTACACTGTCTGCTGGTAGAGTCACCAGTTCCTTACAATAGGCACCAAGCTTTCATTTTTGTAGTTACAAATGTCCTTGCCTTCTAATAAACACATCATTCAACATGGTAATACACTTAATACAACTGTCTTGTTTTAACTTTGTCACAGGGCAGCAAAAAGACATTAGTGAATAAATAGCTCGTGACATGAAAACAAGCCTACAGTTCAGTAGGTAGTGTGACACACTGATACCAGTCTTGGCTTTGCTAGATCATGTAAGTTCTTAGCCCTAGATTCTAATTTTGATGAATGGGATCATAACTATACAATCTTTGCACCAATTGTGTAAGTATATCATTGTACTTACAGAATTTTGTAGTTACAGAATTATAATTCCAATATCATTATAAACAAATATGACTTCATCATTCTCATTTAAAATACCTGTACTCTATTCCCAAAGAGACAAATAAATTATATATTAGAAATAAAGTGATGATAGCAGTATTTATATGAATATATAGGAATAAAGTCAGGAGTAATAAACATAAATTCTACAGTGGTACACAATAAAATCTATTGCCCAAAAAGATAAAATGAGGAAATTACAATTACAGAATGAGAACATTTTTATTTTTTTTTTTTTTTACTTTTTAACTAAAGAAGTAAAAGAGATATTTCAAGGTGATTATTTTCCAATAATGTCCTAAGAAAAAGAAGAATCAATAAGTGAAGGAAGAGATGGAAGTAGACAAGAAAAATTCAAGAGGGAAACATGTTAACAGAGATCAGATTAGAAATGGAAGCCTCTGAATAAGCATACAAGAAAAATTCATGACTAATACAATATGCCAACCAAATGTTCTGCACTAAATGAGACTGTAAGTCTGACTTTTAAATTATACAAGAAATATAGCTAATTATAGTGTCTACAAATCATACAGACACTGAAAGACCTTTCTTTTCTTCCAGTGAACTCATGGAGACTTACACACAAGTGCACACACAAGTGCACACACACACACACACACACACACACACCTGTACTTTAGGAATTATTGATTACTTTATACATGTGATTAGAATTTGAGGTAGTTTTCTGTACTCTTAAATAGATAGTTTTATGTCTATTTGTTAATATAAGTGATTCATTTTTTTTACTTACCTTCGATATTAACAAGTCTATTTCCAGACTTGGCATAAATGAAATGAAGTCTAAATTCAAGCCTGATACCTCCCACTGAAAGTCCTCAGGAAACTCAAGCAGGACTGCTGAGAGTCTGAGGCCTGCCTGAAATGCATAATGAGTTTAAGGCCAGCCAGGACTACATGTGAGATTATGTTGGAAAGAAAAATATTAAGGCTGAAGTTGTACCTTTTTTCATTGGTCTTTAAAGGCTCAAGCAGCAAAAACTTAGGAAGAATGAGAAAATGGTTTATTCATACTAAAGTTAGTGTTATCATCTTGTCTGTTGAGATGGTAAATGGACATTGATTTTAAAAAGTTTTCAGTTTTTCAATGTTTTCTTTGAAATTGCTATACTGTCATATTACCTCTAATATAAATCAGATATTGGGTCAACTTTCAATTTCTAAAAACACATGGATTAGCTTCATCTAAATTTACTTGATCCAGTGCTTAAATATAGAGCAAGAGACTGGAGAGATGGCACATCCATTAAGAGCCCTTTATAATTTTAAAGGTCTGAGATTAGTTCCCAACATCCACATCCAGCCACTAACAACTGCCTAACTCTAGCCCGAGTAGACCTAACAAAGTCTTCTGGCTTTCATAGGTACTCATACACACATTGTAGAAACAAAGACATACATGCAGACATATGAACAGACTCACACATGCAAAAAATAAACCTTTAAAAATAATCTTCAATATACAACAAATACCAATGTTTAGGAGAACTGAGTTATACATCTTTAGTAATTAATCTTTCAGAACAATCAAATCTCAATATTGTTGAATATGAAGGACACAGCTTAACAAATTCATGCTTTAAGGTTTCCACGGTTAGGCAAAGACACAGAGAATGATATATGCAGAATAAACATACTCATTCTCATACAGATGAAACATCATAACCACTGAAACAACATTTTAAAAACATCACCTTGTGTGTTTCTGTTCCTTTACACCATAGTCTCTTGGGGAAACGAATATCTCAATAATCCCATAACCCGTGCTTCAGACACGAATGAATCTATGAAGCTTCCTTCCATGCCTGAAAATTTACACTTCACTACAAGTTGTTCTGAACTGTATTTGAACTTCAAAGATATATTTCCAACAGTTGTCATCACCATATTTCCTTTATGTACCAGAGAATAATAATAGTTAACCCTCATGATATCAAATCACCATAAAAATGTTACTTGTATGCTGCAAGTAATTTATTTATGAGAGGGATGTTAATTGAATTTACATATTAGGACTTCATTTTAAGTGCATATGAACCAAATTGTTCCATGACATTTTCTTCATTCATAAACATGGGAATTGGGCTCCCTGTTTCCCCAATCCTGGGTTCCTCTTACTGATCTTTAGCTCACTTTGTCCTGAATGCCACTCTCTTTAGACTTCACAAAATTTCTGGCATTTGCCTTTCTCCTCCCAAGTACTTTGCATATAGATATTCATCACCATGTCTATCTTTAATAATGTGTACTCAAATTCAGATCCCCAAGTTTGTACTGCAAGAGTGTCAAACAATGAGCCACTCACATACACAGCCAAACCTTTCTAATCCCAGAGAAGGCTGGTGAAATCCTTTTGAGAATATCACAGAAAAATATGAAGAAGAATGTTGAGTAGGACCGTTTACTCACTCCTCTCAAAAAGAGAAGACTATCTCGCTTTCTGTGATATAATTCCTTTTTTTCTCTCTTTGTTTTAGATTTCTAGTGTAAAAAGAATTATTCTTTGCTATCTCATTATGGATAAATTACAAAATTCTAAGCAGGAATTCATAAACAGGGTAAGAGTGTTTTCATGGGGTCTAGTCATAATGCTGGTTATTCTGTGTCCTTGAAGCTACTTTTATTCTTGGTAAGATCAACATTTTTACTTTCCAACTTTCACTGGAAAAATAAGTCCAATATTATCTTTCCTTAAACACAATTTTATTATTTTCTGAGGATACTCAATAGGTCATATATTATTTTACTTTGTACCAAAGTATATGAAAGTAGTGAAGTGTACAATTACTGTTACTTCTTAACCACATTATCCCTTCAGGAATCATCTCCTGAGCCATTTTCTTTATGTGCTAAAAAAACAAAATTGAAATTGTAACAATCAGAACTAAAATAGATTATGTATTTGGTTGAAGCTTTATCAGGGGGCAGCTGTGAAGTATTTCAAGTGTTAAGAGATATATTTAATAAATCAAGACACCCTACACAACATTTAGTTCAGTTCCAACTTTTGTTTATAGACTTACTGCCATAGTCCATTGTATATAGAGTGGTATTTTTCTTAGAAAAATGACGTCTCTATTCATTTTTTCACTATTTATTTTATCTTTGAGTACTCTAGAAACTGTTACCTTGTGAAATTCTTCAAAGTTTTTAACTATGTATGGCCAAATATCTTCTTCCCAAGGAAATTATAAGTAGTTCTCCAGGCACTTGATCCTAATTTTGTTAAAAATTAAAACATGACATTTTAACATATTTTCCATGTCTTTGTAATATATTAAAGCATCTAGACTGCTCATCAAAAAGTACATGCAAATTTCCAGCACATATATATTCCATTTAAGGTTCTTCACGTGTATTTTATTACTGAATCTAGAACAAATGAATTTTATTAAAAACAAATAAATACAGCTCAGAATGTGTCTGTAACTCAAAATTCAGCATCAAAGTTGTATTTCAAAAAGTTTTTTTGCCTTCAATTTTATGTAGCCATGAAACTATTATGTTAAAAGCTAAGAGAGAGCATAGACAAGTAGTAAAGCCAAGTGTGAACCAAATGCAAACTCGAGTAGATGCAGGGATCTATGGTCTGTGAGAAATAAGGTGACTGACTCATCAGGGGCCATCAGGCCTGCAACACAGCGGGAGTCCTAGTTTCTGGAGTGTATTAGGAGATATTTCATTATTGTAATTATGGAAAACCATTTAAAGATTTTAATACTTTTGTCTCAGTCATTTCACTAAAATATTTTATAATTAGGATTGCCAGGTGTAACGGTTAATAGTGTCTCTTGGCATGGTTTAGTAGATAATCTAGGGTTTTGGTAGGGACTTTCTAGACTGGCTTCAAAGAAGGAAGGCATAGTCAAGTGTATGCACCATCCTGTGATAGGATATGGTCCTGGACTGAATAAGTAATGAGCTGAATACCAGCATCTGTCTGTCTCTGTTTCTTGGCTATGGACACAATGTGACTAGGCACGTCCTTACTCTTGCCACCATGCTCTCCCTGCCATCATGGACTGTAGCCTAACACCGTGAGCCAAAGCATATTTTTAAATAGTTTTGTTTAAGTATTTTTTCACAGCAATGAGAGAGGTAATACACAACATTTAGCAAACTTAGAATTATTGCATTGAACACATTTTCTAATTTTTCTAAAAAATATTTACAGTTTCCTTGAAATTAAATTTAACCTTGTAATTTATAATCTGTGTGGCTTTCTCAATTTATAATTGCAGTAGTGGCATTTCACTTGTATTTTAATAAGTAAAGCTTGCCTAAAGATCATAGAGTGAAACAGCCCCACTGGTAAGTCTTATGAACCAGGCAGTGCTAACATACACCATTACTCCCAGTAGCCACACTAGTTGCCATAGAAACTGGATGGTGCATGCTTTTAATCCCAGTGGTGCATATCTTTAATTCAAGCCATAGAGAGGATTATAGGAGGAGACAACTCACAGTCACAGTCTCATTCTGAGGTTTCTGGAGGAAGGATTGCCATTTTAGACTGAGGTAGAGGTAAGAGCCAGTGGCTGACTGTTATACTTTTCTAGTTTTCAGGTTGAATCCCAATGCCTGTCTCTGAGTTTTATTAATTGTGTTACAAATTGCATTGCAAATATGATTTTTTCACTTTAGGAAACATGGCTGTGTAAGTCAATAAATTAAGAATTGCCATTTTTTTGCCAGTCAAATTTGTACTTCTTAAGATTTATTGTATAATAAATGACAAACACAAAATATGCTTTTTCTGCCATATTAATCCACTGTGAAAAACATAAGGAAATATCATGAGTTGTCTTTGACAAGATAAGAAAAAGCATGAGATTCTTCAAGCTGACTTCTGACTTTTCCTAATTAAGATGAGAATGATCTCTTAGGCTACAATTTTATTAGATGTTAAAAAGAGATAAAACAAGGGCATCTTTCAATTGGTCTTTTGCTTAAACGTTTTGATTTTCCTTGTTTTGTGTGTGTGCGTGTGTCAGGGAGGACATGTTTATTACTTAACTAAATAGGGTAGGCTACAGAAAATGCAAGCAAAATATGTGATCAAAATGTCCGGTGAATAGTAAATAAAAGGTAACATAATATTAGTAATTTTAATAATTTTTTTCCTACAACCAACACCAAATAGTAAATTTCAGTTGTGAAAATGGTGTCAACCAGGCCATAAGAAACCAGATTGCTTGAAAGCTGCAATGGGATATTTGGTGGTGTCTATATTCTGTCAATTATATTTTAAATAAACACTAATTGGCCAGTAGCCAGGCAGGAAGTATAGGCAAGACTACCAGACAGGAAGTATCTGGTATTATCTAGACCAACTTAAATAAGCATGTTAAAATTATTTTTATAACATTAATATAAATTAGTCTAATCTGGACTTCAAATGTGAAGCTTTGTCTCTGAGTAATTTAGAAGTGGTGCTTAAATGTGCTCTTCTTCTAAGTTATCCTTCATTTCCCAGAAGTTGGAACACCTCATGGTCCTATTCAAAACCACATTTTTTTTAGTGTTTATTGACATTTTATTTACATTAAATATTCATTTCAAACAACCTAGACTATTGCCAAAGCTATTATTTGCTCTTCACAAGCTGATAGTAAGACCCTATAGCTGAAGACAACACTTACATAACTCATTGAATATGGGGAAGTCAACTGCATCTAAGTAAACCCTTCACCTCTAGTAACTAGTTTTCAAGGCACCAGAAGATATTCTGCACACTACTGGAGAAGAAAGGTAACATTAATCCAGCTACAAACATTTCAATCCACAGTGTTGACCAGTATGCAAGATATGCTTGTGAATAGTGGTACAAAAGTGGTGGAAATAATCAACCACTATCAGATTTGATTTAAGATCCACTCTTTGAGATGGAACTGATGCCCAACACTTCTTGGACGGCTAAGAACATGAGACTGGATAGGCCTTGAACCTAGTGGAAAGTCAGATAAAATACTGCTGTACTACTAAAGGAATGCAGCAGCAAAATGATGCCTATTGACAGTCTGCTTAGTCAATGTCTTGCTCAGTCATTATAAGAGAAGTTTCCTCCTGCAATAAATGGTACAAAAAAGGACCCACAGCCAGACAATGCAGAGAGTGAAACCCTGGAATACCCAGTTCTAAATGAGATATCTTCATCAAAATCCTCCCCTTGGGTTTCTGGGGATCCTGCAGAAGAGAAGGCAGAAGATTATAAGACATAGAGAAAATGAGGGACACCAAGGACATAAAACTTCTAGACAGATCAAAACTGACACACATGACGTTTCAGAGACTGTGGCAGTGTGCACAGGGCATGTGCAGATCTAAGTCAGAAGGGACACAGGACTGAAAGAGAAAGTGGACATACATTCCCATCCCTAACTCAGAAGCAACTTCCAATTCATAACCACTAGCAAAGGGAAAAATGAGTTTTCTTCAGTTGAGTGTCACTGGGCAAACGAATTACATTTAAGAGCAGGCTCCATGCCCAGCTGTAGATGGCCAATGCAAAATGAACTCAATAGAATTTTATTGTAGTAGTTTTGTTTATTTATTTGTTTGTTTGGTCTCTTAATGTTTTGTCCAGGAATGTATTTATTTATTTTCTATCCATACAGGTCCTTTGCCTACACTACTATGGTTTCTAATATTATGTCTTTATGGAATTTCTGTGTATGGAAATATATGTGTCTCTCCATCTGTTTCTTACTCTTTTCTTTTGACTCCTTTTTTCTGTTTATTTTTTGTTATGCAGGTTTGCTTGTTTTTACTTTATCTTATTTCTTTTTCCTTTTTTCCTTTTTTAAATGTTTTATGTTTTTTAATTGATTTTTATTGAGCTCTACATTCTTTTTGGTTCTCCCCTCCCTCCTTTTACCCCCCCCCCCGCCCAAGGTCTCTATGCTCCCAATTTACTCAGGAGATCTTGTCTTTTTCTACTTTCCACGTAAATGTTTTCTAATGAAAGAGAGTGATAAAAGATGTCAATTTGGGTGAGTGAGTAAATGGGGAAGATTTGGGAGAGGCTGAGAGAGGGGAAACCATAATTAGAATATAAAAAATGTGTTTTCAAGTTAAAACAACTAAGTTAAAAACGCTTTGTAGTTTAATTATTTCCATCCAATTTTATTTTATAAAAGCGTAGTAGAATTGTCAAAATTATAAGAGCTGCTATAATTTACTTATTATAATTCCATCATAAAACATGAAATAATAAATTCAATTTCTCTTATGGGAAAGAAGCTACAATATTACCAATTTCCAGTATTCATTGTTTTATATTTCAATAAAATGAAAGTATAAATTTTCCTTGATGGAAATCAATAACACCACAGCAATACCAAAATTGTGATTTGGGGATTCTGTGTATATTTAGACTATCCTTTCACCATAATTAGATTTAAGAAATCTTAGCTTTCAAGAGCATGAAACTGAATTAAATAAACTGAAGTATAACTTGTAATGCTAATAAAAGTACTTAATAGACAATTAAGTTGGAGAAACATGCTATAAAGGAAAAGCAAATCATTCAAATCATCATTAACTAGAAGTAGTCCAAATGCCAATGTTTTTCTAACATAATAAGTGCTCTGTTTAATTGCATGTAATAATGCTGTAAGTGTTTTACTGCTCTATAGTTTTCCTTATTCCATAATTCAAACAGAGTTCATAATTGGCTCCAATTAGCAAGATTTTATTGATAAACATAAGATATCTATCCAAGGAGTTGTACTTACAGAGTTATGTAGATCACCTTCTATCAGTGATTGGGTATGCAAAACCCACAATTAAATATCACTCTTCTAGGACACAAAGTGTGAAAGATAACATTGCTACTTATGTAATCTCTTCCTTCCATTATCTAATATAAAGTCTCAGCTAAATAATCATACTGCTGTCACCAGACTGTCAACACATCTGAAGATGGAGATGCTGGCAGTGTTGGCAACAGGTCCTTCCTCAACCAACAGAAAAGTGGGTCATGAATATTGAGACAGAAAATATAACAGATACCTCCATTGATATGCATGTCTTGTTTCCAGGATCTTAAGAAAAGCTTTTAACTCAAAAGGTTTTGAGACAAACATCAATCCCACATCAGGATATGTGACAAATTATAGGAATTTCTATTGATTGCATGATTTCTTTCAGAAGTGAGTCTGTTATTAGGAAAACATATTTATAAAAACAACACGCATGCTGTTAGGTTATTATCCTCATTAAGTGTGCTATAATTTGCAATTATGCTGGAAGCCCAGGAAATTCTGTGCATTTGAAAATTGACACCTCTATAGGTATCCCACATTTTTATGCTTTTAGGTTCCAGATTATAGATGATAGAAACAGAAGAAGCAGTTTTAGTAATGAAATATTGATAAAGTCTGAAGTAAATACAAGCAGAATTAGCAGAAATTCTAATGATTGATGTTTAAATGTTATTTGCATTGATTAGGTAAAGAAGGTGAAGCCACAATTGGGGGTTTATGTGCTGTGAAACAATCTTTGTAAACTGTAAATATGTATTACTCTTATTGGTTAGTAAAAAGCTGACTGACTTATAGCTGGGGAGGAAGAGATTGGGTAGGAAAATCAGACTAGGAAGACACCGGGAAGAAGATGGACATAGTCTCGGGAGTTGCCAGCCAGACACAGAGAAAGCAGGATATGAAGGAAATGAGGTAGCAAGCTGTGAATCATGTGGCAGAATGTAGATTAATTATAAATTTTATATTTTAATATAGACAGTTTATTATATTAAACATTTGTAAGTTAGTTTAAGTTGTAACTGTTAGCTATCAACAAGCTGTACATTTATAATTGTTATTTGGGAACTGATAGGTGGAAAAGATGCTCTGGTCAGGGAAACTTAGCAAAGACTCCTAGCCCCATGTGGGTACACAACTAGAAAGACAATCAGTGAATCAGAAAGAAAGCCTTCACCAGAGCAGGATCTACCGGTACCATGAATTTAACTCTCAGGCTCTAGAATTCTGATAAGTAAATTTGTGCTGTTTATAAGCCTTAAGACTAATTATAGAAGTCCAAGTGAACTAAGACATTCGTTAAATGTATCCCACAATTCTTGGTCATATTTCACATTTCAAGCAAAGTTTTAGAGTCACTGGTGAAGGTAATGGACAGAAAGCACAGCTGCTTTTACAGGCTGTTCTCTCCTGGATCAAAGAATTTAAAAAGCAGGATGATCCTTAATGGCTGTGGTTACTTGGGGGAGAGAATTAATATAATTGCTCAAATTCACAACAGAAAGCACCTTTGTAATTCTTAAGCTCTATTAATCTGGATTTTCTGAATCCTGCAAAGATTTGAGTTTTTTAATCTTCTGGCAGAAGGATTAATGAATTCATACCTTATACAAATGTTTTACAGAAATATTTTAAGGTGAGAATTATTTACAGAAGTTTTTAATATAAATGAAGACAAAAATAGTGAAAACGGGACTATTTTATTATTTTAAAGAATATACTCAATAAATATGACTTCATATACTCATGACATTTAGAATTTTAATAGCAAAATTGAAAGAAGCAATAACATAATGAAAATATCCATAGAAAACTGATGCCTGAGGATACATTTTCTAAACACTAATAACTTTCTCAGCTCAAAGGGAAGTTTAAGAATACACACACACACACACACACACACACACACACCACACACCACACACCACACCACACATATCTATGCTGGAAGCCAAATAGCTCATCATTTAGTTGGTAACTAGGGAATGACTTCTACTTAATAGAATTTATTTATTTATTTAGAACCCACATATTTAATAAAATACAGAGTGCTTGTTTTTCAGCCTTATAGTAGTAGAAATAAAGAACAATAAATTATAATTATACTGTGATTATAATGAATACTTACAATCAGAACTAAAGGAGCTTGTATGGGGAGCTGCAAGTCAGAAAAGAATGTCAAGACAGATCTACTAGAAAAAGTGATTCCATATCTACATGAAAAACCTTATTAACAGTCAATCAAATACATAGGAGATGGAGAGAAAGCAGAGATTATGCTAGATACAAAGAGGAATCTAGGTTAAGGCTAAATATGAGGAAAATCCGGAAAAAAAAAACATAATCTCAGGATGCATTCACCCAGTGTTGTTAGAACAGAGCGATGTGAAGCAAACCAGAGAAAAATATTGGGTACCAGAGAGAGTATAGTTTGTGAGTGACACTGAGCATATAAAGAAGACAGGTCAGGGATCCACAGAACCATATAGTTCAGCTATATGCAAAATAGATACAGAGGAGGATAAGAGATCATAAACTGTATGGTGATTTCTAGCCCAGAATCTTTTATCTCATTACCCCTTTTATTAAATATAAATTATTTCTTATAAATATATCCTGATTATATTTTCCCCATCTCTATTCCTCCAAGGTCCTCCCCCTCTCTCCTCTTCTCAAGATCCACTCTCTGTCTCACTTTAGAGAAGAATAGACTTCTAAGTGGAAACAACAACCATTACAAAATAAAATATCATACGATGAAGCAAAAACATCATATTAAAATTAAACATGGCAACCCAACAGGAGGAAAAGAGTCCTAAGAGAAGACTCATTCTCCTTGTCAAGAATTCCATTGAAATACTAAGCTAAAAGCTATACTATATATTTAGGGAAACTTGCACAGTCCTAGGTAAGCCCAGTCCTCTCCTAAATGTTATACAATTTGTAAATGAGACTGCACTTTCTTTTTCCGTTCCTCGGGCCCAAATAATCCCACAAAACTATATTAAATACAATACTGATTTGCCAACAGTGCAAGCATATTCCTAGCTAGCTCTTAGACCTTAAATTAATCCATTTCTCTTATTTTATATTTTACCATGAGACTCATGAGTTGTTACCTCACATGTAGATACTTGGGCAAATACATGTCATCTGACAGACACCACCTTCTTTCCCCTGCATTCAGTTTAGTTTTCCCATCCATCTATATCATTCTCTGTCATAGAACAAATAAGATTCTTTATTGACCAGTGGTAATAAAGCATATTCTTCGCACACAAAGGGGAATCAAACATCAACTGTTTCCCTTTTCTAGGGAGATTAATACATCCCTCTCTAGAACCTCCTATTTATCTAACATCACTGGATCTATGGATAATAGCTTGCTTATCCTTTACTAAATGGTTTATGTTCACTTAATGTACATTCTCTAGTCACACTAAAATAAATACCTTTAAATTTATGCTTATCTTTTGTGGAAAATATAGGTCTAAAACTGGAGGCTAAGAAGTGATAAAACTGAGATTACATTTTAGACAGTCTTGATTATGCATTTAGTGAAAGTGAAAAGGAGTGAAGGAAATAATTTAAGGATGAAATTAAGTATAATTAACAGATTATATAAAATATGTTCTAGTTTGATTTTCTATTTCTGTGTTAAACATTATGACCAAAAAATACTTGAGGCAGAATGGACTTTCGAGTCATAATCCATCACTGTCCATCATTGGGGAAACTAAACCAGTTACTTGTCTATTACTGTGATAGAACACTATTACCAAGGAAACATAAAAAGAAAGACTAATTTGAGCTTATAATTCCACAAAAAAAGGGTGCATCACCATCACAGTGGGAAAGCACAGCAACCGAAAGGAATGGCCATTGGAGCTTCAAGCTGAGAACTCACATGATAAACTACCAATGGAAAGCAGATAGATAACTCAAAAATGGTACTAGTCTTTGAACTGAAAAAGTCTACCCCAGTGACATGCTTCCATGAACAAGGTCACACAAGCCTCTCTAAACAGAACAACTAACTGTGGAACAAATATTCAAATGTTATGGAAGACATCTCTACCACCACAGAAGACAAGACAGGAAGTCAAGCAGGAAACAGGAACAGATACTGCAACAGGCCATGGAGGAGAAACACTGCTTAACTGGTTTGCTTCTCAGGTTTAATCAGTGATCATTTAATCAGTGTATTTATCCCAGTTGTACATGCTCAGAGACGGAAAAACCCACAGTGGGCTAGGCCTGAACATCAACGAACAATTGAGAAAATTTCTCAAAGATTTGCCAATATAATGGGGGTAATTCTTCATTTGAGAGTCTCTCTTTCTGGTCACTCTGATAAAATAGCTTAGTATTCCTACTTAGGATGGAGATAAGACTAAGAACACCTGAATGGTTTAGACCAAATAGGCTGTGAACCTTTGCATTTGGATGGGTTGAGTAAAGGCATACTTAGGAAGCAGTACGAATGCAAAACATTTATTGGCAAGCTAAAAAAAAAATCCCTTTTAGATAGTCTCAAAGTAAGGTAAGAGTTGAGATTATTACTTTGAGTCTTGAGAAAAATGGTAGGTCAAAATCTAAAAGAAAGTGAAGAAGGTTGAAAGCAACATAAGAGAGTTCTTGTGGACTTCAGATAAAATTCAAAATGCTTCAGAGAAGTATTCACACCTGTGTGTGAGAGAGGACATCCAGGCTGAACCACATACATGTGAATACATGGACAGACAGAGAGCTAGAGAGAAAAAATATGTGTATGTGAAATATATTAATCAGAAATGAAACTGAAATCTTCTGTATTATAATAACAGTATTAATAATACCAGCATTCCATGAATATTCAGCACCTCCTATATGAGCAAGGGTGTTTGGAAGACATTGAGAAATCTTTCTCAGTTTAATACATTGCTGTGCTTTACTTATACAGAACAGTATTATATTTTGCGCATGTTTTGGGCATGTACATTTGTACACATGGAAAAGCTCTAAAACATAAGATAAAATTCACAAATGTCAAAAAGAAAGTTAGTACTCTGGAAATTTACCAGTGAACCTGGTTTAATTGGCAATAAGAGAGTTCAGGATAGGTTAAAGTAAACTTTTAAAACATAAGCCACAAGTGGACTAAGGGTAGACATGGTTAAGTACAACACAAGCATCGGAACCTCAGTCCCAGTTCTAACTTCAGGACCCAAGGAAAACACTGGATGCACAGTGTAACAACAGTACTGGGAGACAGCAGCAAAAGAATCACTAGGGTGTTCTTGTCAGCCAGACTGGTCAAATTCATGAACTTCATTTTCAAGGAGAGACTCTGCCTCAAAAGATAAGAAGGAGCAAAATAAAGGAAGGTACCTGTCATCGATCCCCCCTCACATAGATACACACACACACAAACAGAGAGAGAGAGAGAGAGAGAGAGAGAGAGAGAGATACGAGACGAGAGAGACTCACTTGTGATGTGAAGAGACAGCCATATATTTTGAAGGCAAAACCACTATTTCATCATCTATATATATGTTAAAATATATGAGCTTAGTCACTCTTGTAGACTCAGTTGCTAGCAAGGTTGTGGCAGGAGTACTGATTTGTCAGCCTATCTAAGACAATCTGGGCAATTTGAAATAATGTATATTGAGATAATGTATACCAAAAAGGTAATTAACAATGTAGATTCATTGCAAAATATTGCATAAAATATCTTTCAGTATATTTTTTTTCAAGACAATGAGTCTGTTTGGCTAGGAAACAAGCAAGCGACCTCCTACAAATACCCTTAGAGAAGAGAGCTATTAATATCACACAATATATACATAATGAAAACATTACATAGGATTGCATAGTTACTTAATGTTTTTTAATTCTTTCTGATTTAAATTGTAGTATCTTAATGAGTGCTTTGCCTTAAGGTATGCATGTGCATACATACATTTCTGATGGTCATGAGCTGCCATCTGGGCACTATGACGTGAACCCAACTATTTTGCAAAGAGCAACAAGCACCCTTAACTGCAGTCCATCTCTCTAGACACAATAGGTATGTTAAGTCTGCCTACTTTTGCATAGAACTTAAAAATAAATAAGATAAATATAATAAAAATTAGAAAAATTAGTTGAAATTTAAATTCTCTAAAGGAGTTCATAAATGAGAGTAAAGAATAAGAAATTTATTATTAAAGAGAAATGATTATTCTAAAAGGAAGTTGTTATTTTAGTAACCTTATCCATGTACCAGTACTTATTTGAAATATATATATTATATTAGCTATGCATATTCTCAAGCTAAGTGCCAGGTATAATCATTAAATTGCTTTCACCTTTCTTTTGGAGGATATTTAAGGTGAATAATTTAATATTGTTCTTGGTAAACTTCTAATTAGAGTGATGGAATATTATTCATGGAGAATATCAATGTGGAAACAGTAGAGCGCTTTGCATGGTTATCATCAAGAAGCTTATTCCTGCTTCCTAATCAGGAGCATCCACTCCTCAGATGTAGGAAGTGAACTATTAAAAAGCAAAATTCTGAGAATGTGGAATGTGGATGTATCTTAAATGTTCAATAAATATCATTATATTTATCACTAGTATTGTCAGATAAAATGAAGATCAGTGGAGTGATCAAGAGGAAGTATAGGTGATATATGTAAGACCAGAAAAAGTGTATAAAATTCAAATTACAAAATTTTTGAGCCACAAGACACATTAAGCACTAACTTTAAGTGGTAATGAAGTGAGATAATATACTGAGTTTGGAATATGATAAACTAAATAATAACTAAACAAAAATACTTATATTTTGAAAAGCACCCATAGAATTAAAAGAGCATTTTAATACCAATACTGAATATAAAACATGTTTTCTTGTGGTGGTTCTTTGTGATAATAGATGAATAAAGAGTGCTTATTCTTATATGGTAGAAACGAATTGAACTCATATATTTTGAACAAATTTAAAGTCTTCAATGTCTCTTTTAAATTCTAGTTTTTAATTTAGATAGGCAGGAGCCAAGAGAAGTCTCTTGAAAGAATTGACATTTCAAGCTAGTTCATTCTTTGGGGGGAGGGGAATTAATTTTGTCAGTATTTGCATGGATATAAAAAAGATAAATGAGTTCAAATTGCCTAAAATTTAGCTTTTGGAATTTAAATGACAAGACATTTGCCAATACAGTTTCAGGTAGTTTTACCAAAGGAGAAGTATTGTCAATATTTTACATTTTATGTTGTGGCATTTACCCCCCAAATGTTCCATGCTGTTCACCTGCTGTCAAATCAAACCCTGAATTCCCATGGATTCTTCTTCACATTACTATGAGAAATCAAACTTCCACATAGATCAGACATTTCACATCATAGAAAAAGGGCTCCATGCGTAATATTGTAATAATGACACATGTAGTATCAAGAAGGGAGAGTCAGAAAGACAGGATACGTACTAATAAAATAAGAATATCAAGAATGAAATTTTAAAAATTCACATGGACTGTGTTTAATTAGAGTGATATAAAAAGTACCTTTCAGTACAAAGACTTCACTCAGTTTTTCATTCCAACAAACCTACAGTAACCACCCAAAACTTTTGCACAGGTTTTCACAGTAGCTCTATTCTATTTATGTCTTTGAGATTTCCATGCATTCGTAATGTGCATGTATCATTTCCATCCTTCTTGTGATTCGATTTATGTAATATATCATGTGATTCGATTTACCTAATTTATCCAGAAGAAATAAATCCATAAGGATTGGAGCATAGAGTTGCAGGATGCAGTGATTGGAAATGGATAGAGACGTGATTGGAGGAGATGTGGAATTATTTTAGGATGATGAAAATGTTTCAAACCAGCAAATATGATAGCTATATCACACCATAAATGTAAAATCCACTGAAACATACATTTAGGATTGGCAATTTTATTTTATTTTTATTTTATTTCAATAAAAAATGTATATAAATACTCAATAATTTAAAAATATCTTGGCTTTTGGTACTGAGGAGACAGGAGTGGAGAGAGTGGGAACTTGGATTGGTATTCATAATGAAAAGAGATAGTTCGTTTACTTAAAAAAATAAAAACAAGATTGAAAAAGAAATATTGTTATGGATATCTGGGCAAAAATATTAGCAATACCTTCAAGCAAAGAAAGAATCAGTAGCAAGTAATTATGTGTGACTAGAAAATATAGCACAAAAGAAAAAAAGGCAGCATAGGGAAATGATAGATGACATAATAATAAACACATCACCATAAACACACAATAGAAAGGCACAATATAGTAAACACACCATAGAATGTGCACAATAATGTTGAAATAGGAACGGCGGGGCTGCGTCCCCGGCACCTGGCCGCCCCCACGGCTAGCTTTACCCAAAATAATTACACAGAAACTGTATTCTTTTAAACACTGCTTGGCCCTTTAGCTCTAGCCCTTACTGGCTAATTCTGATATCCCGATCAACCCATCTCTAATAATCTGTGGGCACCTGTTTTACCGGGAAGATTCTAGCCTAGTCCATCCTGGGTTGGAGCTTCATTGCATGCGTCTGCTTGGGAGCAGGGCATGGCATCTCTCTGCTGCAGAGAGCAGAGCTGTCGAGTCTCTGAGCTCACTTCCTCTTCCTCCCAGCATTCTGTTCTGTTTACTCCACCCACCTATGTTCTAAGCTATGAGCCAAGCAGTTTGTTTATTACTTAACCAATGAAATCAACAGATTAAGCTATGAGCCAAGCAGTTTGTTTATTACTTAACCAATGAAATCAACAGATTAAGCTATGAGCCAAGCAGTTTGTTTATTACTTAACCAATGAAATCAACAGATTGATATATAATAGACAAATGAGACAAGAACTAATTGAAAATGACCATGTGGTCGTGCTTACAAGTTCATTTTGTTTGGAACAGAGTCCTGTCAGCTAACAAAATTTGGAAACAAATGAAACAAACAGGACACTTCATAGTTACTCACATTTTTTCTGAACACTAAGTGACAGAGGGTCAGGTTTCTCAACTTAGAAAAAGAACTCCTTCTTCTATCCTGTTGCAGTCAGACAGTCTGGTCCTGTGGCACTTAATATAACAACGTGTGTGTGTGTGTGTGTGTGTGTGTGTGCATGTGTGTACTATTTTTATGGTTGTACATGAGTTAACTCAGTAATTATTATCCAATATGTTTGCAAAGGATAAATCATGAGAAAATGCCCCTCAGTCACAATGTTGGCTCTCACAGGTATTAGGCTTAAACTTGTATAAGACAAGATTACTATATGCATTTAACATAATGCAGTGATATTCTTGAAAAGTCTTCTTATATGACCTTTTAAAGAATTCATGTCAAGATAATACATGTGACACATGTCCTCAAGAAAATGAGCCAGAGGGGTCTTAAATCTGACACTATCCTGGGAAATAAGAAAGATCTTGTCTGTAAAACAACCAAAAAGTCTGTGTAGCGTGCTTGCATATAGGGACGCATTTGTCAGATTAATCAAATATCATTTTTAAACACTAAAATCTCTTAACACTTCAGATATTTATTAAAATTAATTATTCACAGAATCATGGAAATCTATAGATTCTATAAAAACATTGTTTTGAGTTTCACGTTGAAATATATCAGTTTTGCTGATTGATGTACTGATACATTGTTGTAAATTAGACAGCCCTTATTGTATCCTTCCGATGACACATAAAAATATCGACACATCCCATTATTTTTAAGTACATGGAGAACAAAATAACATTTTTTATGAGTAAATTTAACAGACACCTGCTATTGGTTAACTTTGAGCTGTGGGAATATTTGATAAATGAGCAAAGTGGTTCCAGTCTTGAGCAACTTGCAACATAAATATAAAGGTATTGACAAGGTAAAGTATTCACTAAGATATATAGTTAAATTGTGGGTATGTGTTGTGAGGTGGAAACCACAATAATTTTAAGAAGAAATTAATATCCTGTCAAAGGTAGCATTAACTTCCTATACTGAAAAATAATTTAAAATATTATTAATATTCCTTAAAATTTTTTAAACTGAATAGATGCAAAATAATTCTAAATTTCATTATTAACATTCTTTTTTTTTGAGGAGCTAGGTATGAAAATTGATTAAAAAAAAAAAAACTTCTGACATTCAATTGAGACCATAAGTTGTTTTACATATTTTTGGATACCTTTAAGGGTAAGCATAAAAAGCAATAGGTTTCATCAAGGCATAATTATATATGTACATATGTATATGTGTACATATATAAACATTTTAGTGTGTATACATGTATACAGATATGTATATTAACAAATATATATTAATCACTGTTATGCTTCTTATCACATGAGTGACATTTATCCTAGTTTGAAGAGAAAGAACAAACCAAATAAAGGTTTATACTAATGCTGAATTTTTAAAAATTGAGAAAACAGGAGAAAAAGAAAGGATAATTATGTCTTATTTGTTTACTATCTATGATTATCCACACCCTCAGACTCCTCTTGACTCCATTTCAGCATATTCCATGGAAACTACATCAAAATCTATGGCTTAAATAGAATCTCCTTTCAGAAATAATTTTTAGAAACTGTACTCTCCTGCCTCCCAAAAGAAGTTGTTCTCTGGTGTAAGTATACAATGTGTTTCTTGTGTCTTCCTTGAGGCACTCATTAGATAAGATTATGCATAGCATGTGTCGATGCCTTTCCTGTGCCACAGTGCTGTGTCTTTATAGCATGGGATGCCTGTGGTGTTTTTCACAAGGCAACAGCTGTTGCATGAACAATTCTCCTGTGCATCCTTGGATGCAATTATGCAAAAGAAGAATATATTTTTATCTAAATTTATTACCACTGTGTCCAAGTATGTTGTGGTGATCCAAAGATTATAATTATCCCATTCAGAAATACCTTGGGCATTCAAGTTATCTATGCACCTGTGTTTGAATGTATCACTGAGCATAAATAACAGTACAGCTCTAAAAGTCTCTCTTAATGAAAACATATAGTTTTATTTTATTTATTTATTTATTTATTTTTATTTATTTTTTTAAATTTATTTATTTATTAAAGATTTCTGTCTCTTCCCCACCACCACCTCCCATTTCCCTTCCCCTCCCCCAATTAAGTTTTAAATAGGTCATTCAAATATTGGAGTTTAATGTGAGATCTCTCTCAGAGACACATTGAACACATAGTCTCCAGATGGTGGCTCTGTTTGAGAATGTTGTGGAAATTTTAACAGAGTCATTGCTGGGGGGTAGGGGTAACTTTGTTCATGCTCACATCTAGATTATTTACTTTTGGGTCTCTACTTCTAGTTCCACTCAGATGTGAGAGACTGAAAAGTCCCAACCACATACTCCTGATACAATGAGCTACCTGTTTTAATGTCTTCCATATCATGATGGAATACATCTCCTGAAACTGAGTGAGAGGTGTTTTCTCATTATTCTATCACATTTACGAGAGAGTATCTAATATTTCTCACTCTGTTGAAAAATATAGATTTATGTAGAGGAATTTCTTGGTGAAGAAAAATTTTTCTTGATTTCTAATACCTTCAAACATTCAAAAATGTGAAAGAATCGATATCTCCAATGTAATATGCATATGAAGGGAAGATAAATATGAAAATCATATGTAATATGTGTAAAAAGATGGATGGGACAAGGACAATTTATTTATCAAATATGGATGACTAAAATTATAATAGTTTTATAATCTTTATACTTTGGCAGTATAATTAAAAATGACAATATATTAATAATAACTGTAGTGGAATGTTATCTTAGCTTACTTTGATATTGATAGAGGGGTGTGTTTTTTTTCCAGCTGAAATTACTGAAATAATATGAATCTAAGCACACATGCAAGCATACACACATGCGTATTTTAGGATGAACACAATGCAGAGAATATTACAAGTTTAACTTTCTGTCTTCTATTGCGATTTAAGAAGTTTAAAGTATGTAAGTAATTTTTAATTAGCCTTCTAAGAACCAAGGAATAGGGTCTGAAAGGTTTCCAGACACTGCTGCAGCTTTCTACTCACTCACTCAGTTCTTCTGTTAACCTCAATATAGACAATTAAAGGTTGTTTTCATGTTCAAATATTGAAATTATTCATAAAGACTATGATTTTTCATGTTCAACATTTCTTATAGATATAGAAAACAGTGTACATTTTTAAAAGAACAGAAATCCCAGAAATATTAATTAAAAAAATATGAGCTAACGAAAAGAATAAGATTGTTCTTCAGTCAATGCTAAAAGGCAATGAAGAGTATTTTAGGACAACCCCCGCCTCTCAGGGGAACACTTCTGGTTGAGTTGTTCTGTAAGAGCAAAAACAATTCGACCTATGCGAACATATTCATAACTTCTCTTACTATATTCATGGAGTTATCTATTCCTAAAGGTTAGAATTCATGTTATATGAACATTTACCAAAATAAAGGTAGCAACATGGAACACTGTGGTTGTGAATGGCCTCAATTTAAATTGTGTTCTATAAGTCTATACAAATATTATGTATCAAATAAAAGTAAACATATGAATGCAAATTCACAAAGTAATGTTTAAAATTCATGAGAACTCTTATTATCATTCAAAATAAGGCTACTCTAAATATTGAGAAGAGACAAGTAAAAATGCATGCTAGTTGTCTCAACAGGAAATAAAAGGACATTGTCCTAAACATTTTACCCATAGTCTATAAATAATGCACTTTTAACCAAGAGAAGGAAAAGATGTACCTCAGGGGAATGGAAATAAAAATGAGAGGGGAAACAAGAAAGAAAAAAGTGTATGACTTTTTTATATGCAAATATTTGAAGTATTTAAAATAATAAATTGCAAATATTTCAGATAAAAGAATTAGAAAATTAAAAAAATTAAGATATATTCACTAAAACAGGTTGATAATACTTAATTTTATTCTGAAATTTTGTGCTATTTCATATGTTTAGAATATTAAAATAGTCATTTATCATGTAGGGATATTCAGGCCAGGACAGATTATGGATATAATGGAGGTCTTATATAATTAGGCCATTTAGTGATGAGGTGGTTGCCTAATTTCTAATGCACATACTTTAAATGCATACACAATAAAAATGGCTCATTTTCTTAGATGGGAAGCACAGGACTACAAAATGCAGGTTCAAGATCAATACCATTAAGGAATGTTGCAGCAATCCTTTCCCATAACTTAATAAGAATTGTTGTGAAATATTATTTTAAGATTATTTATGTTTGATTATTCTGTGAAACATTTGTTTTAATGATGCAAAGATGTGTTACATTCTTTTATGTTACATTTGTTTAACTCTGTGCAGCTGTGTTACTTCGACTGTCTTAAACACCTGATTGAGTTAATGAAGAGATGAGTATCCAATAGCAAGGCAGAAGAAAGTATAGGTGGGGCTAGTAGTCAGAGAGAATAGATAGGAGGAGAAATCTGGGGAAAAAAGGATCAAGGAGCAAGGATAATCACCCAGCCACGGAGAAAGAAGTAAAGAAAGGTATACAGAAACAGAGAAAGGTATACAGAAATAGAGAAAGGTAAAAACCCCAGAGGTAGAAGATAGATGAAATAATTTAACAAAAGTTTGCTAGAAATAAGTCAAGCTAAGGCTGGGTGTTCATAGAAAAAAATAAGCCTCTCTGTGTTTATTTGGGAGCTGGATAGTGGTTCCCCCAAAGAGAAAAGAAAAAAACAATTGCAGAGAATTGTCTTTTTCTGTACCTCAGAGAACTCAGAACATCCAGCCCTTCAAGAAATCACAGACATTTTAGTTTACCAGACCTTCCACTGAACTCAACACATTTTAAGTGGAAAGAAAGATCCATATCTCAAGTCTTCACATCTCCAACAGAGTGTTGGAGTTAAGTGTTTGATAGACCTCAAAAGGATGGATATTGAAGCATGTGAGCAACCTAAGGCTAGGGACTGGTAGATGTCTATAAAGACTAGCTTCTGGGACTGAGTGTGCCACAAATTTTAAGGACATGCCAACTCTAAAGCTTCAAGGAGCTGCAGAATCACAGAACCAATGTGGGTCAACTTCTCTTCCACGATATCACCTTCTTCATTCCCTTAGACATGTAACTACCAAGATTAGTTACAGTCATCCTCTCACGTGCAGAGCTTCCAGTACATTCTACACAGGGCACAGAAAAATCCTTGCATTTTAATCAAACATCAATACATTCTATAGGGAAAGCTTTGCTTTCCTTTATTCTCCAATGAGTTGTTTACAGTGTAGTTTTTAAATAGCTACACAGAGCATATGGCAAAAGAATTAACCAGGGGAGGAGCAAAAGGGGCTAAAAATCTAAGGTACCTTAAAAGCAGATGTTGGAGAAATGTTTCAAACACTACTCTGCTGGGCTATGATCCTAGATCACATCCAACTGAATATTAGCTCATAAAATTATCCTGAGTTAGTAACTTTATAATTCAATAAAGTATGTTTAAAAAGCATGATGAAAGATGGGGCTGATAATCTCAACTGGAAATATTAAATTGGGATACAGAAAATTGGTGTAGTTGTGTTATAAACTCCACATTGTACTGGCTAGTCTTATGTAAGTTTGACTCAAGCTGGAGTCATTGGAGAGGAGGAAGCCTCAGTTGAGAAAATGCTTCCATAAACAGGCTACAGGCAATCCAATAGAACTTTTCTGAATTGGTGATTGTGGGTGTGAACATCCTTTTTAGACAGGTGGTCTGGGTTCTATAAGAAAACAAGCCCAAGCCATGAGGAGCAAGTCAGTAAGCAGCACTTTCCCTGGACTCTGATTCTGCTGCTGCCTCTAGGTTCCTGCCCTGTTTTAGTTCCTAATGAACTAAATGATGAACAGTGATGTAAAAGAGTAAATAAACCACGTAAATCTTTCCCTCCCCAAGTTACTTTAGTCATAATTTTTCATTACAGCAATAAGAAGGTATACCTAAAACAGTGATTTAGTATTAAGATGGTCATGCTTTGGCTGAATTTTATTTAGCATTCAACAACTATGAAGCAGAAAAATACATAGGAAAAAGTCCTGAATGTGAGTTCACATTGCTCTTTCTACATTCATGTTCTCTAGTGAATTTTATGTTAGAAAAAGGCTGAGTTCTAGTAATCCAATCAAAGAGAGTGAGGATGGAATATAAGAGCAAGGGAGGTCAAGATCATGATGTAGAAATATACAGAGACAGCTGAACCAAGGTCATGGAAATTGATGAACTCTAGACTGACAGCTGTGGAGTCTCAATGGGACCAAACTAGGCCCCCCACACAGTGGTGAATCTTGGACTCTCTGAGCTATATGAGGGTCTTCTGGCCATAGAATGAGGATCTATCCCTGACTCATGAGCTAGCTTGCTGGAACCCATTCCCTCTGGTAGGATGCCATGCTCAGGCTTAATGTAGTGGGGAAAGACTTGGATCTGTCCCAACTTAATGTACCAGACTTTGCTGCCTTGCCTATAGGGAAAAGTGGGTGGGAGTGGGTGGGCTGGAGAGGAGAGGAGGGCAGATAGAGGTGTCAGAAGGAGAACTGCAGTCGGAATGTAAAATAAAGAGAAAGAAAGAAAAGAGAACACAAAAATAAAAAGTACTGTAACTTCAACTGGCTTCCAAGAATAAACACTCCATACATCCTCCTCACGCCTGTGCATGCGCGTATGCGCGTGCACGCGCGCGCGCACACACACACACACACACACACACACACACACACAACAATCTACTTACAGGCAGGAATTAGAGAAAAGTACTGATGGAGTTTTGGCAAGTATATAGGTATCAAAAACTAGCAAAGCCTCTATATTTTTATTTTACTTTTGCATCTTACTCAGTCCTACTCAGAGCAGGGAACCAGAGTGGGAGTACTTCCCAGCAAGAAGCTCTCTGCATTGTTCTCAAGACAGCATGAAAATTGGATTACAGACTTTAACTTTATTTGGAATAATTTTTGGCTGCTATTTTGCTTAAAATATATTTTATTGCATTATTATTAACTTACACAATTTTCTATAATAAAGATAATGATTGTGTAAAAGTTATTTCTAATGCTCTGTCTATTTCCACTGTCATGTGCCAAAAGTTGTCACAAAATGTCAGAGAGAAAGCTCTTTGTATGCTGAAATTTTAGATTTTTGCCATGCCATTAAACAGTTTTTAAAATATTTCGTGAAATATCAGAAAAAGGAAAGCTTACAATTTGAACATCATTTTTGAAGACTAGCTTACACATTCTTCTTCAAGCAGAAATCCTCATAAATTTTACCTCATATGTAATACTGATGGATTAAAAAAAAACTCATATAAAATATATTAGAATTTCAAGATAAATTCAAATGATGTTGGAATGCAGACATAAACTATATTCAAACACAGGAAAGCACGCAGTGTCTAGCTCTTTAAATCAGACTAAATAAGATACTGGAAACTTCTGTTTTAGTAATACTATAAATTTTACAGCTGCTACTCCCGTGACAGGAACAATCAGTTCCATTAAATTGAGAAAACCATTATGCTATGGATTTAAGAATACATATTTAGAACCTTAAAGCCTTGATTTACTAATACTGTTTACCAGAAATATAACATACATTTACATTATTTTTCATTTTGAAATCCTAGGGAAGAGTTCTTTGGCTCAGTTACATCATTTACATATTTCAAGCCCAAGAAAAATTATTTCTTTTTTCAATTTCATTTTTTATTAATTTAATTAATTAACTTTTTCTAGCCTAATCACACTTTCCCCTTCCCTCCCTGTGTTCTCCCAGTCGCTCTCTCCAGCCTTCCCTCCCCCTCCACTTCTTCTTCCTTCCCTTCAGAAAAGGGAAGGCCTTCCATGGGTATCATCCAGCCATGGTATATCAAGATGTAGTAAGACATGGCATTTCCTCTCCTAGTGTGGCTGGGCTAGGCAACTCAGTAGGAGGAAAGGATACCAAAAGCAGATAGCAGAAAAGAGAAAGAACCTGCTCCTACTGTTAGGAGTTCCACTAGAAGACTTTGAACATTAATTTCTAACCATTAACATAACATAACAGATACTTTATTAATCTGGCAGATATAACATAATTAAACTGTGAATGAGATTAACCTGGTATATTACAACCTTGCTGAAACACAGAAATGTATCAGTTCCTTCTCTTTTCTCAAAAATATTTATGCTAGTAATCACATCATATAATTATTATGTCATCAATTTAATTATAGTTATAGATTTTTTTACCCATATCAGAAGAATTAGAAATGATAGGTTTATTTGGTTTAGTAATTTACAAAGGGAATATCTATCTTATGTGAACTATGTTATAGAATATTCTTGAGTTTAATTGTAATTAAATGTTCATTTTTCTTTGCTGTCTTTGAACATAGATCTCATAGGTTAATAGATACTAAACTATTAGTTTCCATGGAAACTAAATTATTTAAATAAATATATATTTAATTAAATACATGTATTTAAATAGATACATGTCTAAATCTCTGAGGTATTGTCATTTAATACATGAAAAATAATGTTTTAAAAATAAGATCAACAAGACAAAATGGCAGCCTACAGAATGAGAAAAGATCTTCACCAACCCATCAGACAGAAGACTGATCTCCAAAATATACAAAAGAACAAATAATCCAATAAAAATGAGGTGCAATCTAAATAGAGAACTCTCAACAGAGGAATCTAAAATAGCTGAAAGACAGTTAAGGAAATGATCAACATTTAGTCATCAGAGAAATGCAAATCAAAACAATTCTGAGATTCCATCTTATACCTGTAATAATGGTCAAGATCAAAAACACTGATGACAACTTATGTTGGAGAGGATGTGGAGAAAGGGGAACACTCCTGCATTGCTGGTGGGAGCGCAAACTGGTACAGCTCCTTTGGATATTAGTTGGAAATTTCTCAGAAAAGTAGGAAACAACCTTCCTCAAGACCCAGCAATACCACTTTTAGGTATATACCCAAAGGATGCTCAATCATTCCACAAGGACATGTGCCCAACTATGTTTAAAGCAGCATTTTTTGTCATAGCCAGAACCTGGAAACAACCTAAATGTAAGGAAACAGTGGTACATTTACACAATGGAGAACTACACAGCAGAAAAAATGGAGGGAGCTAAAAAACATCATATTGAGTGAGGTAACCCAGGTCTAGAAAGACAAATATCATATGTACTTACTCATAAGTGGCTTTTAGACTTAAAGCAAAAAAAAAAAAAAAAAACCAGCCTACAAACCACAATCCCAAAGAACGTAAACAACAATGAGGACCCTAAGAAATACATACATGGATCTAATCTATATGGGAAGTAGAAAAACACAAGATCATCTGAGTAAATTGGGAGCTTGGGGACCATAGAAGAGGATAGAAGAGGACGGATGGGAGAGGAAGGGAGGGGAGTAGAGAAAAATGTATAGCTCAATAAATTCAATTAAAAAATAAGATATATTTTTATTCTTATACATGTTCTAACAGAATACTAAATGAACGGTATGAAAAACTTTACACAAACTTTATAGTTTTATACTAAGCCCAAATTTATCAGAAGCTAAAAGTTTAACAAATATAAAACCTTTAATTTTTAATTTTATTTATAAGACAGTATCCATGGGTAAAGGGAGTTAAACTATATAATATCTACAAATCATCTATTTAAAATGTTTACCTCTATATTTATTGTGAGGTATAACATTAGATTAGATGTTAGAATGTTCCATTTAAGAATAAATTAATGCTAGGTGTAAAGTTAATATGACTTTTCTGAATGACACTACCAACACATAAGGATGTCCTCTTATCACTACTATTTATATTTTTACTGGAACCCTGTTAGATACTTTGATGTGTGAAATTACGTACATAAGAACAACAAACTTGCCTAGAGTTGCTGTACCTTTTACTTGAGAAGAAGCTGCCATTAGTTCCTAGATACAGGGATTCAGCTAAGAGGTTGCTAGACACCCTATCTCATCGGCAGCACACATTTCTACTTTCCATGGAAAAATGACTGAGTTTCTATCAAGGCCGAAAGCTGATGCTTACCCCTTTAGTTGTTCTTTTTTGCACTTATAACAATTGCTACTTTATTTACATCTTACCCGAATTCCAGCATTTCCTAAAGCAATGCATAAGCCTACATTCCCCCTTCTAAGTATCCCCCATTGCAATGAGACTTAAAACCTGATCTCTGTGTACAAAAATTCCACTGAATATATTACCAGAAAATCACAAGGATGACCCTAGATAATAGTGGAGAGGGTTCCTAGCCTTCTACTGCAATCGGATTGGTCAATGTCATTAGGATGTTAAGAAAACTTACACTAGAAAGCAATCGTTGGTGCTGTGGTTTTATGTACAGAAAAATCTATTAAACAATGTACACTTTCTTATATTTTTACAAAATACAAATGCATGCATGTATTACACCCTGGTGAAAATACAAAAAGGAAGTGCAAACTTATATGGCCACTTTGGAAATCAGTATGGCAGTTTCTCGGAAGATTGGGAATCAATCTACCTCAAGACCCAGCATTATCACCCAAAGAATGCTCAGTCATGCCACAAGGACTCCTGCTCAAGTATGTTCATAGCAGTATCATCTGTAATAGCCAGAACATGAAAACAAGCTAGATGCCCCTAACCATAAAAATGGATAAGAAAACGTGGAATATTGACATGATGGAGAATATTACTGATCTGAAAAAAGCAATGACATGAAATTTGCAGAGAACTGCAAAAACCACCAGTAATCCTAGCAGTCAGGATCAGCCATAGAGTATTTCCAACAACATGACTAATGAGATTAGCCAGAACTGGCAATCTCCAACGTCTGGAGAGCCTCAATCAATAAAGTGGAGAATCACCAAGGAAGACACAGATTGTCAACAACATGTGCCTCACACAAATGTGAATACTTTATACACATGTGAATGCACAAAGAGAGAGAAAAGTGGGGGGAAAGGTCTAAGATCCTAAAGAAAGAAAACTGCAAAAGCATAGATTTTAAAAAAGTACTTCTTTGATCAATTTGTTTACCAAGAATCTGTAAGGTTGTCTTGTTTTTATTTCATTATTCTATTCTTTTCTATTTTATTTTTTATGTATGTTTTGCCTGTACATATGTTTGGGCACCATTTGCATGTCTGGTGCCTGTGAAGGCCAGAAGGAGGTGACAGACCCTGGGGGACTGGAGTTGAAGACTATTGTGTACTGCTGTGTGGGTGCTGGAAATCAAATTCAAATTCTCTAGTAAAAAGGCAAGTGCTCTTAACTGCTAAGCCATCTCTACTGCCTTCATATTATCTCTGTGTGGGCACAGTATATGGAGGTCTGAGGAAATCATGAGACTGTTTCCCCTTTCATCCCCTTCCATCCAGGGATTGAACTCAGGTCTTCATCAAACAAACTGTCAATCTTAATGAGGACAGGAGCAACACAATTAAATATGTGATGAACACAAATAAGAAAGTTTCAAGTAAAAAAAAATGGAATTAAGCCCCGCTTTACATAAAGAAGGTAGTATTTCTAATCAAGTGTCATTTGTTACTTATTCTCTTATTTTTATTCACTGATTTGTCTTAGTTAATGGCATAAAATAGTTGCTCAGTAAGTGTGTTTACTGTTAAAAAAGAAAGAAAGAAAATGCAAAGGTTGCCTTGTAAAATTTACATAATAACAACAATAATAATGAGGAAGAGGGGATGGCTGTAAGGGAGTCTAATTTCTTTACAGTTTTCTGTGTTATATGAATTTTACTTTAAAAACCGTGCTAAGTTTTATAACGATAGAAAAAAATAAAATATTTTTAAAAGAATAGAGTTCACCAACCCCTAATACAAAACGAAAGTAAATAGAAATATTCTGCAGTTAAATTATGAATCGTCCAAAGGTAATAAGGACCCCAACATGAATTATGTGGGGGTTTTGTTTTATTTTTTTTCTTAGAATGCCTAGACTGAAGTTACTAGATGAAATAGTATCTTGTTTGACTACTCTCAAAAGAATTGACACAGATAATACAAAATGTGTTCAACCATGATGCTCCTTTTTTCTACCTTACTACCAACAAATCAACTCTGTCCTCTGAAATGCAAAGTAAAACTGTTATAACTTTGTTCTACTTACTAAGAGATTCATGATAACTCAAAAATGTTTAGGTTTATAACGGAAAATGGCTCTGCATCCTGCTATGATTATTTTGGAAGGAAAGACTTTACCTTAAATGCTCTATGGTGGTTTTAAGTTTCTTGCATTGAAAAGAAAAATCTTTTACACAGAGTGGCTAAATTGTCAATATTTCAAATCAGTAATAACTAATGTTTTAGAAGAGGACAAATAAACTTAATTAGTTTCTTGATAGGCAGATTCAAACATGGAGAAATTATAAGTGTGTGCATGTACACATTTCTAGCTATAATGTGCTAATGTTAAAATTATCTTAAAGATGTTCTTCATTCATTCATTAGTATATCAATCAAATAGTAAAGTAAAAGAGAAAAGAAATCAGAAAATATACACTTTTACCTCTCATAGGAATTATCTTTTTTCTTTTTCAGCATTTTAATCATAATCAGTTTAACTCAAAATTGTAAATGCCTGGACAAAGTTTGTTCAAAGAACATCTTTTGCTTAAAATTGGAGTTCTTTAAAAAAATAAAAAATATTGGTGTGCAAGGAATCAAATAAAACATTATTTAATTAAATCAAAATTCTAATTATGTGTAAGTGATACTTCATAAAATAAATTTATGGTTGTGGGATAATTAAGAATAAATTAATGTACTGAATGAATAAATATCAAAATCAGGAAAAGGACACATGTAAAGCATTATACATAACACAAGGAGGCAGGGAAGACACAAGCGTTATGTAAGAAATGTAAATTAATCTTATTAATAAAGGGCCTTTTTAATAAGCCATCATAGTGTAAATAGAAGAAATTATATGAATAAAGGCATATATATTTAAAATATAAGAAGGGGTAGTTACCAATCAATTTGAAAATAATCATAAGCAGTACATGAAGGTACTTTACTCACTGAATATGACAACATGGCTCTTCTCTGCTTGCTGCCCAGTTTCCTCCATCCACTATTTTTGCTACTACTTCTATGCTGTATTTTTGCCTCTGATTCTGCTCCTGACAATTTAGATAATACCTCTACAAAAGTGACTAATTTGAACTAATGACATACTTAAAGACTTTTGGCCATGAGGAACTTTGCACTTCATACTAGAAAGTGTCCTGTGGACTCTAAGACTTTGTATAATGCCTATTGAATCCTTCTTCTGTACTCGTCTTGGGAGCCTCTCCCATGAACAGTCACCCAACAACTTCCAACCCTTGGGAACTCCTTGTTTCTCAATAGCAGAGACTTTCCTACTTCCCCCACCATCTTTACTCATCCTGGACTCATGTGAGTCTCCACTCATAGCAACTGTGTATTTTTATGGTTAACTCCTCAGAAGACTTACTCTTGGAAAATGAGGTACACACTGTTGCATTGATGTTTCTGGGCACCTGAACAAAGCAATGCCTTAGCACAATCACTATGCAATTTGTGACTAAATATAACATTGCTGCCAACCACTGCAACTGAATAGAAAATATAGTTGGAAAATTTTCATTTACAAAAGCAAACACTGTAAGTCAAGTAACAGTAACTATTTAACATGTACACAAGGAACATTAGGAGTTAAATTTCTCTAACAAATTTATGTATGGGAATATTTAATGTAGGTGAAAACTGCCTATTTCAATAGGAATAAACAGATCACAAATTCGAACATTTAAAAGTGATTAAAGACATATGTAAAAAAAAGTTGAGAGAGCTCATTCTACAATTAGAATTGAAAATAGTAAATTATTTTTCCAAAAGTGATAACTTCATAAATAAGACATAAAAATGCAAATCCAAAAGAGAGTGCATAAATGTGCTCTTTTTAATACCCAAAAAGTTAGTAAAACATACCATAAGAAAATTTAAAGGAAAACCATAATTTGAGATCAGATTAGTATTAAAGTTTCTATGGAATTCCTCTCAGTAGAGACATTGTTCAATTTATAACGTATAATCATAAAGACCTGAATTTGGACCTTCAGAACCTAAAAGTTACATGAGGCAGAGACCCTCTGTAATCCCACCTTTAAGGAGGTACACAATATGATCTTTATACGTTGATGGTCAGCTAATTTTAGTACATGGGTGAGTTTCAGGTTCACTAAGAGATCTAGTTCCAGATACCAGGTGGCGAGAAATAGAGGATGAAACTCAGACTGGGCCTTGAATGTCCACATGTGGATGCAAACAAGTACATGAACCCCATACGCGCGCGCGTGCACACACACACACACACACACACACACACACACACACGTTTATTATTTGTGCTTTAATAAGTAAAACTTGCCTGAAGATCAGAGGACAAAGCAGCCATACTAGTCAGACATACAGACCAGGCAGTGGAGGTAGACACCTTTAATCCTAGGACTTTGGAAACAGAGGCAGATAGATCTCTATGAATTTAAAGCCACCCTGTGTTATGGGACAATGGTCTTGTATGCTATAAAGAGTTTTCAGTTGTATTGGTTTAATAAAATGCTGATTGGCCAGTAGCTGGGCCAGAAGTATAGGCAGGGAGACCAGAATAAGAAAATTCTGGGAAGAGGAAAGGCTCAGTCTGCAGTCATCACCCAGACACAGAGGAAGCAAGATGAGAATGCCTCACTGCTAAAGGTACTAAACCATGTGGCTAACACAAACAAGAATTATGGGTTAATGTAGGATGTAAGAGTTAATAAGAAGCCTGTGGTAAGAGGCCAACCAGTTTATAATTAATGTATGGGTGTGGGACTAGGAAGAACAGAAACCTCTGTCAACAACCCTGGGATACACAAGATTGAATTTGTCTAAAATAGAAACAGAACTCACACAAAGGTGATCCCAGCACTTGGGATCACACATTTTTAATCCCATAACTAGGGAGGTGGAAACAGGAGAAATATGTCTAGGTGCAGAGAGGAATATGAAGGAGAAGAGACAGGAACTCAGTGGAGTGTGGGGTCTGAGGTTGGTGGATAGTATTGCCAGACCTTCCCATTGTCTGAGCCTTGGTAGAGGTAAGATCTCTCTAGAGGCTTGGTTGCTTTGCATTTCTGATCTTCAACTTGAACACTATTAGCTGTCTCTGGGTTTTTATCATTCATTCTACACATGAATATGAATGCCTTTATAAGGCATGCATGCATGTGCACATGTGTGCACACACACACACACCTGAGTAGTGAATCTATGATCTCACAAGGCCAGGCCATTACTCTTTAACTGAGTTACAATCACAGTTCAGCTAGTGTGATTTTGCAAGCTGAAATCTTATAATGCCCATTAATGAAGTGTGGCTTATTCATAGAACACCAGCTAACATGATTTTTAAAATAAAATACCTAGACATGTATCTTCATATTACAATTTACATCAGTGAATTCTCCCTAAAACTCCCATGCATCATTTTATAAAGAGGTTTAAATGAGTTTTAAACTTTTAACATTTTCTTGCTTCAAAAAATAGAACAGAAAAACAGTCCTGAGCAATGTTTGTAAATGTGGGTAGCTTATAAACAGAGGTTTATGATTCCCTGTAATTTCTTGTATATTTAAAACATTACAATAAAAAGCTAAATGGAACAATGGTGGGCATTGTGGACAGCTTTGCATTGCCACTTTAATTTTAATTACTACTTTAGGTAATGAGAAACTGTGGGAAATGGTAAAAGGGGAGGGAGAATTACAGGTTTTTAACTGAAATTTAGAAAATCAACCTTGCCAGAGTTATAAGGGTAATCCTAGAGACAGTTAAAGAGAAAAAAAATTAAAGTCATGGCAACTCCTGAACTTTAAATTAGAGATGGCGAATGTTTCTCTGTGAAAGAATTGAGGGTTTGAGACTCAATATGCAGCCCCTAGGAGACATAATGATGACTGAATGTTGTGAGATAAAGGAAAGCCCAGTTCTCCCTCCCAGGCTTAGCACTAAGGAGTTTTAGATGAAGAGGTGGGACTAGCCATGCTGGGTAATGCACCATGTTTAGACTCCTGCCATAAGCAGTTCTGGACAGGAAATGCTTCACAGAAATTAGGACAAGCAAAACTGAAGATTGAAAGTATGAGCACATTTTCATTCAGTAGAGAGATTTTCAGTTTCCATAAATTTGTAAGCCTTCTATTCTTTCTGTTCTTGTTGATAACCGGTTTAAATTTGTGGTGGTCTGATAGGATGTGGATAGTTATTTCAATTTTCATGGATCTGTTGAGACTTGCTTTATGGCTGAGTATGTGGTCAACTTTGGAGAAAGTTGCATGAGGTGCAGAGAAGAAGATACATTCTTTTGTGTTTGGGGAAAATGTTCTGTAAATACCTTATAGGTTCATTTGGGGGACATCAGAACACAGACCTCTTAATCAACAGAGAAAAAAAAATCATTTGAAACAGCAGAGAATGAAACAGCAAGCATGGGTGGGCATCAGTCTGCACTACGTCCTCTGTGTATAAATTATAACATTCAGTATAATGTTTTTATGGGACTCCTGAAAGTGTGACTGCGTGGGTCTATGATTCTTGTCTCTTCTCTTAGGCCTTATTTCCTTTCGTTGATGAGCCTCATCCAACTTTGATGTGACAGTGCTTGTTTTAACTTAGTACATTTTGTTATGTCATGTTTTGTTGTCCTGTCTTAGAAGCCTCTTCTCTTCTAATGAGAGGCAGAAAGAGAGTGAAACCGAATAGGAGGGGAGGTGGAGAGGAACTGCGAGGAGTAGAGAGAGGGAAAATTATGATCAGGATATATTATATGAGAAAATTTTAATGAAAGGGAAAAAAGAATATAATAAAATAGAAAAAAAGAAGAAGAAAGGCATGATCAAAACTTAAAGTGCCTAATCAATGGAGATAGTTTTATGGGTTGAGAATAAAAATATGGGGGTTGAAATTAAAGGATCCTAAGGAAAACAGAAAACAGTTTCAGAAGCAGACCAATGAGGAAATTTTTGTAGCAGTTTGGAAGGAAGACACCTGACCACTTGGTGCTATTTGATCAGCAAGTACCAAGAGCAGAGGAAGCGCCCTTAGTGGGCTTGTGGAATATGATCTAAAAGGAAAAGGATTCCTAGGTGATACTGGACTTCTGGGGAGGGTGTACCACCAATGGAGGTGACACTGAAATATCCTGTGAGGAACTGAACAGAGTGTTAATCAGGCAAAGGATGCCTGGAACTCTCAAGCAAAGGCGTGAAGGTGCAACCAATTTATGACACTGGAACCCTCCACACAGGCTCCCATTTTTGCAGGTGCCAATTCATGTGAATAACATTGTCACAGTAGTATATAAGCAACAGCTAGTCACGTAATTATAACCTACCTGCCTGTGTTGTGTTAAACATAAATGCATCAAAAATTGTTTGCTCAAGGCAAAGAGAATTAATGCCCTGAAGGGGAAACATTTTGAATCAGTGATAATTGTGGAAAGCCAAATCAGTAGTTGTTATTTTCAAACTGAAATAGCAACAGGTTAAAGGAAACTGAGTGTTCTAGGTCTATGGGATGCTGCCATTTGGAATTTGACAATTATTTACAAATGGGATGCAGACATAATATGTCAATACACTCAACAAAATGTATCTCTTTCCTGAGCTTTTCCTCTGCACTATAATCTGATCTCTGAAGAGACTCAAACGCTTGAGTTGAGACTCACATCATTTCAACAATCTATAGGGTTTGTAAGAAGCAAAAATATGTGGAAAGTTTCTTTAGAGACAAATTACTATAGTCATCAATATAAGAGGGAGACTGAAAAAATCATGTTAATTACAAAATCATATGCTCAGAAAATCCTCATTAAGTGATAAGGAAGAACACCTATTTTTAGAATTATACTTTTTTAGGGGACTACTTCAATACAGCGTTTTAATGTATCAAAAATAAAAACTAATAGAAATATTTTTATCTGGACTACATTTAGCAATGTAAACATCATCAATTTACCGTTAAAGCTGGGGAATCAAAGAGAGAACACTGATAGTGATAGATTTCTGGGGACTCACCTGTGATGTTACCTTCCACATTAGGAACTGAGGCACCTGGCTTTATGTGTTAGAATACATAAAGTACACCACAGGGAAGCCAATGCTATCGTATTATTAACAAAGCCAGATTGTAGTCTAAGGTGGCATTCTCAGAGCTATTTGGTATCTTTTGGTTGTCAAGAGTCGACTGTATCACTATGCAATATGATATGGTGCAGCAGTCACCATAGGCACTCGGGAGGCAGAGGCAGGCGGATCTCTGTGAGTTCGAGACCAGCCTGGTCTACAAGAGCTAGTTCCAGGACAGGCTCCAAAACCACAGAGAAACCCTGTCTCGAAAAACCAAAAAAAAAAAAAAAAAAAAAAAGAATTCAGTGTAGAAGACTGAGGTTTCTGAGTCAATGTGTGTTCTTACCTGTCTGAGATTCACTGTCTTCCTACCATAATATTAAAATGTAAAGTAACCTGTCCATGCAGCAGCATTGATATGGTGATGGTGAGGCAGCATGTAAAACCATATGTTGAACTGTAAAGTGAACAGGACATCAAATCAATGCCATAAATCTTAAAGGTAGTTAACTTTAAAGATTTATTTTTAAGTTGTTTTATATGTATATATGTGAGCTTGTCTGAGTTTATGTGCATCATATATGTGCAACTGCTTGTAGAGGCTGGAAGAGGACATTGGATGATATGGAACCGGAGTTACAAGCAATGAACCACTGTATATCAGGTACTGGGAACTAAACAGAGTCTTTTGTAAGGGAAGAAAGTAAGCATTCTTAAGCCCTGGGCCATCTCTCCAGCTGAAAATATCTTAATTTGCATACTATTTGAAATTTTATGGCAAACGTGAAAGTAAATAATTATATAGAACAATCAAAAGAGCAGCTGAAGCAAAGATAGTTCAATATAAGGCAAACATCTAAAGGTAATGTCCCAGAGATTAATAGAGTTTTAAATTTAGGTAGATTATTCTATAAAAATCTGTTCCCTCTGTTCTTTCCTTATGAAAGGCCAATAAAAATTTTTATCTGCTTATCTTTATTTGTTCTTAATAAAGCTAATTTTAGTGCTTTCATAGAAATTTAGAAAATAGATATGATTAAAATTGTAAAATGTATTTTATGAAAAATTAAGCATTAACTATCTCCTTTTAGCTAGGGCATAGCATTTCCTAGCCAACTGCTCTCTATAGAACACTACATTCTCTGAGACTTCACTGAGAATAACTATTATAATTCACTGACCTTATATAAATTATATATAAAAATATATAAATACCTTATATAAATTATCAGGTATCAAGTAAAAGATCATTTTTGTTAGACATAAATTCAAGCAAAATTTTCCTCCAAACACGTAAGAAACACCAAACATATCTAAATACAATAAAAATAAGGTCAATCTTCTAAAGTTCTGGTAGTCATATAAATGCAATCGATATACACTTGTTTATATTTCTACTCTTCCAGCAATCTGACTGAAATCAGACTTATATAACATTTCAAAAACCTGGAATAGTTATTGAGACCAAATGAAAATACAGAGGAGTATGATCCTAGGGGAATTTAAGAAAGACTGGAATTATTTGGACAAGGCCAAGTTCACATTCGCATCTTAGTCTCTCTAGCTGTAGCTATTTGAACATTCACTGAGCACAGAGCTCACTATCCTATGTGTTACCCTCTGGATACAAATACATATTCCATGAGCCAGAAAGAAAGGAAAGGTATTGTGTTAGATGAGACAAATGATGTGTTTATATTTGATGAATTTATTTAACAAATGAAATGTTAAAACTTTTTTACTGTGCTTCTTAAGTGGTTATAAATTGAACTCATGTTTATCTCAGGCTACACTTCTTGGAAAATTAAGGTAGAAGATAGAGTCCTCAGTAACTAAGAAAGACCCATGTTTATGTTTATGACCAACTGTTATATGGCAAGGTGTTCTGGTTTGCTTTCTACTTCTGTCATAAACAAATACCATAGTCCAAAGCAACTTGGGGAACAGAAGGTTCATTACTTACAGATTAGAGACCATGATTAAATTAAGTCAACACAAGAGCCTGGAGGCAGGAATCAAAGCAGAGATCATGGAAGTACACTGCTTACTAGCTTTCTTCCTTGCTTTCCTTGGCTATCTTTATAGAACCCAGACCCACAAGTTTAAGAATGGTATTTCCCACAGTAGATTGGGCCCTCCTATACTAATTGATAATCAAAAATACCTCATAGACATCCCCATAGGTAATTCCACTAATTTCTGGTCATGTACAGGCATGTGCTTTCACACAAACCACACACACACACATCCAAATACATAAGCAACTCAAATAACAACAGAAAGAAAAAAGATCCAGATAAAAAATAGACAAGTATATGAGGAAATTCTCATAATGGTTAACACTCAGCAACACGTGAATGAAAACACCAATGACACATTTCACCTATTAGAAATTGCTCATCTATTAGAAAGGTTAACAGCAAAAGACAGATGATTAAAAGGGCTGGTGAGGCTACAGATAAAAATCAATCATAGTACATTATTGAGGGCAAAGAAAATAGGGATACTATGACAAAAGAATATTTTGATAATAATATTGACAAAAGAACTTCTTCAACATGGCTCCATCTACAGGGTAAACATCCAAAGGAAAGAACATCACATATCCAGAAGGCATCTGCACTTCCGTGTTTCCAGCAGCACCACTCACAATATTTATGATGTATCAATCTCACTGTCAGTTAATAGATAAATGGATAAATACATATGATAATGAAAGCGTAACAGTACTATTTAGTCTTTTAAAAGAAGTAAATGAGAAACAACATAGAGAAAAATGGAGGGTTGATTATATAAAAATAAACCAGGAACAGAAAAATGCAGCGCAGTCTCCTTTATAGGTAGTATCTAAAAAAGTCTATTCAAAATTCACAAATAGGAAAATAGTGGTTGCCAGAGTTTTAAGAGTAAAGAGAGTAAAAGTCACTTGTCAAAAATTCTATGTTACACATAAACTGGACAGACTAATGTACAGCACTTTGAATCTATGTGATACATTGGGCTGTCTGCTTAAAAATTCCTCAAGGAGAAATTATTCATTGTTTTCTACACACTCAAACATGGGGTGATATGTGAGGTGATAGACGTGGTAATTAGCTAGATGGTGGTAATCATTTCACATTGTATACATGTATCAAAACATCACCTTATTTAGCTTGAATACACACAATTATTGTTGATTATAACTCAAACTAAGAGGTTTTTAAAAAGAAAACTCAGAATTGTTTTCCAGAGGTTTGTGTTAACCATTTCAAATTCCCACTAGCAGCGTCTGTGGGGCCCAGTTTTTTGTTTTTTGTTTTGGTTTGTTTTTTTTTTTTTTTTTTGCATTTTTGGTGGTGTTTGATGACATCATTGTTTTATTATTGTCACTTTACCAACTATTATGTAGTCAGATATTATTGTTGGAAATTCAGCTTCCTAATGGTTAATGATGGTGAACATCAAACATCTGTTCATCAATTTGTATAAATGCCTATTTATTTCTGTCTTTAGAAATTTCATTCATTATTTTCCACTTTCACATGAGTACTGTATTTACATCGTCTCCCTCCTCTTCCCTTCAGCTTTTCCCATGATTACTTGTTCCCTCTCAAAGTCATGGCATGTTTCTACTTAAATATTATTCTTACATATATAAATGTATGGATGAATAAATATACAAATGCAAACTGCTAAGTACATTTAACATTACTTATATGTATGCATATGTTTTGAGGACTGGTCACTTAGTATTTGATAATCAGTTAGGGGACTTGTCCCTGGAGAAGACTGATTCTCCCTCTTTCAGTAGTCATTAATTACCTGTAGCTCTTTATCTAAGGGTAGGAGTCATGTGAGATTTCTACCAACCACACTGGCATGTGAGTTGGTGTTGTCATTGTACAGTTAGTATTTTTAATTTCATGGGCACATCTTTCCTTTCAGATATAGAAGATATAATCTCACCAGGAAATCCTGGTACTCTGAAATTTATAATCTTTGTAGCCATTCTTACCCTGAGCTTTAGGCATAGGGGTTGTGGTGAAAATGTATCAATTTTAGTGGTACATCCCAAGGTCATTTGTTCTCTGCATTTTGACCAGTGTAGTTTTCTGTAATATTTTCTATATTCTATAAAATGAAACCTCTTTGATGAGGGGTGGAACCTACACTTGTCTGTGGATGTAAGGATACAGTTTGTACTGGCTTGGGGAAATAGCAGTAGATTCTCCTCTAGGTTGTATGACTTTACCAGCCATGGGTAGTGGGTCCAGTTAACAGACCCAGGCATGAAATCCCTACTTCTGAGCAGGACTTAAGTCTAATTTGATTATATTTATATAGAGTTTGAAAGATTTTTTTTGAGATAGGCAGTTCTTTGTCAAAGGCGGGGTGTTTGTAAGTATTTCTGCCTATCAGTATCGGCATCTACTTTATCATAACAGAATCTTTCAAAGTAGAAAAGTTTTAGTTTTGATAGAATTTATCAAATTTCCCTTTGATGGATCTTGTTTTTGGCATGAGTATAAGATCATTTTATTTGGTGCTACTTTTTAATATTTTTCCATGATTTTTGAAGTGTTTTACAATTTTAAATTTTATACATAAATCTGCGGTCTGAGTTTCAAAGTGTAAAGTTGATGTTGATCCTCACACAGTTTGTTAAGTTACAGCAACAGCATCTATTGAACAGACATCTTTCTCTCTGAAACCTTTGTCCAAAATATGTTATGAGTTTGGGTGACAATGTATCCTTTTCTGGAGTTCTGGAAATTCAACCTAGGGCTTCAAATCCTTTCCTTAATATTGTCATACAAATGGTTGATTATATCAAAGCTTCTATGTATCTCCTTGAATGAATAAGACTTTAATACTGATATTCTTAGATTTTAATACAAACAAGTACTGAGGACAAGAAAAATAATTTCTAATGATCTTATCTTTCTAGGAAAAGTGCTTAATGTTCATGGCTCAAGAAATTATTCTAATATATTGCTTCTAAAATTTAAGAGTTTTCTTCAATAATACCACCTACTCATTTTTAACATTTGTTGCTAGAAGCAACAAAATATGCAACTTTAAACAGAAAGGAATTTCTTATTTTTGCATTATTTTTAATTAGGATGGCTGGAGAACAAAGTTTAAGAATACACAAATGCAGATGATTATAATAGCCTTCAACAAGTTTGATGATGTTATTGTCTTTTTACAATAGGGTTTCTCTATAGCTTTGGAGCCTGTCCTGGTACTCACTTTTTAGACCAGGCTGGTCTTGAACCTCACAGAGATCTGCCTGTCTCTGCCTCCCTAGTGCTGGAATTAAAGGTGTACACCATCACCTTTCTTAATCCTCCGAGTATACATTGTCTGATGCTCTGAATAAAGCTGGCTATTGCATGAGACATTAGCCAACATCATTTTTAGGTCCTGCTTTCCTGTGTTTAGGCTGCCAACTAGAGTGGCAATAGATTTATTTTTGTTCAGAATTCCAAATTGTTCTATGAGTTACATGTGTTTCATATGCACTCATATGTAGTGGTTCATAGTTACAGTAAATGTTGAGCGGGCACTAAAAAAGTTTTGCTTAAAGGATATACCTGGGCAATGTAGAAGCATTCTGAAGTGTGAGAGAGTCTATAAAACATTAGGAAAATGACAGATCTTACAAAAGCATTGGTTCTAGGTCCTTAAAGCACTCAAGAAAATGTGTTTCTATTTACTGCTAATCTTACCAAAAACAATCTACAGATTCATTGCAATGCCTACCAAAATTCCGCAAATGTCTTACAGACCTAGAAAAAACATCACTGAACTTAATATGGAAATTAAAAAAAAAAAACCCTAGGATAGCCAAAACAAACCTGTAAAATAAAGAAACTTCTGGAGGCATCACAATCCCTGATTTTAAACTCCACTAAAAAAAGTTGCCTTTTATTTAATAATCTTAAACAAAAGATCATACACGTAAACAAAAATTAGGTGTGTTAGTTTTCTACTGCTGTGATAAAATACCATGACTAATACAACTTATCAAATAAAACATTTAATAGGATTTCTTGTTTCAGTGTTAGAGTCCAAAAGTGATCATAGCAGCAGGTGGCCAGAACTGCACCTGAGAATCCATATCCCACAAGCATAAGGCAGAAAGAGAACACTGAAAATGAAGAGAAGCTTTTGAAGTCTCAAAGCCACCACTACCCCCTTCCTGTGACATACATGCTCCAACAAAGTCACATCTCCTAATCCTTCCCAAGAATTTCAACCAACTGAGACCTGTTCATTCACATGAAATAGGGTGCTATTCTTTTACAAATCACTACATTCTAATCCCTGACCACTATAGGCTGTGAACATACCTCAATGCAAAATGCATTGAGTGCTCCATCACTCCACTTTCACTGCCTACAACACAAATACCTTTCTTTGGCTTGTTCCATTCCCTGCATTCAGTTCTTTTTGGTAAATATCCCATGCCTCTTGGGCATTCATACAGGCACTAACTTACTACATATTGTGTGACCTCAGCAGCTCTTCTTAACTGTTGAGGAAGATTCCACAACCCCTTTGCTAACACATCTATCATAATTCTAAAGCCAGAACCCCATGGATGACACTCGAAATTTGAAAATCAGCTTCAGGTGAACTCTGCCATTCATTAACCACATTTGTAACCACTCTCACTGTTGCCTTTTAAGAGCATTCAGTTCCTCAGGCCTTTTCTTTTTACAAATTAGATACTTATCTGAGTGGGATGACACTCTGAAATAACCCTTGCCTTTATTATATTTCTGATCAGGCCACGCTTCAATCTTCTTTTCTCTTTCAGAACAAGTCTTTCTCAAACATAACATGTTCTGTCCTGATATTTTTCTTCTTTTCACACTTTACATTTTGTGTTTCTTTGTGCCCTAGTTGCTCACTTGCATTGTAGACCTGCATAAGAGTGATGACTAATAACCACACAACAGAGCCAATATAGACTGCTCTACTAAACAAATCAGTCAGTTACCTTTTAAATTAGCCTTAGGCAAATTCTTATGGCAGGGGCATAAAGCAATCACATTATTTTTCCCAAAATCAACACATGAACAATCTATAGCCCAGTGACCAATATCCTTCACTTATGAAACTTCTTGAAAAAAGCTCCTACTATGATGGTCTATTAAGTTCTGCTTATAGTGTTTAACTACTTTCCTACTCTAAAGTTCCAAAGTCTTCACATTTCTCTATAAACAGCATGGTTTGCATCTTCAAAGCAATACCCACTTCCTGGTACCAACTACTGTATTAGTTACTTTTCTACTGCTGTAATAAACCACCATTTTTAAGGCAATTTATAAAACAAAATGCTTACTTTTGCTTATGTTTTTCGAGTGTTAGAACTCATGATGGTGGAGTGAAGGCATGGGGCCAGGCAGTAGGAGCAGATGCTGAAATCTCACATCTCATATGCAGGAGGCAGAGAGAGCACATTGGGAATGATATGAGGTTTCAGAAATCTCAAAACCTTCTCCAGTGACAAACCTCCTCCAACAAATTTATACATCCTAATCCTTTCCAAACTTCCATCAATTGGGGACCAAGCATGCAAATATATGAGCCAATAGAGACCATTTTTCATTCAAGCTACCACATAAGCTAAAAAGTATATTTTAAATGTTTTAACCTCTACTTAAACACTAGCAGCTGATATGGGGTCCTGCATGACTTATAAGAAAGAATAAATTAGTCAAATGTAAAGCCACAATCAATGCACATGGACACATGCTGAGTGGCCCACAAGAATTCTCTAGAAAGCTTGTTAGTTTGGTATAAGGTCTTTCTCTAAATTTCTCTTTCATTGTAATCTAAATAAATTTGAGTGATGAAAGTGACATTGTTAGTTTTATACCAGTTGAGCAATGAAGAAAAGAATGTTTGCTTTCAGAGCCATGGAGATGGCTCAGTTGGTAGAGTGCTAGCTGTACAGGATGAGAACCTGAACACTGATGCTCAAAAACCATGGAAAAGCCTAAGTGGTGGTGGTGTGCATCTGCAACTTCATAGTGTGGAGTGGCAGACAGGCTGATACCTGGATCACATTAACAAGCCACTCCAATGGCAAGATGGTGGTCCAGGGAGAGAGCCTGCCACACAAGTGCAACACACACATGTACACAAAACCTTAAGAAAAAAATGTATTTATCTATGAGAGTGCATATGAATTTGTTGCTTTTGACATTTGCAGTAAGATGGTAACTATCATATAGTAGATGCAATGCTGAACTTGAAGTTAAAACCATGCTTTCAATGCAGCAAACCCACAAACACAGCATGAGCTTCTATAACTCTTGTTGACACATTTTGCTCCTTTTAGATTTTGGTACATACGTGAAATAGGAATAAAAATGAAATGTACTGTCAAAACTGTTGGAGAACTGCATAAGATATGTGAGAACTTTTTATAATCTGAAAAGTTTAGTATACATGAAAAACAACATGACTGAGTTCTTTTTTATTATTTTTCAGATTAACATGAACTTTGATGTATTAGTGTCCTCAGTAATTGTATTAGTAAGTTTTTAAGACAGTATTTTATAATAGATTCAGTAAAATAGAATACAAAATATCTTGCACATGCTCAAGTATTACAGTCACTATTAAGTCCAAATATCATGAAAAACAGTTCAATATATATCTTCTATGTAAAACAAAACACCATCTTTCACTCAATTTGATAGACAGATATAATATTCTTACGACAAATTGTGCTACAATGTAAAAACAATGACTAAGAGTATCAAAATCAAGTTAAAACAGGTTTATGTTGAAAATTAATTAAAATGCCAGGACAGTGGTGGTACAAGTCTTTAATCCCAGCACTTGGAGGCAGAGGTAGGGGGATCTCTGTGAGTTCAAGGCTAACTTGATCTACAAAGAGTTTCAGAACAGTCAGGGCTCTTACACAGAGAAACCCTGTCTTGAAAAATTAAAAACCATAGAAGAAAAACAAAACAAAAAAAGAAAAACTACAAATGTCCTCAGTCTAGGATTTGTGGTCCCTTGAAAAAGTTTTGAGTCTAAAGGAACAAAAAGAAAAAAAAAGCAATACTCAGAAAAGTGAGACAGTATTCATAAATCTAAGGCTACAGGAATTATATTTTATCCTCCCTCCTAATAAGTTAATCTTACTTGATAGAAATTGCTGTTTATGATAGAAGCTACATTTCCTTTTAAGATAAAATTCCCTAAACGTGTGATGTCTATGTATCATCTGAAAATTAAAAGGGAAAGGTGATTTTTGTATTTTTTTTATTTTGATGCTTCCTTATCTTCTAGCTTCTATTATGTGGTTGGTGTAAACAAAGTAATGCAAAGGTTTGACTACTTCCTAATTCTACACAGGTATTTCCTCATGTCTTATTATGGGCCAACAAAAATATCAGTTAGTAACAAACTACTTCATTAGTGGCATTAGACAAATATTTTATACTATCTTCCAATTTGTCAGTCATAGTTGTATGTTTTTGAAAACAAGAAAATTGAGAATGTATATGTTACAAAGACAGTTGACCAGAATATCATGCAATTATTAATTTTATCATTTTAGGCATTTAAGTATTTAGAGCAGTGATTCTCCACCTTCCTAATGCTGTGACCATTTAATTGAGTTCATCATGTTGTGGAGCCCCTCAACATAAAATTATTTTGTTGTTACTTAATAATGGTAAATTTGACATGGTTATGGATCATAGTATAAATATCTGTGTTTTCCAATGGTCTTAGGCTACTCCTGTGAAAAGGTCATTCAAACTTGAAAGGGGTCACAACACACAGATGAGAACCACCAATTTAGGGTAATTGACATAAAAGGAAAGAAATAGTATTTTCAGTTTCACTACACCATCCATAATGTGCAACTTTATCAGGGTATAAATGTAGCTATGAATTCTCATACACTCCCTTCCTGAATTCTAGTCTTCCATGTATTCTGTATGCTTGATCATTTCAGAGAAAAATTAATTCAGCAACATATCTAGGTTTAGTTTTTCTAGCTATGGGGGGGTTGGCTGTGGAGGTGCATGGTTCCACATTTTTAAAATTAAAAGATTATAGGATATGCTCATATGCATATTTAAGGTTAAAAGCCTAAAATTAAATAAATTTTATTAATGTACATATAGTTTTCTAAGCTTACATTACATCTTATGCAATAATATACAGAACAAATAATGTATAGGAATTAAATAGAATATACATATAACTTTTCTTTATTTTGAAATCTATAAATTGTTATCTGCAGACATATTTACAAATACAGAAATAACTGACATAGTCTACATACTATTATGTATTATGTAATATGTAATGTTATTTGATATGTGTGTGTATAAACATGGACCTAGAACAAACATTATAAATTACTGGATATTTTCATTCATTCTAAATTCATATTTAATGAGAAAAAATTAGTTATAAGTGGTATGGTACAATGATCTGTATTCTGTCAATTATATTTTAAAAAAAATGCTGATTGGCCAGTAGCCAGGCAAGAAGTATAGGTGAGACAACCAGACAGGAAGTAGAGGCAGGTCAATGAGAATAGGATAATTATGGGAAGAAGGAAGCCCATTCCTAGGCAGTCCTGGCCCAGCCACAGAGCAAGCAAGATGTGACTGCCTGGCTGAAAAAGGTACTGAGCCATGTGGCTAACAGAGACAAGAATAATGGGATAATATGCATTATAAAAGTGAATAAGAATCCTGAGCTAATGGGCCAATCCATTTATAGTTAATGTAGAACTCTGTGTGATTTCTTTGAGACTTAATGATTGCGGGAACCAGGCAGGACAAAAAACTGTCAACAAATAAACGTGTATATCAAGGATCCTTGATATGGAACATTGATCTATGTTCAAGACACTTAATAGTATGAAAACACATTTAAGCATTAGAGTACAACTTCCATATCTTAAACACACTGTATATTCATATTGATAATGATGATCTTGGATGTTCATTTTAAGTTTCTGATGGTCAAGATTATTATCTTGATCATTTGAGACCGTGTCTTAAATTTATCAACTCCATCTAATTCTTACCACACTGCTAAAGTATGTTATAAAGAATAGAACTTCACTTTAAGAAGGAGTTTTAGCGAATCAAAAGAGAGATTTACTAAATATTACTCCCTCTAATGAACAGAACTCTGATTCACATGCTCTGCTGCTTGTTTTGATGATTGGTTTCTATAGAAGGGCTAGGCTTCGCCACTTGCCTTTCATAAGCAACTACACTCTTCCATTTCTTACCATCAGATGAAAACGTTATAATAGAGAGAGCCTCATGTTTGAAGAATGGGAAATAAGTAAGAGTCATTAGGTCAGAAATATATATGTCTCAAGGTTTTAATTGAGAAGAGAGAGATGGTAGGAGATAGATGAATTCAATTTGCCATAAAAAAGTAGACTGAAAAATGAAACTACTGTGTCTACAATCAGTTTTATAAACCAGCATGCATCTAAGATCTTAAGTATGTTTTTCCATATTTTGTCTTCTCCAACAACCAAATGTGGAAAGCAAATATGATTGGTCCAATGTGCTAAGTACAAAAAGAGTTCATTATGAGTAGTGATGACTTAATACAACATAACTTTGTAATATCCACAGAATCACACAAATCATTATTTGCCATCTGATGAAGTATATGGACTTCGTGAACATTTGTTTATTTGTTTATTGTGCATAGTTATACACACACACACCACAATACTTCAAGACACTCTTTTGGTACATTCACACCAATGTGAACCTTTACTAGGCTTTGAATAATGCACAGAAATAGACTTCTAAATAAAACACTTTATTTCTGGTGTGTGTGTGTGCTTGAGAATAGTTATTCCTATGAATATGTTTAATATTTCTTGTGAACTGCTTGGGACATGAAGCATTTCATATTTGACACATGCACACATACGTAATGGGATACATGGTAAGATATTTCCAAGTTTAACCTAAAAATTCATTTATGTTTTATATATTATTTTTAAATTTTATTTTATTATGTATAAGGGTATTTGGGCTGTATATATGTGTACCACTTGTATGCTTGTGCCTGTGGAGAGGAAAAGAAGGTATTGTAACCTTAGTTTTTAAGTTACAGACTATTGTGATCCTCCCTGTGAATGCTGGGAATTGAACGCAGGGTCTTTGGAAGAGCAGTTAAATAGGAACACTCTCTTCCATCCTCATACATACATTATTTACACATGCTTGCAAGCAGGGCACACGTTTATAGTGTCATTTTTTATAAAGGAATACTAATCACATGAGGTAATAATATGGAAGTTTTCACTTGTAGTTATGACCATGGCACTCAGAAATTTTGTATTTTGGATAATTTCTGTTTCATGATCATTTATAATTAGGAATCCTCTGTGTGGATGAAATTTTCTGACAACAATAATGTGATTCCTGAGTCTTGATTTAGTCAAAGTAGTGTTCTAAACTTTGTCTAGCATATTAGTGACAAATGATATCTTTCTGTATTTCTATATTTATTTTGATAGATGAGTCAGTAAGCAGGATAGCCAATCAATAATGATTTCAGTGACTGGTTTTTTAGTTTAGTCCCAGTCAAGAAGAAATTGGATATTTTGTAATATGTGCATTGATTTTGAATTTAGTCTGTCAGAATTCAGAAGAAAATGGACAATCAAGGCTTAGAGATAAAACTCATTAGTATGTTTTTATTTTTATTATTATTTTTTACTATTATTTCCTTAACAAACACAGTAGCTTATGGATTATGACAATAATTTTTCAAATAGAAAAGTTTGTAGAGGAAGGGGATGGTTCTAAAAATATTCAAATGTCAAAGACAACACAGACACACACACAAGTTTGTGAAAGCAATGAAACTGTTGTACAGTATTTAAATAAATTACTATAACATTTATGATATACATTAAAAATTCACATGTATAAATTTTACCTATAAAATTCAGTGTTTTAATAAACATTTAAAAACATAGTGAATATTGAGGAAATGATTTTATTTATTTCTCAAAATAGTATTTATATGTTGAGAATGTAATTCATTTGTTAAAATTCTTGCCTGACCTGTACCAAACCCTGAATCCTGAGCATTGCAAAAGAGAACATGCTTGTAATAATAGCATTTTGGAGATGAGGCAGAAGAATCAGAACATCAAGGGTCATACTCAGTTAAGATGCTAGCTTGAGTCCTAAGATACACAGCACCTTCACAAAACAACAAAAATAATAATAAAGATAATAGTAATAATAAATAATAATATAATCTTTCTAAATGGAAAAATGATTGTTGAGGAATCAAGACACACCTCAAAGCTGACTCAATTTTTCTTTACAAATGATTGCACAAATGAGCAGACTGTCAATTAAAGAACATTGTGAAAGCCATCTAGCCATTACAACCTGAAAGCAGTATACCCAGAGACCAAGAAATGTTTCACTTTTTCCCCTCTAAATGATGCTAAGTACTCATTTAGAGAGAATAAGGGATGCAATAGGACATTTTATCAAGAATTATGTCCTTATGTCACAGATATGCATTGTGCAACTGGCCTCCTACACTGACCACTTTTCAACAAAATTCTGTAAAATTTGATTTCTGAAAGTATGAGTTCTTTTCATAATATAGCAAATATCAGCACAAATACAATTACAATGCTTTTTATGTTGAAATAAAGTGTTGGTTATAAACCATGCAAGAAGTATCATATGTCTATAAAACTACAAATGGTTTGTCTGGAAGAGTGTGTAGTTTGGAGTCCACAAATTGATGATACAGTTAAATTCCAAAGCATACACACTGTTATCTTTAATTAGGGCTCTACTCTCTCATGGAACCTACTTATAAACAGAACAAACAATATAGAGCTTTGCAATTTCAACTTTTTAAATGTAACAATAATCTGAAAGCAAATATATATTATGAAGTTTCTTTAATAAATTATTCTTTCCAAAATGGTTAAGAATATTTAAAATAAAAGTTCAAACATTAGATGTTAAAGTTAACATTGCTCGCACAGAAAAGAAGTGGAAGATAAAAATAATTTATCTACAGACACACTATTAATGTTTTCAAAGAGGCCTGCCTTTTAAAAATACTTATGCTTAAATTAAGAGTAAGTTTAGCAAAACATTCTTTTTCTAAATATACATGAGCACACATGGCTAGGTAGAAATTGTGTTCTAGAGTGACATTTCACATGTTCTTAATGTCTAGTTATTCTGGAGGCACTTGGTGGCCTTTCCCTGAGCTTTATCATGAAACTAGGCTGCATATCGAAGTTTTGCAGTATGTAACCCTGGATAGCTTAATGGGGGAAGGGAGAGGATCCTCTAGTTTTCATTCCGCATTCTTTGACTGAGTGTAGGAACATATTTAACTGGGATGAGGAAGGGGGCTTAATTCTTCCATTAGTTCATACATTTGGAAGACTCCCACAAAACTAGAGTTCAGCAGGACTGAAGGGATAGATAGGGAAAAAGACCTTGGCAGAGCAAAGGGAGTCAAAGTTCAAGTAAAGAGGACCCCCACCTAGCAGGAATCCTGCCTAGCCTTTTTTGACTGGCAGCTGCCAGGTAACAGATAGGATCTTGGTGAAGGGCTGCTGTCTTTTTGGACAACTGCAGGTTTTTACCAGGTCAGTCATATCTCTGAATAAAAAATAAGGCATGATCTTCTACCTAAGAAAAGCCCTTGAAGCCTTGCCCCTCTCTCTTTTGTGCAGGTGGGGCACTGGGCTGGGGGATGGGAGTGGGAGGACATAAACTTTGCTGTTCTAGCTAGCTATGCATTTCTTGCTCTTTAAGCTTCCCGAAGTTAGTAATCTGCTTAAGTTTTAGAAGGGATCTCTGTGTCCTTTGGTCTTGTCTGCCTTCAGTGAGGATGCCAAGAGAGGAAGCATAAGAGGCAGCTTACTGCCTCCAACCCTTGCCTCCAGCAAAGGGTCCATAACCCACTTCTGAATGCGGGATGATCTACCTTCTTCTCCTGGCTACTTTATAATTTTCTGCAACTACCCAAAGGCACACTGTTTCTATTTCTCAATTTACAAGTTCCCCCTTCTGTTCTTAAATATGATTCCTTCCTTCATTCATTTCTTTTCTCCAAGTTAGAATATTCACCAACCCAGTGGAGAAAATCCGGGAACTTTCCACCTCTAAGCCAGGATTCTAGAAAGAATAGGAACTCGTGAACTCAGAAAAGAAGAGGCAGCCTCGATGGGTGAAACCCCACTCTTTTGTATACTGAGTTGAATTTTCCTTTCGTCTTGTGGCCAGGTGAACCTGGGCGGCCACACAGCTGTGTCTTGGAGTTGGAGATGCCCCCAGCAAGTTAGTCTGCTTCCATTCATAGCTATCAGGTCTGGACAGTTCCTCTCCAGGTGCACGCCCATCTTTCCATCTATATCCGAGTCTTTCAGGACAGTCAGTACAACCCCTTAAAATACCTATCGAATCACCAAAGAAGTTTTGTCTCCTCATTCCCTGCCCAGGTCTACACTGTTTGTTCCCCAAGTCAGACCAAACATCTCTCAAAGAGAAAGTAAGATTCCATAAACTTTGCCTCCACGGACTTTCCTGCAGCGGTGCACCAACGCTCACTTGCCTATACACAGGCAAAAATACACAAGACCAGGAAAACAGCGGATGAGGTAGTCAGCCAGTGGGCAACTATTAAGGGCACATTAAAGTCGTTGCTGTAGCCAAAAAGGAATGCGCTGCGCTTAAGAGGCATCAAAAGAGGATTTTGAAATGTGTATGGGGAAAAAAGACCATGAAATGATGGATATAAACACACATACAGAAATACCTTTTGCACCTGCTGTCAGCACACAGCAGTTCTCCCGGGAGGCGCACACTTTTGAGAGAAATCACTGTGGGTTGCACCGAATGTAATAAATATCCACAGCTTCATATATCTTTGGAATTGACAATCACTGCGTTGTATTGGACTTCTCGCTGTGGTCACCATGAGCCCAACGCACTTGAGAATGGGGACTCTAGGTGGCCCAGAGCCCTCACCTTGGTGTGCAGAGTCCCCTAGACAGGTGCCAAGCGCTCCTCAGGTCAAGCAACAAGCGGACTAACAGGGGAAGGCCGCCTGCCCTGGTACCCTCGCGGGTCATCTCTCCCCGCCCCCATCCCCAGCTGCCGCCGGGCCACTGGAGCGGCGGAGAAGGAGAAAGCCGAGTTAGCCACTCACCCCCAGCTTCCTGCTGCGGATTTTCACGTAGCCCTGCTTGACTATGTCGTTAAAGTTGGAGGCCATGGCCAGCGCGGTCGGGCTCCTCTGCTGGGCGATCCGCTTCTTGGAGTCGTCAACCGCTGTCCACCGCCCGGTCCACGCAGGTCTCGCATCCAGCCGGCCGTCGCCGGCAGTCGCGCCACCGCCAATTCTTCCCCAGGCTCCTGCCGGCGCGGACGCTGAGTCGGTAGCTGGGGATAGCAGGGCCGCCAAGCACCCGGACCAGGGTACCGGGCCCGGATCTGCTCAGCAGCACCAGCACCTTGAGAGCGGTCTTCACCTCCGCCCCCGACCACGAGGGGAGCACCGCGGCCAGCGCCGCCCCCAGCTGTGCCCCCCTCCGCGCCGCCGCCCCCGGCAGCACCCACGGGCTGGCGCCTCACTCGGCGGCGCACAGCTGGCCGGAGCGCACCATCGCGGCTCCCCGGCGCGGAGGAGGGGGAGGGACGGCGGGGCGGGCCGTTGCGCCCGCTCGGCTCCCTCCCCCTTGCCCGCCGGGTGGCAGGGCTGGAGGATGCTGGCAAGATGCACTCCATCACTCACTTCTCCGGCAGGGAGCTCCGCCTGCCACCCGCGCCTAGGGTACCGCTCCCACCAGAGTCCTGAGCTGGCACCACTCGCCCAGGCGTGGATTCCTAAGGACAAGGATCCTCATTCCACCGCTGCTAATCTCGCCACCCAAAACTGGGCTGTGGGGGGCAGAGCAGTGGGGGAATTCACGGGTTCGCAGAAGGCAAAGGAGAGAGAAACAATTGTTTATTTTAGAGATGGTGTCTATAATACATTTTTAGTTCTAGGTACACGTGGCCTTTCCAGATCTTTCCCCTGTTGGGAAGTGTAAATCGAAGCCAAGCCCTTCCTGGTGAACACACAAAGAGACCAACCCTGCGCATGTGTCTAATCCTCAGGCTGCTGAAGTCAGAAGGAATCCTGGAGGCAGCAGGTCGCAGATGTCCTCCACAGAAAAGGCGATGATGCCTGGTTTGACAAAGCGTATTAGTTAACTAAAGCTCAAGAAGCTACTGGCATTTCATCTATTCAGGAAGTAAAAGGCAGAACGGTTATCCTTTGATGCGATGAAATGTTCAACTTGTAAAAATCAAAGGAATAAACTTTTTCCTCTTAGTCTAGGAAAACATACTAAAATTTATGTTTTTCTCTAATTTAAAGATATACAATTTTAGAGTTACATTCTTTTAGGTGATTTAAGGGGAAAGAACATTGAATATTGGCTGGCAGAAATTTATGGATTTTTTTACCTATAGTCAAGAATATTTACAGCTTAAGTAGCTAAGGAGATTGATAGTTAAGGGACAAAAGATGTGCAAAGACCAAATACATTGGTGTTTCCTCAATTGTGAGGAATTTATATAAAATGAATCTTCATAAGACATGTTTAATTCTGCTTTATTTCACAAGTATTTTTTCTAGGTTTTCATTTAAATTGTCTTTTCAGTATTTGGATCATAATTACTTATGGAAGATACAAACTAAATCTGAGGGGAGGAAGATCATGAAAGCCTGGAGAATAAGGTTTCTTGCCCTTCATCCGGCTAAGGGGCAGCTCTTAAGAGGGCACGGGGAGATATTGGTTCCATCCTTACCAAGAGGCCCCATCCTAACATGTCTCAAGAGTACACATGCCTTCTACTTCATTTATTTGGTGACTCTTCTCCCTCTATTCTTCTTTTACCCGTCCGTTATGCAAGAAAATACAAAATACCAGGGTAAATGTTTTAAATAGCAAGACAAATTCCAATCAGTTGTTACTATGAAAGGAGATCAATTTCTGATCTCCCCAGAAAATTCACATACCTGATTTCACTAACCTTCATGGTTATCTCCTTTAAAAACTGGTAACTTGTGGAAACTCATTTTTGCTAATTTCACGTATTTCATTTCACTTTTAAAGATGATGCAAATAATGTCTTACACATTTCTAAATGCATTTTCCCCACATGATCCTCTTTACAAACAGAATTGTCAAGTGAAATATTTTTCCCTTTTAATAGGAGGGACATTGATGCTCAGAGATGTTTTGTGATTAGACAACCATTTCAAGGTTGGCGTCTACAATAATTCTCATGATCATAAACACTTTCATTTATATGAACCTTTGTAATAGATGCCTTTCTCATTGCTGGGACAAAATACTTGACTAAAGCAGGGGATATGGAATGGCAGCCATGTGATGATGCTAACTGTTAAACACTGTATCCAATCACTTCACATGGGGAGAAAACAGCAGTATTTAGCTTTCTTCTTCTTCTTCTTCTTCTTCTTCTTCTTCTTCTTCTTCTTCTTCTTCTGCTTCCTCTTCCTCTTTTTCTTCTTCTCTTCCTCTTCCTCCTCTTTCTCCTCTTCCTCCTTCTCCTCCTCCTCTTTCTTTTCTTTTCTTTTTTTTTTTTTGCCTGGTTTAAGACTCCAGGCCACATTCCCAATGTGACTTCCTGCCTCTGGAAACAGCTTCACAGAGATGCTCCAAATGTATTTTTCTAGGTGATCTATTCAATTTGATGGCATCATTTCATTAAGCTCCAAAATTCTGATTGGTTAGTTTTGTTTCTTGGATGTATATGTTTTTATTTGTTTACTAAAAATAAAACAATCAAGCAAAAGCACCCTTTCTTGAAAACTAGAGGACTGTAGAGTTTTGACTTTATTCTTCAGAAACAATAAATGGGTTCTAAAAAGTTCCCAATGATTCCCTGCTCTCTTTGGAATATCTGTATGGTGCATTTCTAACTTCAGTCGTTGTCTTTTTGTAGGGTCTGAACTACAAAGGGGTTCTTCAGGTAGCAGTCTTCAAATTTAAAATATAGGTACCAAAGGAATTTCCTAGCCTTGTCATTGACATGAGGGAATCCAAGCTCATCAGATACATTTCCAACTTCATATCTACTGAGAAGTAGTTTTCATTTTCCCCTTATGCTCTTCAATGTCTTCATAGAAATCACTATCAATAGTGTATAAATGTGTGTGTGTTATATCTATATATATTATACTATCATTAGTATACATATGCATGCAGGATATATATATGCATATGCATATACAGAAATAATGTCAAAGATAATCCAGAATTGGAAGGTACATTGAGCCAGGCTGTGGTGGTGTACATCTTTAATCCCAGGACTCGAGAGGCAGAGACAGATGTAGCTCTGTGAGTTTGAGGCCAGTCTGGTCTACAAGAGCTAGTTCTAGGACAGGCACCAAAGCTACACAGAGAAACCATGTCTCAAGCCCCCTCCCCCCAAAATATATATATATATATATATATATATATATATATATATATATATATAGAGAGAGAGAGAGAGAGAGAGAGAGAGAGAGAGATGAGATATTGAGATCCCCTAAATCAATCTAAGAGTATTGGCTTCAAAATTTGACTACCTTATCTGAAACAGTGAAGATTAACACAGAGAAGAGGAAATTTATAGAGGGCAGAAGATAAGATTGGGGATAATAATATTCTAACATTCAGAACTTGTCAAAGAACTTTCAATGTTTCTCCATTAAGATTTCAGAATTATTATGATCTGGAAAAATGTCATCCTTTTTCCCACTTATGAACAAAAATATGTTCACTGTATGTATTATTCTGGTCCCACTGTTGCTGTTTGGATTTGAAGTAGAGAACTCTTTTGTTTCTAACTTTTAAGAAAAGATATAGTTAAAAAGAAGTTATACCTAAGGCTTTCACATAAGGGGACTCTTTTACATTGGGGCCTGTTTTACATAACGAAATTCTGTGCTTTGAGTGTACACATAATAGGGTCACAATTTGAGGAGCATTAGTAGGAGGTAAATGTATTTTGCACACAAGATAAATACAGGGGTTCTATGGGTAGACTGTCACAGGCATTTTGTAAGGTGGATCCAAACCCTCTTGTAATCTTCTCTGTGGGTTAGATTTACTGAGTGAACTATAGCAAACACACTATGAAAGAAGAAATTAGATGCTATTTATAACATTAGATTTTCAAAAGAATGTGGTTGTATTCCCTGGGTATCTAGGCTCCTTCTGACATTTATAAAATGGGCAGACTTCTTTATGGGTGTCATCTGAAAGTGCTAACCATCCAAATGCCAGGTCAGAACACTCAGGAAGCAAAGCACACAAATTTTTTGTGCTTATTTTTGGTGGATTTAATTCTATTTGACTTATCACTTTAGCTTTATTTAGGGAGGGATAATTTAGAATATCATTAAAATCTTGTTTTTCCTCCCAGTAGCCACAGTATCACTGTAAACCAATTCTTAGGCTTCTTTAAACTCCCTGCTTGGTTCTCTACATTAACCATTATTTGAATTTGAATTTCTATTTGTTGTTTCTTTCCCCTCTATTCTTAGAACTGTCTTTTCAAGGTGTGCCTTAATATTTCAAAGTGCCATGGCTACTTAATTACATACGACTGTTTCTGACTGGCCATATTCTCCCATGTCTCATATTCCATACTGTGTCTTGCCAGCTAGTTACATTAAGGGATTGTGTATAGATTTTTTTCTCTAAGAATCACAAATGCATTTCTTGTTTATATAAAAGGATTTGAGATATTAAAATTAATTTTTCCCAGTTGAATACAATCTTATGAAATATATTTTTGGCCATCTTTTATTTCCTAAAATCAATATTTATTTGGTATGTTTAATAATTCATTTCATAAAATACAGATTTGAAGCTGTAAAAAGTTTTCTATGATTCCTGAGACCTGTTTGTAAGGTTTATGAGTTCTTCTTCTCCATCTTCTTATATGGTTTTTTCCTCTGTATGCTGTAAATATCATTAGTGAATAAAGAAATTTTCTTGGCCTGTTGATAGGGCAGACCTTAGATAGGCAGGGAAAACTAAACTGAAAGATGGGAGAAAGGAGACAGAGTCAGGGAGAAGCCATGGAGCCCCGCCGGAGACAGACACTGGATGGATTAGTTTAGGATAAAAGTTAGCCAGAAATACGCTTAAGCTATTGGCCAAACAGTATTGCAAATAGTATAATTTCTGTGTGATTATTTTGGTGCTGTGCTGCTGAACAGTCAGAAACCAACAAGCAGCCTCCATAACAACAATATTCAAAGAATGGGGAAATAAGTGTTGTTCTTCTATTCCTGTGAAAATAAAAAATAAAATATTTTATTGAGCTTTGACAGCAGCATCATTAGTACATAGTGTAGAAGTTAGTTGTATCAACATTTCAAGTTGAGTTTAATCAGCCCCTCAGGTTTGTGAAATCGCTATCTCATAGATAAATAAAGGCTAGGCTCAGTTGCATTACATATTTTGCAACTCTCTCCTATAAGATCCAAATGTTAATGTTTATCTTGTTCTTTTTTATTTCCACTCCTATTTCACAGAATTTTATAACCTAAATTGTGTCATCTAAAAATTCCCAAATTAATGTCCTCAAGATATAATTATACTTAAAGTGGTAACAACACTAAAATTAAATCATTAGGATGCTTCTAATCTAATATGACTATCTAATGAGAAGAGAAAATCTGTACATAGCCAAGCACACTGGGAAGATAGTAAGAGGTCACAGGAAATGTTTGTCTACAGGCCATACAGAAAGACCTTAGATATAATCAGCACTGTTGAAACTTTGATATAAACTGTTAACACTTACCATCGTGATAAAATAAATTACTGCTGTTTGAGTGAGCCAGTCCATGGTTTTTTATTAGGGGAGTCTGAGAAAACTATTATTATGTTACCTAGAATGAATACCTAGTAACTTTCTTAGAGATCTTCATATCTTTCAACATTCTTGCTTGATATTTGCCCTGGTTGATTTCTGCCAATTTGGTCTAAGCTAGATACATATACATATGAAAAGAAGAATCTTCTGATAAGAAAATTCTTCCATAAGATTATGGTGTGGGAAGTCCTTCTGTATATGTGTTGCTTTTTTTTGGTTAATAAGGAAGCTGCTTTCAGCCAATGGCATAACAGAATATAGCCAGGCTGGAAGACAGAGAGAGAGAGAGAGAGAGAGAGAGAGAGAGAGAGAGAGAGAGAGAGAAGCCAGAGTCAGGGAAAATCCTAGGCAGACAGATGCCCCTGCTGGAGCCCACTTAAAATGTGCTGCTAGGCCACAACCTAGTGGTGATGCACAGATTAATAGAAATGGGTTTATTTAAGATAGAAACGTTAGCTAGAAATACGCTTAAGCTATTGGCCAAAGAGGATTGCAATTAATACAGATTTCAGTGTGGTTATTTCAAGTCAGGGCAGTTGGGGAATGAACAAGCAGGCTCAGGCAACAAGATTGACTTGCAGGCAGCCTAGAAAATATTCTTAGCATGCCTCTAATCCCAGCACTCAGGGGAGCAGAGGCAGGTGAATCTCCATGAATTCAAGGCCAGCCTGGTCTAGTTCCAGGACAGTTGTCTCGAAAAGAAAAAAAAAATTCTTAATTGGCCATTGATATGGGACAGTTCATGCCAGTGTGGGCTGTTCCATCCCTGGACAGGCTGATATGTATAACAGAGCAGACTGGCATCAGGAGGAGCAAGTCACTGTGCAGCACTCCTCAATGGCCTGGCTTACCATCCCTGCCTTCAGGTTCCTGCCTTCCTCCATCTCTCAAGATGAACCCTTTTCTCAATTAGTTACTCTTGTTTACTTTTGTAATCATAGCAGTAGAAACAAAACTTAAAAAAGAATAAAATTTGCATTTGATTTTTTAGTGTCACTCTAAAAATTGGTGCCTTTCTAATACATCAGTGTATATATACTTCACTCTTGCCTATGAAAATATTGACTTTGTACATTGACATACTGACCTTGTTAGATTCACTTGTTAAATCTGTGTATCTAGTTCCAAAACATTTGGTTGCCCACATATGCATCACATTTTCCTCAGGTTTCAGGTAGACGTTCAACAAAGAAGGATATTGTAGTGCATGCTGTTGTAACAGGAATTTTGAAGGTTGAGTTTATGGGATTATTTGGGTACAGGAGTTAAAAGTGAGCATAGGAAACATGACAAGCCCACATTTTTTTTTGAGGGACTGTAATCTTGGTTCAATGGTAATGGCACTTGTTATGCAAGGATAAAGACCTGACTTTAATCTTTGATTATCTGCATAAAAAAGAAAGGCATGGCCACACACATGATCTTGTTGTGGCAGTGCTGTGGAGGTTGGAGAGAAGAGGATTATTTGTTGGTTGTCAGAGTAGCTCTAAATCTGGTGAGAAACCCTGTCTCAAAGGCAGAAGGTGATAGAGCAGGATCCATGGTGTTTCCTGACCCTCAAACTGAATAAACAGGCCCATGACCCCCCCCCCCCCCCGCCACACACACACATGCAATACATGTGTATCACATAAACACTCACAACACATATACAAACTTGTGTTTTTTGAGTTAAAAATAAATTGGGCATCATGATAGACACTTTAAATGTTAGTACTCATGTGTCTGAGGAAAGATGATTGCAATGAGTTTGACACTGGCCTGGGCTATTTAAGAATACCACTGCTAATCCCTCAGAGAAAGATCCTGTCTTGGAGATAGATAGATGGAGGGAGGGGAGAAAGATGGAGATAATAAAAGGAGAGAGAGAGAGAGAGAGAAAGAGAGAGAGAGAGGAAGACGAGGGGGAGGAAGAGGGGGAGGAAAGAGAGGGAGAGAGAGAGAGAGAAAGGAAAGAAGAATGAAAAACACAAAAGAAAAAATAGTTGTACCTTCTTTTCTGTTCTTATTACTCCCTTCTTTCCCTTCCCTCTCTTAATTCATTTACAGTGATTCACATTAGAAATGGCAAATTGGATACCTTAACTGTTTTCTTATTTGGGGAACTATTTTAATATTATAACATTAATTATGATCTTAACTTCATAAGTAGAATTTTTGTAGGAATATGTGTATTGCTGGCATCCTGTTCAGCTTTTATCGTGAACAGATGCTGAACTTGATCAAACAGCAAATGGTTTTAGAAGGAGATCATGTTCCAAGCACAGCAAGTCTCCAATCTGTTACTCAGACCTTGTGCCATTGGGTTTCTCTTTTCCAGAGTCTTGACCTAGTGCTGGGAGCAAAGTAAAAATTCCCAGTCACCAAATGGATCCTAGTAGCCAAGTACCCTTAGGGAAATGTGGCTGTTTGCTGATGATTTCACCATGTTTTCTCTGGGTAGTGTTGCAAAACCACATGAATCTCTGGATTTAATAACCCAATGAGATGCTTGGGTATAGATTTATTTTCCTCCTTAACCAGAGTACTTGTCCTCAAAATTTAACACATTCCATTGGAGGCAAAACTGGCCAGATGTTTTCATCTCTTCAACTTTTCATTCTGTCAGTATTCAAGGGACTTCTTTAAAAAATAATTCAACTAATAAGCATTTCTGACATGTATATTAAAGATTTTTCCTCTTACTACTTTCCAGGGATTTCTGTATTTTTCTATATAAAGTAAATCATTCAACCAGGGCTGCAGAAAAGGCTCATCTGTTAAGAGCAGCATTGGCTGCTCTTCCAGAGGACATAGTTTGATTCCCAGCACTCTCCTTACATCTGATAACTATTTGTATCACCGGTCCCAGGATCTGACAACCTCTTCTGTTCTCCACAGGCACTGAATGCACATGGTGCACATACATACATGCAAGTGAAATACTCATTCAACAAAAATAAATATATCAAAAAGGTTAAATTCTATAGTAATTTACAATTTTGTAATAAATTTATTGACTTAAAATATAAAACTATAATTAGTAAAAACATCTGCTTTTAAGGCTTGGTAAAAATTTTTTTTGTAAGTGAATAAATACTGAAGAGATGGTAATCCAATGATAGATCAGTTCAACTAAGTTTATGCTTTCCTTTCTCTGTTTTGTGTTAAGGAAGTAAATTTGGATTCTTTCAGTATCACTTGACAGGGTAGTGACCTATACATCTCATGTGGACTGAGAAATTCTGGACAGCAGTATTGGCTTAGCAGATAACACCTATGAAAACTTCTAATAAGGCATCCACACAACAAACCTTACTGGCATCTGCTCTGTTGATGCTGCAGGGGAACTGATGTTTTTCTGCTTTATAAAATCTCTAAGACTCACCAAATCAAGTGTGCATAGTCTCTACTTCTATGGAAAGACTATCAACTATCCAGACTATGGCCCTTCTTATACAAAAAACAATTCTGTTTCTAGAGATGTCTATCTGTTTTCTACTAATTCCATATTGCCCAGCCAGAGCAGGAGACCTTCAATACTGGTATAACAGACTACATCAGCCACAAATTCACTGGGAATGTAAGGCCTGGCCAGTGTTTAGAGGTGCTCCAAACCTATGGAACTCTGGAAATTTCTCAGCCTTTGTCCCTTGATTTCCACAAGAAAAGGGTTCCTTCTGCTAATCAGGCTTGCTGTCTTGGCTGCTGTTCAAACTAGGTGAAAACTTGGGAAAGAACTGTATTATCCTCCCCCTTGCTTTCCGAGATGTCTGTGTCCAAGGACACCTCTTTGGTATCAAAGCTCAAAACTGCAGGTCTGGCTGACTTCAGACTCAATACTCTTATGTGACTATCTATTCAGATCCATCCCCAGTATCAATTAGACAACAGCCACACCTCCAAATCCTCAATGAATTAGACAATGTCACTAAACAAAATGGAAAATTGGTATTTTCCCCTCTTTAAGTTTCTTTTTTATTCTTAAGTTCTGTTCTCCCGTTTATTCCTTCATTTCAGCATTTCATGTTTTATCAGCTCACACTTCTAAACTTGATTCCCTAAACACCTCTCCCCACTGATGTGAATCTGGTTGATGGGCTCCTTCTCTACCAAAAGGGAGCACATTGTTATGTTATCAAATTTTCCTTCTCTATTCAAACCAACGTACTGGCTTTAGATGATATTTGGCCTTTCCAAACACCTATTCTGGTTCAGGCTGACCCCCTTACTCTGACTGGGAAAAAGAGAGTAAAATTAGCTCAATTCTAATCCCATCCTGGAACAGGGTTGGTAATATTCCATAGGAAGTTTCTCCCCAAACTGCCTTTATCTCTTATCTCTTTGGCAGCTCTGAGGAAACTCCCTCTATCAGCTACTTATAGACTCAGCTTCCTTGAACTGAAACCATAAAATTCCTTCCTCTGTTTCTTTATTTTGCTATTTTGGTCCTACCTGCCTAACGCATGGGCTGCCATCTCCTCCTATTTCCATATTCTCCTACATAACTGAGGTGTCTTTAATGAAAAGGCTGTAAAAATCTCCATTTGACCTGCAAAATGGTGACTCCCCCAGGGGCTTCGGTCCTGCTCAAATCGCTATGGGTCTGAGTTCCTTTTGAACAAAAAGCAAATATGCGGTTTGATCACTATCTTTTCTAATGATTTAATAAAAAAACAGGTAAATGCCATGTGACTTCCTCATTTTCGATAAAGGAGCTAAAAGTATATAATGGAAGAAAGAAAGCATCTTCAACAAAGCACAACTGGATGTCAACCTGTAGAAGAATGAAAATTGACCCATATCTATCACCATGCACAAAACTCAAGTCCAAATGGATCAAAGACCTCAATATCAGTCCGAGCACACTGAACCTGATAGAAGAGAAATTGGGAGGTACCCTACAACAGATGGGCACAGGCGATCGCTTCCTAGGTATAACCCCAGCAGCACAGACATTAAGGGCAACATTGAATAAATGGGACCTACTAAAACTGAGAAGCTTCTGTAAGGCAAAGGACACTGTCACTAAGACAAAAAGGCAACCCACTGACTAGGAGAAGATCTTCACTAACCCCGCAAGAGACAAAGGTCTGATCTCCAAAATATATAAAGAACTCAAGAAACTAGACTTTAAAATGCTAATTAACCCAATTAAAAATGGGGCACTGATCTGAACAGAGAATTCTCAACAGAAGAAGTTCAAATGGCCAAAAGACACTTAAGGTCATGCTCAACCTCCTTAGCGATCAGGGAAATGCAAATCAAAACAACTTTGAGATATCATCTTACACCCACCACTTAGTAAATGACACCATAACACACAAGTGAGATTCCATCTCCCCTGGGAATTACTGTACCACTTTTATATTTGAAGAAGGAGAGAACATCAGATTTCTAATATGTGTATTTTGCAATTTTAGTGTTTTGTTTTAATTTTGAAATCGTTTTGGCATAATACATTTACCGGTTCTAAGGAGAACCTAAAATTTTCCAGCCATGAACACCAGCACTGGCATGCTAACAAAGGAAGCTAATGCTTTGAAATTCATAGATCACAACAGAGACTCAAAAAATAAATTGCCAAGTACTACCAAGCTGTTGGCGATGAAGAGCCGCTACACAGGCTCTGTTTAGTATCAATGCCTGCTATTTCTGTCTGGTATCCCCAGGCCAATTTTCTTCTGAAATAATATGTTCTCCACCCTCCCAAAAGGCCTTTGTTCCACATTTCCGCCTGATCTAACAATATGTTTACTTTTAATTTTCCCTTTCAGAACAGAAATTGTAAAATTTTAATCCTAACAAATGATAATACTTAAAATTTTGGTTTATTAAAATTTATCTTATATATGATTATGCACATGTGATTGTGGCTTGTTTTATAACATGTACCTAGTACTGTTATCATTTCCATCAGGTCTGGGGTCCCATGGCCATCAGCTTTCAGGCAAAATGCTTAGTCACCCTAGGGCCTTAGACCCTATGTAATCTATGCACATGCACGCGTGGCCATGTGTGGCATGGCTGTGTACACCTCTATATGCATGCACTGAACTACCTTTAAACAGCAGACACATGCACCACACGTTCTTTCACCAGGTTTCTTTCAGACAGGCATATGCACTCTCTTCTTTCCTTTCCCTTCTCTTTATTAATAAAAACACTTAAAGTGTTTTTATTAATTTATTTATTGTTGTTCATAGTAAGTTTAAAATTTTATAAACAAAAATGATAAAAAAACCAAAAATATGTTTGATCAGTATGACCACATAGTTTTAAACGAATAGAAATGGATAATGGTCCTAAATCTTCTGTTGGCATTACACGTAATTATGTGTCTTATCCTTAAAAGCAGATTTTAGAATTTTGGAGATGGCTTGGAGGTTAAGAGCATTGCCTGCTCTTCCAAAGGTCCTGAGTTCAATTTCCAGCAACCACATGGTGGCTCACAACCATCTGTAATGAGGTCTGATGCCCTCTTCTGGCCTTCAGGAACAACGAAGAAAGAATATTGTATAAATAAATACATAAATAAATAAATAAATATTTAAAAAATTCAAAAATATTGTGCCAACAGAAGATTTAAAACACAGATCTCCTTGATCCTTGTCCCAATTCTGATTCTACAACATACTTCCTATTACAAGAAAGGATAAATTAAGAGATGGCTATGCCTACTCCAGGATATGTCTCTCCTATTGGACAACCATCCTTTCTTTAGTTACAAAAAACTTATGTTTTAAAATTGTTTTTTCTGTAAATACATGTGTATATAAATACAAACATTACAAGAATTTTAAGAATAAATGTTTACCATGACAAACTATTCATAAATGAATGAACTAAAGAATTTTTCATGATCCAATGCAGCGTTTCTATCCTGCCTTCTGAGGTAAGCAGCTACATTTTCCTAGCTTCAACTGTGTTGGCATAAAATGATGACAGCAGGACTTGTAATAAGTTAAAAGTGGAGATAAACAGACCATCACAGTCAGTTTGTTTGACCTTAAAAGGAAGACTAATGGGTCATCCAACTCCTCCCTCTTTACCATTCTGCATTTTTTAAGAATAAAAAAATCTAGACTGCAGCATCTTTGCACCAACTAACCTCTCTGTTTTACCAGCTCTCAGGAAACCAGTTGTCAAATTGCTCTTTCACTTCGTTGGTTAGTGTTACCCCAAGATATTTTACGTTTTTGTCACTATTGTGAAGGGTAATGGTTTTTATTTCTTTCTCAGCTTCTTTATCATTTGTATATAGGAGGGCTACTGATTTTTTTTTTTGAGTTGATCTTGTATCCTGTCACATCACTGAAGGTATTTAACAGCTGTAGGAGTTCTCTAGTAGAGTTTTAGGAGTCACTTATGTATACTATCATATTATCTGCAAATAACAAAAGTTTGACTTCTTTCTTTCCATTTTGAATCTCCTTGAACTCCTTTTGTTGTCTTATTGCTATAGCCAAAACTTAAAGAACTATGTTTAAAGGGCTGGAAAGATGGCTCAGAGGCTAAGAGCATTGCCTGCTCTTCCAAAGGTTCTGAGTTCAATTCCCAGCAACCACATGGTGGCTCACAACCATCTATAATGAGATTTGGTGCCCTCTTCTGGCCTGCAGGCACACACACAGACAGAATATTGTATACATAATAAATAAATAAATATTAAAAAAAGAACTATGTTTAAGAGATATGGGGAGAGTGGACAGTCTTGTCTTGTTCCTGATTTTAGTGGAATGGCTTTAAGTTTCTCTCCATTTCATTTGATGTTGGTTGTCAGCTTGCTGTATGTTGCTTTTATTATATTTAGATATGTTCCTTGAATCCCTGATCTCTTCAAGACTTTTATCATGAAGAGGTATTGAATTTTTTCGAATACTTTTTCAGCATCTAATGAAATGATCATATTTTTTTTCTTTCAGTTTATTTATATGATGGATTACATGGATGGATTTTCGTATATTGAACCAGCTCTCCATCTCTGGGATGAAGCTGACTTGATCACAGTAGATAATTTTTTTGATGTTTTCTTGGATTCAGTTTGCTGGTATTTTATTGGGTAATTTTTCATCCATGTTCATGAATGAGATTGGTCTGTAATACAGTTTTGTGGTTGAGTCTTTGTGTGGTTTTGGTATCATGGTAACTGTCATCTCATTAAAAGGAGTTTGACAACGTTCCTCCTGCTTTTATTATTTGGAACACTTTGAGGAGTATACGTCTTAGCTTTTCTTGGAAATTCTGGTAGAATTCTGCACTAAAACCATCCGGCCCTAGGCTTTTTTGTTTGGGAATATTTTGATGACAGCTTCTATTTCCTTGAAGTTTATAGGTCTATTTAAAATGCTCACCTGGTCTTGATTTAATTTTGGTGTATATTATACACTATCTAGAAAACTGTCCATTTCTTTTACATTTTCCAATTATGTGGAGTACAGGTTTTTGTAGTATGACCTAATGATCCTCTGAATTTCCTCAGTGTCTGTTGTTATGTCACCCTTTTTATTTCTGATTTTGTTAATTTGGATGTCCTCTCTCTGCCTTTTGATTAGTTTGGATAAGATTTTCTCTACATTGTTGATTTTCTCAAAGAACCAGCTCTTTGTTTCATTGATTCTTTGTATTATTTTTGTTGTTGATGTTTCTATTTTGTTGATTTCTGTACTCAAATTTACTATTTCTTGTCTTCTACTATTCCTGTGTGAGTCTGCTTCTTTTTGTGCTAGAGCTTTGAGGTGTGCTGTTAAGTCACTAATGTGAGCTTTCTCCATTTTTTTTATCTGGGCTCTTAGTGCCATGAACTTTCCTCTTAGCACTGCTGTCATGTCCCATAGGTTTGAATAAGTTGTGCCTTCATTTTTGTTGAATTCTACAAAGTCTTTAATTTTTTTTCTTTATTTCTTCCTTGATCCAGGAGTGGTTCGGTAGTTCACTGTTCAGTTTCCATGAGTTTGTAGGCTTTCTGAGAGTAGTATTGTGGTTGAATTCTAACTTTAATCCATGGTGATCTGATAAGCTAAAAATTGGGGGTTACTCCATTTTTTTATATGTGTGGAGGTTTGATTTGTTCCCGAGTATGTGATCAATTTTAGAGAAGGTTCCATGATGTACTGAGAACAAGGTATATTCTTTTGTGTTTGGGTGGAATGTTCTATAGATGTCTGTTAAATCCATTTGATTCATGATATCTGTTAGTTCTCTCAATATAGAAGGCTCCATTGGTGTAGAAATTAGCTTGATTCGGGAAATAAACAGGGTAGCTAAAGGATAAAATAATTATATTTTTATTTATTATAAGGGGAAAACTCACGAAACAGAAATGAGACGTCCAAGCTCAGCTGTGCCCATGGGAATCACAAAGAGAGTGCACCTGGCACTCTCTTTTACTACCTATTTTACTACCTATTCCAGACTGCCATGCCTTAACTTAGATCTACCTCTTAAAGATAATTGGCTAAAAAGGTTTCCCCATTATCTCCCCCTTTTGTATAAACAAGAGCAATACAAACCCAATACAAAACTATGTAAGTAGGAACAGATATCAAGTATAAAATTACAAACAATATAAGCAATATTAAGCAAGGAACACATGATAAATGTTTTTAATAAACATTCTATTTTAAAGAGTCTAAATCTTGCATCAGAAATAAGCTTAGCTAAATCATGAGAGGCAGGTACCTACACTATCTAATCTTTAACCCCATCGAAGGCCTGAGAAGAGTAGGCAGAAAGTGCAAACAGCTTCCAAAGTGAGCAGTATATGATGGAGATAATGGGCTACCTGAGCAATCACCCAAAGTCTCATTTGCAACATTGAAGTAACTCTGGCCAAGTCCTAGCATAACTGACAGACCATTTTTAGAGGCAGAAAAATTTTCAGAACTGTCTTACCTTGTCTTGGCAAGGTTTGGCAGTTCTTTTTCTTGTGTCCTGTTTATCCAGTTCAGATACCATGTAATTTGTCAGTGGTCAAGGCATGGGCAGTTCCTTGCCCAAAGGCCAATTATGCCAAGAAGAAACAAACTTCGAGTGGAGTGTCTTCGGTGCTTAACCTTTTCTCGGGAGTAGATTGGTGCTGTCAGGAGCAATCATGTCTCATGACAAAATTTAAATATTTATGTATCTAAAGAACCCAATTAATCTGACTATATGTATAACAAACATGAGCAACTATTGACCTAGAATATTTAATACCTGTATAACTTAATACACATTATAAATAATCACTCTCATTGTATCAATTATTTCTTAATGTGATCATTGTCATAAATATTTGATTTAATGAAGAGCACTCAATTAAAACAAAAGTAGAGATGGAGCAAGAAGCGCCCACTCCCAGTTGGGAAATACTAAGAATGTGGAATCTAGGGTGTGGAGGTAGTCAGTGGGCTAGGTATGAAAAACGTAGCAGTAGCGATGGTGGAGAGCTGAATTACATCACCTTCATTCTATCATATGTCCCTTTTTATTCAGAACTTTAGAGCTTATGAATGAATTACGCGCTTTTTAATTGGTTCCTTGAATACTCCACCACATAATAGGTTTTCTATAAACATTTATTTAATTGAACCTTTATTCAGTGACTAATGTAGTGGCACTCAACGTTTAAGCTTTCATATGTGGATAATTTTTAAACTAGGAACATTAAATTATAGCAGAAAGAGCGGAGTGCTTTGATATTGGTAAACGTGTATGCACTCTTGAAGGTTGCTTCTTAAAGCCTATTATCATATTTTTTAAGAGGTCAGCTAATTCTGAATCTATTTAGTCTCATAGATCTTCCAAATGAAAAAAAAAAGAAACACGGTATCCTACCCTTCCATTTCACAATGAATATAAGGAATTATTCTTTGGCTGGAATCTATGGGGAAGTGAGTTTTAGATGCCACCTTTTGTTAGAAAAAAAGATTCTATAATATGTTTCCTTATTAATTACTGGACCTGTTGGAAAGGTAAGAGTCATGTTGATATAGAAAACATGGAATAATGCTAAGACAGAGATGAGTCAAGCTGTGTATTCAGGAATGATTCTGACAAATATAGTGAACTCCTAAATTCAGGAAAATTTTGAAGGAAACTGTCCCATTCACTGTATATACAGTGTGAATCATATTTCCAAATTTTCTTAATCTATCCTTGATCTATCAAAACTAGCCTCCATTAAGACCCCACCAGCATGAGTGTCTGCCTCTTTCCTTAATATCCACTTTTGGATGTATTTGAATATAGTCCATTTCTCACAGAAGCCTTTAAGCCACTGTAAATGTCAAGTGTTAATTTTAATTTTAAAAATTTGTATACTTTGAATGCATACAACATATAGTTGTAATTGTCATATATGTTTTATATGGTTCTTGTTTCTGTATAAAAATAATGGAACTAACTTTGTGCCAAATCACTATCAACCTGGAAGAGGTGCATGGTGATAGCAAACATCAGAAAGGGGACAAATTATCAAGCTTACTATTTCTTACTTATTCCGCAAAGAATAAAGTGGAAATTATGTGTGAGGCTAGAGAAAATAAGGACATATATAAAATGGAAAATACATGCAAGGAAACTACATTTGTAAATTCATTGGAAAATTAATGAAAAGGATAGAAGTCCTCTAGGGCATAGGACATGCCTAGAATATATAGGATTCTAGAATCAATTCTATGCACTGAAAAATATTAAACAAAAAGTACTATTCTAGTGGAATAAACCCACAAAGTTATATTAAGGCCAAGGTATGAGGACTAAGAAACAAAAATTAAACAAAATTTTTAGCATCCTATAGAATAAGATCAGATGTCACAGTATCCATTAAGTCAAAATCTAGCATAGATATCAGTGTCCAAAGAAATTGAGGTTGAAGGTGTAGTAGTTGTTTTTACTGGGAATTTGCAATAATAATTTAAGAGCAGCACTTAGGATGAGATGTTGCATATTCATTACATGAAGCTCATTCATGAATGGCATATCATGGGGTTATAGTGATGCCTCATCTTCTAAAATAATGTACGGCTAATGCTGAGGACCTGAGTTCTGCTCTCAGCATCCACATTGGTCACTCACAACTTCTTTAACTCCAACTCTAGGCGCTATGATGCTCTTTTGGCTCTGAGTACACATACATGAACACACACATACACACAACAAAGAATACTTGAACAGTGTCTGTAAAACTAGTAGCATGAAATAAATTTACCAGTCTTAAAACATACAATGTCTTTCAAACTTAACATTACTTTGAGTTATTAAAAGATAGTATTACTTTGATACCACAAAATAAATATGATTGTGTTAAATTTACCATGCCAACTTCAAATACTCCATTATTTCAGTCACTACTTCTTTTTACTCAGTTCACTTTTCTAATCACATAAATATAATGAGATTTACTGTTTACTTATATATTATTCCTTAAACTAACCCTACTCATGTTCTCCACCTGACATCTGCATACCTCACTTTCTGCCCACCATGGTGTGTATATGACCCTCTTCTGTTTGTTCCTCTGCCCTAACCTTTATAGGCACCATTGCTCTATGGTTTCTACATGTATTTATTCAGTGTTAACCTTGACATAGCCAGTGTTGAAGGGGGAAGAATTAAGCTAGATATGGTTCTTTTATTTCACTCCCTGAGTGTATCTCTTTGAATATTATAATCTTTGGGCAAAAGTCAATGATTTTTGTAATGTTTGGAACTCTAGAGTAAGAGTTCTAATAGTTGTTTTCCCAATCACTTTTCTGGGTTTCACTCATATTTTAGGTTTATTTTCCTTTACCTGAGCAGTTTATTGTTACAGTGTTTTGGATTTTACAAATTATGTATTAAAATGGGTCAGCCCAAGCTATATAATTTTATTAAATATAAGTAAATATGTGTGTATTAACTATCATTTTAACATAATATGATTCTTTGATGCTTTTCAAACATCCTTCCTCCTTACCTTTATATATTGATTGAATAATGTTAACTATTGTTATTATTAATATGTCAAATTTATTAGGATTCTCAAATCAATAAATACTTATGTTTCCCACTATAAAAAAGTATTAACCATTATTTATGTGATTTATTCTCTAATCTATTTCTTGATATCTTTTAGTCACCAAAAACATGAAATGGCTTAAAGGTACTGGATTCTCTGTTCATTTTCTTTTCTTTGTCGTTTGAATGATTTTTCAATCTGATTGATTCTTTATTCTCTGACATCTCTACAGAGTTATTGAAATTTCAATGAGTTTCTTTTTCAGTAATTCTTCAATTTTTAATTTTTTCAGTATTTACTTCTGTGCCAATAATTTTTCTGTTGTCTTGAGTGTAATCTAAGTTTTATTTCCTTTTATAAATCTCTCCTTTATTAGTGTTGGCATTAAACATCACCATCTTTCTAGTTACAATTTCTTTTCCCTTGAAGTCCAAAACTACTTTTCTGATGTTTTGTTTGTTTGTTGCTATTTCTGCTAGTTTTGCTTTTTTATTGTTACTCTATGTTTGTTCTGAGAACTTCTGATTTGTAAAACACACATTTGTATGTTGTACTACTAACATATTGGGTACTATGAGGGCCACCTGGAGAGAGCTAGTGTTTTTATTTAAGTAGAAAACCCACCCATTCGTAGTCTTCACACCTCAATTTCTGATTCTTCCTTAGTGGTGGGTCAAATGTCTGATTCAGTTCTCAGAATCTTTGTTGTGTGTATTTGGGGCTGTTTAGAGCATTCATGTATGTTTTGAAACTTTATCGTTATTTCAGATATTAGATATACCTTACCTGTGAGGTTGGTATGTTCCATAGAAGCATGTGAAAAGGGTGATTTTGAAACTTGGGCTGCAGCTCAAGTAATCATCAACTCTCAATGCTTTATTATGTCTACTTGTTTTTACTTTGAATTTATATAGTTCAAGAGTGGTATTGGGACATGTCCGAAATTAGAACTATCCTTTACTACTTCTAAACACGCTATATTTTTGCTATACTTTGAAATGCAAGATGCTTCTTTTCTGTATCTGTTTCTCTGTCAAGGGTACAGGACCTACCTCAGAGCTCATACTCTACCACTTTTCAGCATAGTCCCTTGATACAATGTCATTTGATGTGGCACTTGTCTTTCTTTTAGGTTTGCTGGCCAGCCAAACCCATCATCAGTCCTTCCATCTTTGTATCACTCCCCATACTCTAACCTGCTGGTTGCAAGTGAGTGTGACCATGCATGTCTTTTATGTAGACCCTGGAGATTTGAATTCATGTTCTTGTCCTTATGCAGCAAGTACCCTCACCCACTAAGCAATACCTTCAGTGCTAAGATTTGGAACTTCTCTAGAAAGTTTGGTAATCAGTATTATCCTTTACTGATGTTATGAGATCTAACCTAGGATAAAATTATCACTGTGAAAAGAGAAAAGGTACTAACACAAACTCAGCCACAGAGTCATTTTTCTGAAATCTGCCTCTTCATCTGTTCTCAATACTTTCGAGTTTCTTGTCATTTGAAACTGAAAAAATATTTTGTCCAGTAGATTCAGTTTTCATCATTGAGGTACATGTGTAATATATTTAAAACAGTGTGTCAGAACTGACCTTGGCGTATTTTATAGGATAGAATAGAAGCAAGTACTCAACTACTGAGAAAAAGAATATCACAGTCCATAACTGAAATCAACCATTGCTTCCTGACCCATTCCTTTCCCTTTCCCCATGATATTATCTGCCTCATAAAGTGGCTGTTTCTTCTATGTTAATTATCCTCAGTGGTCTTCCCTGAAATCCATGGTATAGAGATGTCACGTATGGGGTTTGGTAGAGGCATGAACAACTAGTAGTTTTAAGAGTTAAACCACGACAAATGTATAGATGATGTATAGAAGTTAACTTCACTGGCAGTATAGCTCCCTCAAAATTCAGAAGGAAAATACTATTTGTCTCTTAAAAATAGTTATATAAATTTAATTATGAATGTGTTTCTGAAACCTGGAGGATTTGCTCTTATTTTCTGTAGCTTGTGTTTTCTGTCTTCTTCAATTTAAAGCCATTAATCTGTTGGCCATGTAAAATAATGATTATAAAAAATATATGTTTAATTAGATGGTTACAGCTGGGAGGACTTTGGGGAAATTTAACCTTCTGCTCTTTAGGGTACATATTAGTTGGCTTTTTCATTCTCAGGAAACTTTAAATCACTGGTCTTTCAGCCATTTCAAATGGCTTTGTAAGGAAACCTTTATTGTCTTTTATTTTTACCAGTGACTAATAAGTCTGACCTCATATTATGGTTTATAAACAGCCAACATTTGCATTCAAACATTGTGAACTTTCCAGTGTGCTATCCCTAAGATTATTATCAACTATTCCTCAACGCTCTATTCAAATTTAACTTTAGTAGAAATTTATTTAAACTCTTTTCTTCACTTCATATTTGGTCATATACTATGTTCAAATATTTCAATTTTAATTAATTCTCAGATCCTTTCTTATCTCCCTATAACCATTTGGACAAACTATTTAAATGAATATGGCCCAAAGGCAGAAGTCATTTAGAAAATAAATTATATTTTGATGGACAAACTAAATTCTACAATAACCACTGGATACTTGCATACTATAACCATGTTCTTAGCTTAAAAAGAAGTCACTGTTAGCAATTTCCCAATACTGATATCCAAGTGCATAGAACAGAAGAGTGGTATATAATTTATATAAATATATTTCTAAAGGGATGGAGTCAGGTAAATCTTTCATTTGGATCCTGAAAGTGACTAGGAATGTCTTACCCAGCTATGGAAATGAAGAGCAATAGGAGCATGGAGGGGACTTAGTGCTGGTGCTTGGTGCTATTTTAGACACTTACTTTTTTAGTAACTATTTGCTTGTGTTGAATTCTGCACAGTTACATTACCTGAGTTTACAAAGAGAGAACATAGTCCTGGATGTAAGCTCTGATAAGATAAACCCTGAGATGATGAAAACACAAAACACATGTGAATATAAGCTTACAAACCAGGGAGTGCTCATGATAATGATACCAATAGATTCTCCATACGAAGGGATATAACATATGGAAGATTTATTTCAGAGTTGGCTGCCTAGACTGACTTTTGTTTGCTCATCTTAATATTCACATATTTTATTGACAATTATGTTAGAATGTTACTTAAAATAAGCCATTGACATATAGCCTATTAAATGAAACTGAGAAGTTTTATTTTAACTTTTAGCTCCATGGAAGAGGGATAAAAAAGGTTGTTGGAGTCAGTGAGGTTGGAAGAAACCAGGAGAACATGGACCACTGAATCAACTAAGCAGGGCTTACATGGGCTCACAGAGCCTGAAGCAGCAAACACGGGACCTGCATGGGTCTGTACTAGGTTCTCTGTGTGTTATGATCTTAGCTTGGTATTTTGTGGGACTCCTGACAGTGAGAATGGGTGTTTCTCTGACTTTTTGCCAGCTCCTGGAACTCTTTTCTTTCTGTTGGGTTACTTTGTCCAGCCTCAATATGAGGGGTTTTGTTTCCTTTTATTGTATTTTCTTTAATCCTGTTTGGTTATAGTCTTTTAAAGGCATGCTATTTTCTAAAGGGAAACAGAGGGGGCATGGATCTGGAGAAGATGGGAAAGGAAAGGGAGCTGGGAAGAATGAAGGGAGGGAAAACAATGGTATGGATTATTGTATGAGAAAAGAATCGATATTTTAAAAAATGTCTATAAAATTAAAAAACATTTAATTTTTAATAATTATTTATTACGTATACAATATTCTGCCTTCATACATGCCTACAGGCCAGAAAGGGGCACCAGATCTCATTATAGGTGGTTATGAGCCACCATGTAGTTGCTGGGAATAGAACTCAGGATCTCTGGAAGAGCAACCAGTGCTCTTAACCTCTAACAAATCTCTCCAGTCCTGAAGAATCTATGTTAAATAAAAAAATAAAATAAAAAATCAGTGAAACTCTAACATGTTACAATTTTGTTTCATAATTTTCTCATGATTTGAAAGAAAATTTGTCATTAAAACCCTTTTTCTCTTGATATGCTTGTCTTTCTAAACTCTATCCATCACTTGCACCAGAGCATGTCTTGAAATATTTTTAAAATCAGTTAACTTCTGTTTAATAATTTTTATTACTTGATATTGAATATACAAAAAACCCAGATTATTTTGTTGAGAGTCTTTTACATGAGTTGACTTTATGCCTCTTTATTGTATGTCATCTTACTTGCCCTCATACACTTATAGAGAAAGTGTGATCAGTTTTAACAGAGAAAACAATCTGATTTGATACATTAAAAGTGAAAAAATACCATCATTTTAGCATATCCTCTTATTTAGAAACATAAGTAGGAGTCACTGATCTAATAATGAAAACTATTTTCAAGTATGTTTAATGCATAAGTTACTTAGTGTTTTAAAAATCAACAGACCAAAAGAAATCATTAAAATAATTAATTATTCAGCAGTTTAGTTACAAAAGCAACATAGAAACTATTCTAAGAAAATTTTTGATGTCTATTGTAAAGTACATTTCATGTTGATTTGGAAATACATTGGTATGGGTGTCTGTATGTGAATGCCAAGAAAAAAGATTGTATGTTAGACAATATACTGGAGTGACTGCAATGTGCTGAGAGAATGTTTCCCTGCCTGTGACTTTCTACTGTGAATATCTCCTGTCTTTTTTCTAAGACCTTCCTCCCAACCATATATCATCATGCTAATGGAGAGAATGGTATTAATTCTAACAAGTCTCAACCCTTCACCAATAAAATAATGCCAGCTGCTACTGAGACCTTCAGACTAAGTATCCAAAAGGAAGAAAAAAGAAAAAAAATGTATAGAAATAGAGATAAAATAATAAAATGGTTTGATGTCATTGTCTGTCTTGGACTCCTGTAAGAGATTCCAATGACTAGTAATTTATATGCTGTATTCTCATTTTTTTTTGTCTCATGTTCTAGTGAAATTGGAGGTCAAAGAGGTTTACCTTTTTAGGCAGTTCATTGCCCCATAGTAAAAGACAAAAGGTTAAGACAGCATAGCATAAAAGAGACAGAGAGAAGCAGAGGAAAGAGAAAGAGGAAGCAGAGGGAGGAGGAAAAAGAGATTGGCAGTGACGACAAAAACACTTTTATATAAAATTCATGTTGTCATCATAATGAATCTTTACTGTTCTGAGAGTGAAATTATGATAATGATCCCACTTTACCAAGGATGACACCAGGCCCCTCATCACTTAGCCACCACTTTGAAATCCAACCTGGCATCATTGTTGCTTTGACAGTTAAGTTCCCAAATCAATAACATTGAGGAATACATTCAAACTAGAATATGTGACCAGTAATGAAGAGATAAATTAAATACATGGAGGAGGGCAGATTATACCCAGGTATATTGTTAATTTACCTGTTAACTATATTATGAGTTGACTTGTTTTTTTCCATAAATCTGAAATACTTATTTTCATTTTGCTGATGCTTCATTTCAATGGGAGTAAAACTGCAGATTTGATAATTTTTGTAGCAACAGGCTTCATACTAAAATTAAAATTAGAGCTTAGAAAATTACCATAGCAACTCTTAAGGATAAACAAAGGGCAGAAAGATGAAAGAGGCTTATTCTATGTGCATTCAACATTGCAGTTATAAAATCCAGGTCAGAATTTTGGCTAGGAAAGGATGGCTGATTTCTGTAAAAGTGTCCCATGTCAGCTCTGTTTGGAGGCTGTGAAAGGATTCAGGAAATATTTTTTCTGACAGTTGTCTGAGACATCACCTGATTTTTTTTTTTAACTGGGAAAATTAGACTTTCTCTAGATGTTCCAGAAGTCATTCTATCTGTCATTACAGATCTCATATTCTTCCCTAAAATCATTATGAGGGAGAGAGATTTTTTTAAGGTAGAAATAGCATTGTACACACTCATATTTTAAATAGCAAACTGCAATGCATCACGAAATAGACCAAGCATGACTATATATCACTCATTTGCATTCTGAAACTAGACTGAATTTATTTCATCTTTGATGGAGGAAGGTCATTGAGTAATAAAGGCACTGCCCTGGCCCATTTTATTGGTTAGAGGATAGGTGGGAGGAGTAAACAGAACAGAACGCTGGGAGGAAGAGGAAGTGAGGTCAGAGTCTCGACAGCTCTTCTCTTGGGAGCAGACGCCTGGGAGAGACGCCATGCCCCGCTCCCGGGATGAAGCTCCGACCCAGGATGGACTAGGCTAGAATCTCCCTGGTAATCGCACCTTGGGGTGCTACACACAGATGATTAGAAATGGGCTAAATTAATATGTGAGAATTAGCCTAGAAGAGAATGGGCCAAGCGGTGTTTAAATGAATACCGCTCTTATTACTACACATCTTAATATTTGTTTTAGGATGTGTGTTTCTTTAAATAGAAGTACACAGAAGACAATAGCATAAAAATGTAGTAAACAAATCAAATAGATAGTGTGTATAGTGTGTTTAAGGGGAATCTAACCTATGTATCTCTGGAAATAACTGTGATCAGCAATATGAGCTTGAAATCTGACTTGCACATTGAAGGTCTTGGGCATTTTGATCTGAATGAGAAATAGAGACTTCATTCAAGACAAATGGGTATTAACTGACTCCCATCTGTTTCTCCAAGTTATAGGCTTGGTGAAATGGTTTGAGCCATTGTTTCTTGACTTGGGCTGGTAATTAGAGTTCATTATGTTTATTTCATTGGTTTTAGATTAATTTTGTGCTTACTTGGTAATATACTCATACTCTCCTCAAAAGAGCCACCAGACCATCGGAAAGATGCTTGTGTGAAGCTTCAGAAAGGGCTATGTCATGCATTTTAGGAATTACACATCTTAGTCTAACAAGCAAGCATTACTGCTGTCTCATCATGGAAGACTTGTTTGAATCTCTGCTTTGTCTTATGTGTGGTCTTCTACAGTTCAGTAGAGAGATAGATACACAGGCACACATCCTACCATGAAGTGCTTGGGGATTTAAACCATTGCAAGGCCTCTAATTTTTGTAATGTTGACCACTTTCATTAATATGCATGTAATAGTTTTAGTAATGTCAAAAACTAATTATGTGGATCCTTTTTAACAAATCATGTTGGTGTTAGAGAAATAGTGTGTGATAGTAAGATTTTTATTACTGTGACAAATAAGTACAGAGAAACAGCTTAAGAGAAGGATGTGGAAAGATGCCTAAAAGAAATCCCACACTAGCTCAGAATTGAAAAACAGATGGTTATTTATTTAGGGGTAAACTCACAAATCAGAATCCTTTCCTTGAACAGAGAACAGAAACTGAATCCAGCAACCAGAAAGAGCAGTGGAAAGGAGACCAGACACAAGCTCTACATCAGCATATATAGTATAAGAGGCCATGCCCCAGTATGCGAGAAACCACTGTCTGTAAGACTTCCTACAGCAGAAGGATTTATTGAAGCTTACAGTCAGAAGCTTTGGTCCATAATCCTTGGTTCTAATGATTTGTTACTCATGGTGAAATCCAACATCATGGCAGCAGACACATTTGGTTAAGACTGCCTACTTCATGAGAGATAAAAGTCAGAAAGAGAAAATCCCAAGCAAAAATATTTGTCCTTTGTTTTTTTTTAATAATTATCTGAACTCCCAAACTATGTAAGTAGCATTCATGGTCTTGTCATATTTGCTTCCTTAGTTGACTCCTTCTATGTCAGTAGTTCACAGAGATATGTAGTAGTGTCCTAGGCATGTATCTATATGATCAAGTTGACAATTAAAATTAATAATAACCTACTTTAAGCAAATTAGTAAGTAGTTTGAGAAGTATGCTTTCTTTCAGAATCAAAAGAATAAAACAATAAAAACAATGAAAGTAAAGGATGACGTGTTGTTGCCTGTCTCGAAAAACCAATAAAATAAAATAAAATAAGAAAATTTCTTTTGAAAGGGGGCAAAGATGCTAAGACGTGGTGATTGTAATGAGAAATCCTCAGAGACTCAAATGCTTGAATGCTTGGCTGATTGCTTCCTAACCCATAACAAATATGTAACAAGTCATGAACTAATAGGAAAGAGAAGACTCCTAGGAAGATCTTCTTAAGCAGACTTTCCCTTTATTCAGTTTCTGCCACGATGTTATGAAAACCTAAGCACTGGATTCTGAAATATTTTGTTAAGACCCTTGCAAAAGGAAGAGCTTTGGAACTCTTGAAAAATGGCCACTCCTCAGCATAATCACAGTGCATGTGTCTCAGAAAGATAGAGTCCTGAGGACCTCATGTTCTTATTGAGCATATCTCTGCTTATTACCCTTAAGGACATCTTGTCCCTCATAATCTATGAGTTGAATGAAAACTCTAAGGGGGTTTCTGTCTCTTCCCTGGGCAGTGTCAATGGTACTTACATTAATAATGAGTGATGTTTTCTAAGCAATGCTGTTGGAGCAGATTAATGATTTAACTACCACAATTAGAAGGAGTTTAGAAATATAGTAAAGTTAGGTTAATATGTTTTTATTAGTGGCTGTGATATAGAAAATATTGGAGAACAATTTAAATTTTAGAAAAGGCACACTTTAAATAGTTGAGTGAGGAACTTGTTGTTGTCAAGGAACAAGAACAAAGGCAGTCTGATTATTAATAGCTGATGTGCCTTTTTTTGCTAAAGATAGGTTAGTGTCCAAAGGAAATGATAAATTTCTTGTACCCATTTTGCCCTCAGCTTCCTGCTATGATTTCATAAAAAAATGTTGATGAGCACAGAGGCGGAGCCGCGGCTGCGGCCAGACGCACAGAGGCGGAGCAGAGGCAGCGGCCAGAGCGGCGGACGCAACAGCACATACAGGAAGAGGCTTTTGGGGACCGGCACAGCGGCAGACCAAAGCGGCGGGGACAGGCGTGCAATAAGTAGAGCAGATCGCCCTACTACAATTGAATCAAAGAGGTAGGCCTTTGGTTGGCCAGGTCACTGGCACAAGGGGAGCCTGGTTCTGTCCTGAAGATCCTTCGGAGGGGTGAGAGGGTTCTTGGCCTGCAGCAGGAACCACGAAAGAGAGTGAGGGCATTTTGTAAGCCGAGCCCTTGGCCAGCAGGGAAACCTGATCTGATTTTTAAAGGACCCATTGGATAGGATCAATAGGAGGAGATGGGCAGGTGCCAAGGCAAGAATTCACCCAATAATCTGAAAAACAACATGAAAACACCAGAACCCAATGATCTTACAACAGAAGTATTTGAACAACCTAATACAGAAGAAGTGGAAAAAATAGACTTTATGAAGACAATAGAGTCCCTTAAACAACATGTAAAAAATGCCCTTATAGAAATGGATGAGAAGTATAACAAAAAGTTTGAAGAAATGAGTAAATACGTACATGATACCCTGGGAAACCAAGAAAAAACGATCAAACAGGTAATGGAAACAGTTCAAGAATTGAAAACTGAAATGAAGGCAAAGAAGAAAATACAAACTGAGGACCAGCTGGATATGGAAAATCTAGGCCAACGAGCAGAGTCTACAGAAACAAGCATAATCAATAGAATACAAGAGCTAGAAGAAAGAATCTCAGATGCTGAGGACACCATAGAGAAAATAAACGAACAGATCAAAGAAAACAACAAAGCCAACAAATTCTCAACACAAAACATCCAGGAACTATGGGACACAATAAAAAAACCAAACCTAAGAATAATAGGAATAGAAGAAGGAGAAGAGTCACAGCTCAAAGGCTCAGAAAATATTTTCAACAAAATTATGGAAGAAAACTTTCCCAACTTAAAGAAAGATATTCATTTAAATATTCAAGAAGCATACAGAACACCAAACAGACTGGATCAAAGAAAAACATCTCCTCGCCATATAATAATCAAAACACAAAATATACAGGTTAAAGAAAGAATATTAAGAGCTGCAAAAGAAAAAGGGCAAGTAACTTATAAAGGTAAACCGATCAGACTTACACCTGACTTCTCTATGGAAACTATGAAAGCCAGAAGGTCCTGGATAGAGGTTCTGCAGAAGCTAAGAGACCATGGATGCAAACCCAAACTACTATACCCAGCCAAGCTATCGTTCATTATCAATGGAGAAAACAAGACATTCCAGGATAAGAACAAATTTAAACAATACGTAGCCACAAATCCAGCCCTACAGAAAGTAATAGAAGGAAAATCGCAACCCAAGGAATCCAACACTGCCAACACTGCCTACAATAACCCAGGCATCTAATGACCCTTCACGAGCACATCTCAAAGAAGGGAGACACACAATCTCTACTACCAAAAGCAATAAGAATAACCAGAGTAAACAACCACTGGTCATTAAAATCACTTAATATTAATGGGCTCAATTCACCTATAAAAAGGCACAGGCTAAAAGATTGGATACGAAAACAGGATCCAACATTCTGCTGTTTGTAAGAAACACATCTCAAGCACAAAGACAGGCACCTACTCAGAGTAAAGGGTTGGGAAAAGGTGTTTCAAGCAAATGGTCCTAAGAAAAGCAGGTGTGGCCATACTAATTTCTAACAAAACTGACTTCAAACTAAAATCAATCAGAAGAGACCGAGACGGTCACTTTATACTCATAACAGGAACAATTCATCAGGAGGACGTCTCAATCCTGAATATATACGCCCCCAATATAAAAGCACCTACTTATGTAAAAGAAATATTACTAGAACTCAAGGCAGACATCAAACCACACACACTTGTAGTAGGAGACTTCAACACACCTCTCTCTCCAAGGGACAGGTCAATCAGACAGAAACCTAATAGAGAATTAAGAGAATTATTGGAGGTAATGAAGCAAATGGACTTAACAGACATCTATAGAACATTCCACCCAAATAGGAAAGAGTATACCTTCTCTGCAGCTCATGGAACCTTCTAAAAATTGACCACATACTCGGAAACAAAGGAAACCTCCACAGATACAAAAAAATATCAGTGTCCACCTGAATCTTATCAGATCATCACGGATTAAAGTTAGAAGGCAACAACCACGCTGCCCCCAAAAAACCGACAAACTCATGGAAACTGAACAGTCAACTACTGAACCACACCTGGGTCAAGGAAGAAATCAAGAAAGAAATTAAAGTCTTCCTTGAATTTAATGAAAATAAAGGGACAACATACTCAAACCTATGGGACACAATGAAAGCAGTGCTAAGAGGAAAGTTCATAGCACTAAGCGCCCACTTAAAGAAAACGGACAATGCATACATTGGGGACTTAACAACACACCTGAAAGCTCTAGAAAAAAAAAGAAGCAGACACACCCAGGAGAAGTAGAAGACTGGAAATAATAAAATTGAGGGCTGAAATCAACAAAATAGAACCACAGAAAACAGTCTAAAGAATCAATGAAACAAAAAGCTGGTTCTTGGAGAAAATCAACAAGATCGACAAACCCCTATCCAAACTAATTAAACGACAGAGAGAGAACACGCAAATAAATAAGATCAGAAATGAAAAGGGGGACATAACCACAGACACAGAGGAAATTCAGAGAATCATTAGATCTTACTACAAAAGCCTGTATGCCACAAAACTGGAAAATACAAAAGAAATGGACATTTTTTAAATAAGTACCATATACCAAAGCTAGACCAAGACCAGGTGAATGATCTAAATAGACCGGTTACTCGCGAAGAATTAGAAATGGTTATCAAAAATCTCCCTTCGAAAAAAAGCCCAGGACCAGATGGTTTCAATGCAGAATTCTTCCAGAACTTCCAAGAAGAACTAATACCTATACTCCTTAATGTATTTCACAATATAGAAACAGAAGAGTCATTGCCAAATTCCTTTTATGAAGCTACAGTTACCCTGATACCAAAACCACAAAAAGACCCAACCAAGAAAGAGAATTACAGACCGATCTCACTCATGAACATCGACGCAAAAATTTTCAATAAAATACTGGCAAACCGAATCCAAGAACACATAAGAAAAATTATCCATTATGATCAAGTAGGCTTCATCCCAGAGATGCAGGGCTGGTTCAACATACGCAAATCTATCAATGTAATCCACCATATAAATAAACTGAAAGAAAAAAACCATATGATCATTTCATTAGATGCTGAAAAAGCATTCGACAAAATTCAACACCCCTTTATGATAAAGGTCTTGGAGAGAATAGGGATACAAGGGTCCTACCTAAATATAATAAAAGCTATGTACAGCAAGCCAACAGCTAACATTAAATTAAACGGAAAAAACTCAAAGCCATCCCACTAAAATCAGGAACATGACAAGGATGTCCACTCTCTCCATACCTCTTCAATATAGTGCTTGAAATTCTAGCAATAGCAATAAGACAACATAAGGAGATCAAGGGGATTCGTATTGGAAAGGAAGAAGTTAAGCTTTCGTTATTTGCAGATGATATGATAGTGTACATAAGCGACCCCAAAAATTCTACCAAAGAACTCCTACAGCTGATAAACACCTTTAGTAATGTGGTAGGATACAAGATCAACTCCAAAAAATCAGTTGCCTTCCTATACACTAAGGATAAGGAAGCAGAGAGGGAAATCAGAGAGGCATCACCTTTCACGATAGCCACAAATAGCATAAAATATCTTGGGGTAACCCTGACCAAGGAAGTGAAAAATCTACTTGACAAGAACTATAAGTCTTTGAAGACAGAAATTGAAGAAGACACCAGAAAATGGAAAGACCTCCCTTGCTCTTGGATTGGGAGGATCAACATAGTAAAAATGGCAATTCTACCAAAAGCAATCTATAGATTCAATGCAATCCCCATCAAAATCCCATCAAAATTCTTCACAGATCTGGAGAAGACAATAATCAACTTTATATGGAAAAACAAAAAACCCAGGATAGCCAAAACAATCTTATACAATAAAGGATTGTCTGGAGGCATTACCATCCCTGACTTCAAACTCTATTACAGAGCTACAGTATTGAAAACAGCTTGGTATTGGCATAAAAACAGAGAAGTCGACCAATGGAATCGAATAGAAGACCCTGACATTAACCCACAAACCTATGAACACCTGATTTTCGATAAAGGAGCTAAAAGTATACAATGGAAAAAAGAGAGCATCTTCAACAAATTGTGCTGGCAAAACTGGATGTCAATCTGTAGAAGAATGAAAATAGATCCATATCTATCACCATGCACAAAACTCAAGTCCAAATGGATTAAAGACCTCAATATCAGTCCGAACACACTGAACCTGATAGAAGAGAAAGTGGGAAGTACTCTACAGCACATGGGCACAGGAGACCACTTCCTACGTATAACCCCAGCAGCACAGACACTAAGGGCATCATTGAATAAATGGGACTTCCTGAGGCTGAGAAGCTTCTGTAAAGCAAAGGACACTGTCACTAAGACAAAAAGGCAACCCACTGACTGGGAGAAGATCTTCACCAACCCTGCAACTGACAAAGGTTTGATCTCCAAAATATATAAAGAACTCAAGAAACTAGACCGCAAAAGGCTAATCAACCCAATTATAAAATGGGGCAGTGATCTGAACAGAGAATTCTCAACAGAAGAACTTCAAATGGCCAAAAGACACTTAAGGTCATGCTCAACTTCCTTAGCGATCAGGGAAATGCAAATCAAGACAACTTTAAGATACCACCTTACACCTGTCAGAATGGCTAAAATAAAAAACACCAATGATAGCCTTTGCTGGAGAGGTTGTGGAGAAAGGGGTACACTCACCCATTGCTGGTGGGAATGCAAACTTGTGCAACCACTCTGGAAAGCAGTGTTTCGGTTTCTCAGGATATTCGGGATCAACCTACCCCTGGATCCAGCAATACCACTCTTGGGAATATACCCAAGAGAGGCCCTATCATACAACAAAAGTATATGCTCTACTATGTTCATGGCAGCATTGTTTGTAATAGCCAGAACCTGGAAACAACCTAGATGCCCTTCAACGGAAGAATGGATGAAGAAAGTATGGAATATATACATATTAGAGTATTACTCAGCAGTAAAAAACAAGGACTTCTTGAATTTTCCATACAAATGGATGGAAATAGAAAACACTATCCTGAGTGAGGTAAGCCAGACCCAAAAAGAGGAACATGGGATGTACTCACTCATATTTGGTTTCTAGCCATAAATAAAGGACATTGAGCTTATAATTCATGTTCCTAGAGAAGCTAAATAAGAAGGTGAATCCAAAGACAAACACATTGGCATCCTCATGAATATTAACCTTCATCAGGCGATGAATGGAGACAGAGACAGAGACCCACATGGGAGCACCAGACAGAAATCTCAAGGTCCAAATCAGGAACAGAAGGAGACGGAGCACGAGCAAGGAACCCAGGACCACGAGGGGTGCACCCACACAGTAAGACAATGGGGATGTTCTATTGGGATCTCACCAAGGCCAGCTGGCCTAGGTCTGAAAAAGCATGGGATAAATCCGGACTAGCTGAACATAGTGGACAATGAGGAATACTGAGAATTCAAGAACAATTGCAGTGGGTTTTTGATCCTACTGCACGTACTGGCTTTGTGGGAGCCTAGGCAGTTTGGATGCTCACCTTACGAGACCTGGATAGAGGTGGGCAGTCCTTGGGCTTCCCACAGGTCAGGGAACCCTGATTGCTCTTCTAGCAGTTGAGGGAGGGGGACTTGATCGGGGGAGGGGGAGGGAAATGGGAAGCGGTTGTGGGGACGAGGCAGAAATCCTTAATAAATAAATAAATTTAAATAAAAAAATGTTGATGAGTGGGTGTGCACTCTGAAGATTTAAAGAAGAAAGACTGATTGTTTTTACTTATAAAAATTTTTTGTTTCTATTAATATTTTTGTAAGATTACCTTTTGAGATGATAATGAAATGATTAATTCTTTCTTTGTAACCACAAACACCTTTTTCCCAGTTCAAAAGAAACTGGCTGAAATATTGTTGGATTATTTAAATTTTATTAATCAACTAAAAAAATCATTGCTGTGGGGTGGAGATGTTATGGTAGGAAAATTAATACAAAGCAAAATGTTTACTGTGTATTAGAAGAAAAACATGTAGTTATAAGAAAAGCATGTAACATGATCATAATATAATTTATTCTTGTGTTAATATTTTAATTTGTTTTTGGAAAATATATAACTTATAGTTGGGAAACAATATTTTTTTGCAGAGAAATCATGGTACTAGGAGGTATAAAAGAGATAAGAAAAATAAGAAAGATAGAAAGAAAGGAAAGAAGGAAGGAAGATATAGAAAGAAAATATCAAGAGAGGTACAAGAAAAACCTCTGGGAAGATATAGAAGGTAACAGGGAATAAATAGAAGGAGAACAATTAGAAAAAAAAGAATGAACACACCAGAACATAAAAGAACACAATAGGAACAAGCAACAGAAGGAGAAATGAAGAATTAAGTTTTGACCCTCAAAAAAGTCTCCTGTATGTACATGAACTTGTGTTGAATCCATGCCCCCTCTTCAGTTTCTTTGACATGCTCATAGTGGGACCTTTGGAAAAATTTACTTGGGGTAATTGTTATAAGGTCGAGTCATTGTCTTTTTTGTGTTATCTAGGAATGGGGGCAGAAAACTGATATTATTCTATGCTTTGTGAAGACATGTAATGATTTGGGATTCCCCTTTATATGCCATGACTACATTTTATTACCATTGTTTAATGTAGAGGCTACTTAAGCCTATAACAGGGCAGAGTATAGCCAGGCTGGACGAGATATACTGTGAGAGTAGAAAAGAGATTCTGCTTTTGTTTCTGCAGAGCACAGAAGAAATCAACTGACCAACTTTTCTAGTACAAGGCAAAGCAGATCTTGAAATTTTGTGCTTCATGGAAAAGCTTGCCCAATACTGTGGGCCTGTAGGCTGAATATGGATTCCCCAATGTTACAGAAGAACTTGGATGACTGTCCAGGCAGCAAGATGTCTCTGTCAATTCTAGAGTTTTGGAGGTTGCTTACAGTGCACTTCCCGTTTTCTTAGGAAATATTAAATCCTTTTGGCATCTTTGAGAAGTTGAAAACAGTTAAAGATTTCTTTAGTTATGATAAAAGATCAATTAGATATGAAACTTTAGAGTCACAAAGATAAAATAGATGATAGTATATTTTCTTTAATTTTGCCTGTTACAAATAGAGTAAATATTTAACTATAATTTTTGTTTGAACCTGTTTTGAATATGTAATTTTCCTATGTTAAAGTTAAAACCTTCCTTTTTATTTATACAGAGATGATGTGGGATTCCTCTCTGTATGCTATGAATATGTTTTATTACTATTGATTAATAAAGAAGTTGCTTCAGCCTGTATCAAGTCAGAATATAGCCAGGCTGCAGAAGATATAGAGAGAGAGTAGAGAAAGTTGAGGAGATGCCATGTAACTACTGAAGAAGAAAGAGAACTCCCACCAGAACCTTACTGGTAGGCTACAGTAAGTAGTAATGGTAGGCTGTTGCCACAACCTCGTGGAAACACACAGATTAATAGAAATGGGTTAATTTCAGATGTAAGGATTGGTTAATAAGAAGCCTGAGCTAATAGGCCAAATAGTGTTGCAATTAATATAGTTTGTGTATTCATTCAGGATGGGCAGGCGGGAAACAAATGAGCAGGGTCCAACAATAGTTAAAAATATTTTTTAAATACATTTTTTATTTTATAGTATAATTACATCACTTTTACCTTCCCTTTCCTTTCTCCAAATGAAGTACTTATCATTGTTCCTTTACAAATTCATGAACTCTTTATTCATTAGTTGTTTTATAGACAAATCTGTTTATATAAATACCTAGTAATGACTTTATGATTTAAATATGACATAAAACAGTTGCTTTTTTATTTTTATTTTTGAAGAACTTGACAGTGGATTTCAATTGCTTTTGACTCATTATGTCTTGATTTTAACTAGAATGTATTTAAATATTTTTCCTTTAATTTATTCCTGAAAAATTTTAAAGAGCATAGCATTAAAAGAAGACACAGTGAAAGGGAAATTATTAATTGCATTTTATAAATGTTATCTTAATGTTCATTGTTCATCTCAGTGTACAGCTTTGCTAAGACTTGATTTTTAGAAGAAAACAAATAGAACGGAAGTGAGTGCTTTAGGGAAGAACAGAGAGATGATACATAACCCATCTAACACAGTTCATCAGGTTAAGGCAAAGAAGTCCTCAGAAAAAAGTCTCAGATAAATGATTACCTTATCTAACCAGAATTCCACCCCACTTATTCATGTCTGCATCTAGAAAGTAGTAGATAACAGGTAAATGCTCAAAAGGAACTAGATGGACAAAGTTCAACTCTCACCTCAATTTTCCTTTCGTGCATTAACATTCTCTCATGAGGCTGCATTATGTTTGTCTGATAGTTAGAAAGTAGTTTATAACTATGAAGTTTAGTCTCTCTTTTACTAGGTGGAATGCTACATTTCAGCTTGCCTCTAATAATATATTGCTACTAGTTGACATGGTTGTAAGTTATTATTAAACTCTTTAGGATCTGATAAAGATACAGGGTCTTGATTTTAAAAACAACTCTAGGAAATGTTGAGCAGAATGTTCCTCAGTTTACATTCCGAAACAGAGTCAGAGCACAGGGTTAAAGTTAAAACATGTGGATCATGTTGATAGACCATGACATAGATCCATTTAATTCTAGAGTAGATGCTTAAATTCCAGTCACCTATATTACTATGTCCTGATGAAAACTTTATAATGTGCTATTCAGCAAAAAATATTACCAACTAATACCTTCTGTACAGCTGAACTGAGAGACAAAAATTGCTTAAATTTGTCTTCAGTGTGAAATGGTTTTGTTTTGCTTTTTATTGTGATTGATAATTTTGCTGAATATAGTAGTGTGGGCTGGCATCTCAGAGATTGTAGAACATCCATCCAGGAGCATCTGGCTTCCTGCATCTCCATTGAGATGTCAGCTGGTATTCTAATAGGTCTGCCTTTGTATGTACCTTGGTATTTTTTTCATGAAGCTTTTAATATCTTTCTTTGTTCTATACATTTAGTGTTTGACTAGTACATGTCATGAAGAGTTTCTTTTCTGGTACTGTCTATTTGCCTCATCCTTTTATAGATATCTCATTCTTTAGATTGAGGGAATTTTCTCTTATACATTTACTAAAAATATTTTCCAAGCTTTTGACCTGGATTTCTTCTTTTTCTTCCATGCCTGTTATTATTAGATTTGGTCTTTTTATAGTGTCCCAGATTTCCTGGGTGTTTAGTGCCTAAATTTATTTTTCAGATTCAATATAGATTTAATATTTTCTTTGATTGAACTATTCTCTTGTACCTTGTCTTCAAGACCTTGGTTCAATGTCCACACCCACGTGGTGACTGTAGCTACAGGTCCATGGGAACCAATGCTTTCTTCTGGCTACCATAGGCTACACACACACACACACACACACACACACACATATATATATATTTATATATATATATATATATATGTAAAACACCTACACACATAAAGTAAAATAAAAACTTGAAAACATAGAACCAACAGCAATAATGATGTGACAACTTAAGGTGTTCAAGAGAGATACAATGGAGCTAGTAACAAACTTCTATATCTCAGCACCCTCAGAAACCTAGAGAAGTTTCTAGAGGATAATATTGTTAGCTACTGAAGAGAGAAGAGAAGTATAGAGTTCTTGGGAAGCTTTAATCCACAAAGATATTCAAAATGAAAGAGCAAAATCAATTCATTGTATTTGTGTGAATATTTGATATTTTCAATACCCAAGATATTGTGGAAACACAGTAAAACATCTTTAGACAGGAGACCCAAGTCATAGGTGGTTTTTCCACCACTGATAATATGACATTTTTGAGACTCAGTCTGATTAGACTCACAAGGAAATAAATGTTCATAGATGCCTCAGTAGGGGGGAAAAACACAGAAATCATAAGTACAAGTTGTAGATGAAAGCTTCTGTCCCACCCAGTCCAACAGCTTTTGGTCCCACAGTGGGTCACTCCCAAAGAAACACACAGAAGCTTATATTAAATATAAACTGTTTGGCCTATTAGCCTAGGCTTACTATTAACAACTTCTCACAACTTAACCCATAATCTGGTCTTTGTTTAGCCACATGGCTTGGTACCTTTTCTCAATTCTTCTTTTCTTACTTCTTCTGTATCTGGCTTGTGACTGCATCACTGCCTTTCCTCCCTTTAGAATTCCCCTAGTCTGGTTGCCTCACCCATATTTGCTACCTGGCTACTGGCAAACCAACATTTCATTAAGTCAATATAAGTGACAAATCTTTGCAGTGTATAAAGGCATTATCCCACAGCAGTTCTCACTTTTTTTCTGTTCAAAACAAGACTCCGAAACTAATCTCCATGTTTAGCCTTTTTTTCTGACCATTTTCCATAAAAACTTGACGCCAACACTTTAAATAAAGACAAACATCCATAATCCATTTTCTGGAAATGTGGGTGTAGCTTTCTAGGTTACTTCCCACTGACTGGGAGCTCTGCTAATCTTATGGGAAACCAAAGAATATTTAAGATCATGGTCAAGTCATGACTGGAGTATTCTATGAGGCTGAATCATCTCAGCTAGTAGCCTTGAAGCTGTTTCAAATGCAAAACTCAGAAGAAACTGCAACAGAGGTTCTCTGAAACACTGATTCATTTGGGCTATCATTCCTATTGAAGATTTTTCAGGGTGTCTTCCTTGATCAAACCTTATTTTCTTAATGAAGAATGAAATTACAGCCTCTCATTTCCTGTAGTAACAAAAGTAAAACCTTTTCTCCAAAGTCATGTATCACTTGACATAAACTTTAAAGTCAAGGCATTTTTAAAATATATAGATTGGATTCATCCAGCAGCATTTATAATCAAATGTCTTAGCAGCTGTCCCTACTTCTACAGCAGTAACATACAGTATCCAGACTCTCTGTGTACTTTTATTTTTATTTTTAACTTTTGGGTTGTTTTATTTTTTAAGACATGGTTTCTCTGTGTATCTTTGACTGACCTGGAACTTACTCTGTAGACTGGGCTGGCCTTAAGCTCACAGAGAGCTGCCTGCCTCTCTGCCTCTCAATTGATGGGATTAAAGACATGCACCACCAGGCCCACCTACTCTATTTCTTTTTAAAGGACATTCTCTAATCCTTTCATTTTCTCTCCCAAGCCTATGTATGTTTTTTAAACACACTCTAAACTGCTTAGAGTTTTTTTTAAAAAAATCTGAATCTGTCTTTACTGTATATCTATATCTTTTTCTGACTACATGAGTCTTTAATGTGTTAAACAATAAGGCCAGGATTAAATCTGATATTTTGGTGGCTGGCTCCACCCATCCCTTGGCTTTCTGAGAGTTTAGCTTCCTGGTAGTAGTATTGGTTGAGCCAAATTTATAGCCACAACTTTGTGAAGTTACTGGGTCTATGCTACGATGAACAAGCCTGGAGGTGGCTGCTTATAACTACCATTTAATTGCTCGGCGGTAAGCCTCTGAAAAGAGCTGTGAGGTTTTTGCCCCTAATGTTGAGTCTGGAAGCCTTTTTAAAAGGAGTTGCACCTGTGCTCACCTCTAGCAAACAGAGCCTAATGAAAAAGACGGTTACCAAAAATCTATTTGAATCTGTTCTTATCGGTATAGAATCCCCCCCCCTTTTTTTTCTTTCTAAGCTTTCTCAGGCTTTATGTAAAAATACTTACCAAACATGTGGATGCTGTTTGTAAATGGTCTCGCCTGGTCCCACAGTCATTCAGCCTCAAAGACATACATACAGGCTTATATTACTTATAAACTGTTCGGCCTATTAGCTCAAGTTTATCATTAACTAGCTGTCACAACTTAAATTAGCCCATAATTCTGATCTATGTTTGGCCACATGGCTTGATACGTTTTCTCAGTGAGGCATTCTCATCTTGCTTTGTCTGTATCTGGTATGTGACTGTGTCTTTGCCTTTCTTCTTCCCAGAATTCTCCTGGTCTGGTTGCCCCACCTATACTTTCTGCTTGGCTACTCGCCAATCAGCATGTTATTAAGCCATTATGAGCAAAAAATCTTCACAGTTTACAAAAACATTAACCGACAGCAACAAGAGGGAAACTGCTGGAAATTATGTGTGACTTGGGCAAAGCATTTTTATCTAACAGATCCTACTAGAGACTACAAATACTCAATTTCTGCAAATCAAAAACACCCAGCATGCATGCACATGCACACATATACACACACACACATGTCTATAACCACTGCTATTGAACATTATTTTGAAAGACTAGCAGAGATACAAATAACATCAGCTGTAATTTATAGAAAAGGAGGAATTCTATGACTGTAGCTGCTCTCCACAAAGTACAAATGATAGATTATTGGGTCTCTCAAAGCCCATTTTAGCTATGTTATTTTGATGTGGAAGTCCCCTCTGTGTGCTGTGATTACCATTAATGCTTTTATTTTATGATTTTTTTTATTGAAAATAAAAATTTCTGCCTCCTCCCAGCCTCCTATTTCCCTCCCCCTCCTCCCGCCCCTCTCCCCCTACCCCCACTCCTCTCCCCCGCCCTCTCCAGTCCGAAGAGCATTCAGGGTTCCCTGGGAGGGGGAAGGACCTTGGACTTTTATGATGTTTTTAAAATAAAATAATTTTAAACACTTGGAATGAATTACTTTGACAACAGAAAATCATCTCTTAGTTCTAGAAGCTAAGAAGTCAAACGTGAAGGTGCTAGTAGATTGGTTATAAGAAGGGGTACAGTATTCTGATTGTAGATAGCAGCCTTCTCACTAAGTTATCCTGCCATTGGATTTCCTAAAGGAAAACTTAAGAGGTGCAGGGATGAGAAAGGGAGGGGAGAGATGAAGATATCCTTCTTGTGCATTTTTATAAAGAAGTTATTTCCATGTGAAAGTACTATTTTTTGAATGTTATTTAAGCTTCATTACCTACAGAAAGTTTCCTTCAAATACTATAGTCATTGGAATTAGGGCAATTTGTAAATTGGGAGGTGGGATTATTCAGTGGCATCAATTACCATTTGGGTGGAGTAATGGTAATTGTTTGATTTGTCCCCATAAAATGATAATGATGAATTATTTTGATGTGATTAATTAAGGTGGGATTATCATGGAGCTGAATAGGTCCCTAATCTAGCATGACTAGATACCTGCCAGAAAAAAAGAGAAGTTAAAAAGGAAAAACAATTTGTGACAATGGAGATGACTTGGGACTGATGTATCTACAAGCTAAGGAACACCACACATTCCTGGCAAGCAATTGAAATTAGAAGTGAAGTAATTTTCTCTAAACTTCCCTGGATTCTTGGCCATGCTGACACCTGATATTGGATTGACAGCCTCCAGACTCTGAGATAATATATTTCTGCTGTCTTAAGCCACTCAGTTTTGTGGTATATTTTTGTAGTCTCTCCAGGAAATCGATTCATTCAGTGTCCGCTCTACCAGCTTGGCTCTAGCAAAGATAAATTGGAGAAGAATCTTCAAAGGCCTTGTAAGATGAATCAGCTTTAGTAAGAAATAAATCATGATTTTTATTGTTGGTGCTGTTATTTCTGAAAATAAACTTTCACTATGTGGACCCGGCTGGCCATAAACTCATAATCCTGACATTATTTTAAGATAATAAAATGTTACCATTTTTTTTACTGCAAATAATATCCCATCCTGAATACCATAATTTTAAATTGCACTCTGTTACTTAAAAAAAATCTATCTAAAATGCATGACTGGAACAAAACTGATAGAAGGGTCAACAGATAGTGGGCAAATTTGGTATCAATAGTGGATAAGACCATCAGTACAGTAATCAACTATGTTTCAGACTAACACTTAAGCAAAATACTTAATTGTTCCTAAATTCTGTTGCATTTTCCCATAAGTTGGTCAAGTATAGTCTCAGAAAACCATTTAGTTAATGTTCTAGATAGAACTTACTTCTCTCTGTCTTCTTGAAAGTATTGCCTACATTTGGCAACGTTGATCACTGCAAAAATGAATGTTTGAAGTGAAAGCAATCTTGTATGACTAGTATTTAAGTTCAATAGAAACCAATTCACCAACATACAGTAAAGTACATGTATCTTATTTATTCAGTTTTCTAAAGGTTTATAAATTTTTTTTTCAACATTCCCCAAACAAATAATTAATATTTATATAATACTTTTTAATTTATAAAATACCTTACATATAAACTATCCCACTGGTGGGAATAAAATTAATGACATTTCTGTGAGGTTGATTATGATATTTATCAATTATTACATGACTTTTCCTTTTTTCTATGCAGAAGTTTAGCTGTATCATGATGTTTTAAATATTTCAAAATTCAAAATATTTAATAATATTTATAGAAAACAACAATTTTTATTTTGAATGTCTGTGAATATGATTGCTATTTTATCTAAATACATTTTTAAAAATAAGCCTCAAATACACACTAGATAAAAGACAGCATCTTCAATAAACAGTTCAGGACACTTTGAAAGTCTGAAAGTAGAAGAATCCAAATAGATCCATACTTGTCAACCTGAACAAAACATAATTCCAAATAAACCAAAAACCTCAACATAAAACCAAATATACTGAATCTGCTAGAAGAAAAAATGGGGAATAACTTTGAACTCATTTTCACAGGAGAAATCATTCTGAAATATACACTATTAGCACAGGTAACAAGATCAATGATTAATAAATGGGACCTCATGAAACCGAAGAGCTTCTACATGGCAAAGGACACGGACATTCATACAAAATAGTGTTCTACAAAATAGAAAAGATTCTACCAACCTCACATCTGATAGAGGACAATATTCAAAGTTTATAAGGAAGCCAAGAAACTAGAAATCAAAAAACCAAATAACCCAATTAAAAACGAGGTAAAAATGTAAAAAGAGAATTCTCAATGCAGGAAGCTCAAATCACTGAGAAACACTTAAAGAATTGTTCAATATCCTTAGTCATTAGGGTAATGCAAATAAAACTAATTTTAGATTTTATCTTACACCTGTCAGAATGGCCAAGACCAATAACACAATTGACAACTCATAATGGCAAGTATGTGGAATAAAAGAATGCTAATCATTGCTGGTGTGATTACAAAGTTTTACAGCCAACATGGAGATCAGTGTGATGGTTTCTTATGGGGGGGGCTACTCATTCATTCCTAGCTGCTCAGATCATAAAATAATCTGTATTAATTAAATCACTGCTTGGACTATTAGCTTATGAATATTTCTAGATAACTCTTACATCTTGAATTAACCCATTTCTATTTATCTGTGTATTGCTATGTGACTGTGGCTTATTGGCATGGTTCTGGCATGTCTGTCCCTGGTGGTGGCTACATGACTTCTCCTCACTCCATATTCATTCTCCCAACATTCAGTTTAGTTTTCCCTGACTACCTCTATTCTGCCCTGTGCATGCCCAAGACATTTTCTTTATTCATTAACCAATAAAGCAGCACACAGGGGATTTTCCACACCAGCTCCTCAGAGAGAAAATTGTTCTACGTTAAGATCCAGATATACTACTCTCTTGGGCTTATACCCATAGGAAGCTTCATCATACCAAAAAGATACTTTCTGTACCATGTTCATTGCTGCTGTAGTCACATTATCTAAAAGTTGGAAAGACATAGATATTCTTCAAGAGAAGAATGGCTAAAGAAAATTTGATACATTTACACAATAGAATATTACTCAATTGTTTTTTAAAAATGACAGCATGAAATTCCCAGGCAAATGGATGGAACAAGTAAATAAACTGAATGAGATAATCCAGACCTAGATCCAGAACTATAAACATGACATTTCTATACTTTAGACATTACATCAATGATAACAAAGATCCACTCCACAGACCCAGAGAGGCTAGGTATAGAAGCAAGGACATGGGGGCACATGATCTCCCTGCAAAATAGAATAGATTTTATGGGTGGAATTGGGAAAAGAGGTACTAGAATTAGCGGCTCAGGTGGAGAAAGAGAGATGGGAGATGGGGTTAAGAGAGAGAGGAAATAAGGGGAGAGGCAGAGAATTAAGGGACATTTGAGCTTCTGTATAAAAATCCTAGTACATTGTAAACTTCCTCAAACTTATGAAAGTAATCCTAATGAAACTTCCAGATAATGAGGGAGACAGATTCTTAATTGATCTTTTTTTTTTACCAAATGAAGCTTCCAATACTAGGAAACTGTTGAAAGGAGGCCACTTGTTTTGTTCCTGGCTGCTCAGCCCCAAAATAACCACACAGGAACTGTATTAATTAAATCACTGCTTGGCCCATTAGCTCTAGCTTTTTCTTTGCTAACTCTTACATCTTAATTTAACCCATCTCCATTAATCTGTGTATCACCACGAGGTTGTGGCCTACCAGCAAAGTTTCAGTGCATCTGTCTCCCGTGGCTCTATGGCTTCTCCCTGACTCTACCTCCTACCTACCAAGAGAAATAGTCTGATTTTTATGTTAAAATATTTATCTCTGATGATAAAACCTAGGGTTAATTTTGAGATGAGCTTTATCTGTTATAAGGAAGCTCTCCAAACTGTTTTTAAGCCCTTAAATCCATTGAGTACTGCCTGTATGTTCAGAGTTTGCTGACTATCTAAGAGAATGGGTAAGCTCTCGAGACAAACCCCTGAAAAAACCTGACTCTCTCACACAGAAACTATTGCCAGCAGAAACTAATGCTAGGGGAGGGAGACTTGATGACCCGCTTCCAAGTTCATACTGGCATTTTGACTTGTTTGATTTATGCAAGGCCTATGCAGTCACAGCTACTGTGAACTCCATGTGTACAACAGCCCCTTCATAGATGGAAAATAATGTTTTGTTTTAAACATCTACCACAATTGACTCTTATTCTTTTTGCCGTATTTTCTGTGATCATTGAGCTATGGAAGAAAGGAGTATGAAACAAATGTGCTATATTCGTTGTTATGGTAGTTTGCAGTGCTCACAGCTGGATAAGCCTGCCAATTTTCTACCACGATAGTATACATAGCAACTTCCAGAACTATGAAAGCTTGTCACGAAAGATGTAGCTGAATGCCATTACCAGCTTGATTTCTCTTGTCTTATAACTATGTGATGTTTTAGTCATTTGGTCTTACCATCAAATTATAGAGACAATAGTAGTAGCCTATGTCTGAGGATCTAAGGGGCACAGTCTGCAAACAACTTTAGAGATAGTCTATACCTGGCATTGGAATTTTTATTTGGAGGCCTCTGCTCTTTGGAAGAGGATTTGCCTCTCCCACACCCAACTACATTATAGGATGTGATGGTTCAAATAAGAATGACTCCCATATGTTCATACATGTGAACACTTGTCGGTAGGCTGTTCATGAAGAATTAGAATGCATGGCCTTGTTGGAAGAGGTATGTCAATGTAGACTTAGAATTTTCACAAGCCCCTGTCAAGGCCAGTCCTGCTCATGATCATTGTCTGTACCACATGGATCACAAGTAAGGTCTCACATATTGCTCAGGTGTCATGCCTGCCTGCCTGGCTGCCTGCTGTGATACTGCCTGCTATGATAATCATGAACCAACTCTCTGACACTGTACACTAGCCTCTAATTAAACCTTCTCTTCTATGGGTTGCTCTTGTTTTGGTGTTTCTTCACAGAAATATTACAGTGATTAATAATTCTTCCTTAACTCCTTTTATATAAATATATGTTAATATTTCTGAAAACTTTTGCAGTGGTAAGTTTTCATAGGGCTATTGCAGAGGTATTTAGTGTTGGTTTTCCCTCCCCACACTCTTATTTTCTCCTCTATTTTACACCTGTCATCTCTCATTCCATTTAACCTGTTCTGTACTATAATTTACTTTCTTCCATCATACCAACCTCTGTTCTATGTCACTGACTTGAAATTTCCCCCGTGACCCCTTACTTTCCTTCTGAATTCTATTTGTATTCCAATTTAAACAAACATTTATAAAGTTTCCAAATTAGCAACCCTATGAGAGAGAACATAAATTATAGAAAATAAATATATAGGCAATAAAGACCTGGTGATGAATCTGTGTGAAGAATTCTTACATTTGAATAACATATTCAGTGTTGCTAAGACAGCTGTACTCTGTACATTAATCACAGATTGTACTTCAATTTGGTCACAATTCTGTGCAATTTTTATGGGCACAGAAGTTCCCAAAAAGTACTGAGCTCATATACAAGTGTAAGGATGCAAAATTGCCAACATGACCTTGAAAAAGACAAAATTTGATGATTTCTATTTCTAATTTCAAAATTTTGTGAACTATATCCAGTAAGGACATTTGGTATCTGCCCAATGGTAAATGTGTGGATTTGCCAAATGCATAGAGAACCCTGACATTAACTCTTAGTTTATCATCAGTTGATTTTCAACATTAGTGCCAAGATAATTAAATAGAAAAATGGCATTTCTAACAAATGGTGACAGGACAACTGGAAATCCACCTGTAAGTAAATGAATTTGGAGAGCTTCCTGATACCACATAAAGCTCAGCTCAAAATTAACCCAAGGTTTTATCATCAGAGATAAGTATTTCAACATAAAAATCAGACTAATTTTTATTGGTAAATTATTTCTTAAATATTATTTCAAAAATATTGACACACAAAGAAAAAGAAGGTAAACTTCACTAAAATTAATCAAAATATTCTTTCAGATTACCAATAAATTAATAAAAAATAAAAGGTAAGAAAATATTTGTAAATTATATATTTATTAAGGGACTTGTACAAATAAAATATTAAACCTTTTAAGCATATTGTTAAAAGACAAATAATCAAATTCAAGAATAGTAAAGAACTTAAGTAGCTCTTTCGTCAAATAAGACACACAAGTTGGCACTGATCACATCATAAGATTTTGACATCTAGAGTGACAAAAAAAATGGAAGTCCAATCATGATTCATCAATGATTCCTTTAGTTAGATAACTAGAATAAAATTGGTGAGGAGTTTTGATAAAGAATATATAAATGGGAATTATTATCTGTTGTTTTCAGATTGATAGACTATGGTACAGTCATTTTTTGAAAACAGTCTGGACATCAATGGGAGTTTAAGAAGATAACACCATGTTTATGCCAATGAAATCAAAAAGATAATTTAGGTATGTAAAATGGAAATGTTATGTAAAAATAGTGGAAGCAGCAATAATTTATAACAAGATAACAATCACTAGTTGAGACTTTATTCACTCAAAAATGTAAAGATACACTTTAAAATGTTTCATAATATGCAAAAAATATGATTAGAAGTACTAAATAATTTTATAATCGTATATGCAACATCTTTCAAATTTATATGCAATATCTTTCAAATTGTCACCTAATATATGAATAATTTTTAAAAATTACATAAATTAATGAGTAGAGAGACATATGCCTTGAGTAATTTAACACAGCATGGGATGAGACGCATAATGTCTATAAGTTTATAGAGTGAACACCCTCTCAAGTGAATCCATGGATGATTTGTAGTATAGAGTGTGTGATCTGGAAAGAAAAAGCTGTAAATAAACGTAAATTCACACACATATACATAGTGTGAGAGTGTTTTTTTTTCCTTAAACTTCTGGTTGATATAATTAAAAAGAACTTATTTATTCTCCTGTCACATGAGATTGATTCAAGCAAGCACTTCTATTACTGTCAGACATACATAGTAAAGGAAAAAATATTTTCAAGTCATTCTTCCATATATTTGAGAATTTTACCATGGATTGGTTCTTCTTAATCTAACATTGGCTTAAGGACTATTGAAAAAAAAATCTGTATATCAGACACATGAGTAATCTGAATTTGGACAAACAGCTATTATAATCTACTAAATAGATTTTTTTTTGTTTTTCTAATATGTATCTACCTTGGAGAATGAGAGTTAGCAAGAGATACAAAAGACTTGTTTAAAAATCAGGATATCAAGGGTAAGAGGTCCCAAGCAGGAACCTGTACTTGGACAAGGCTACCTGAACAAACTCTGCTTAACTTTTAGAGCTAATTTATGTTTATGACTATTAATATAAATTAACTGTCTGTTAATATTTGTTACGATATCTGAGGATTTGTCAGAAAATGAAATATATTTTTATTTCTGAGGTACTCATATTCAAAGATGATATAGTAAATTAATAATAACTTAATGGTAACTGTTATGAACAAAACAGATAAAGGAAGATGGATATTATGAAACATAGACTGTGTTTCATGGATAAAGACAGTAAAGGCCTCACTACTGATGGGTATCTCATCACAATATCACAGATACAAACTGGAAGTAAGAGAATGCTTCATCTGATCCTTGGGAAATATAAATTTCAAAGATGTCAAGTTGTGAAGTATCTAAATGTTTTCAAGAAAATAACCAGCTCAATATTCCAAAGACAAGAGATAACACTATGGTTAACCATTATAAAGGCTGAGAATATTGGTTTGAGAGTGTGACACTCAGCACATTTTCTAGGGCCTCATATGTATATTTTAGGGTTATTCTAATTGAACTGAGCAGCCAATGAGGGGATGGTAATCTGCAAACTAGATGATTCTCATGTGAAGACGTCCTTAGAAGGGAAAATAAATGGAAACAAGTGGAAAGCAACTGTAATACTTCGAACCTTGAAAGTGTTCTTGTTTATAACCATAAGAGGTTGAGATTCTTGAAAAACTTCAGTCTAATAGCAGAATAGATACATCAGTGGTTAAGAGTACTTGTTCTTGAAGAGGACCAGATTTTGATTCCCAGTATTCTATGGTGGTTCACAAACAACTTTAACTCCAGTTCCAGGAGATCTGACACCCTCTTTTGACATCTGTAGACACAAGGCATAAATATACATTATATAAATACAAATATGCAGGCCAAACACTCATACACAGAAAATAAAATAAAATCTTTAAAAACAAAATGAAACAACAAATATAAGTCATATTTATGTTTTTGTTATTGTCTTCAGGTTTGTAGTGCTGTGATAAAAAAAAACATGACCAAAAATAACTTGAGTAGAGAAGTGTTTATTTCATCTTACATCTCTCACAACATACTCTATCACTTGGGGAAGTAAAGGCAGGAACCCAAGGCAAGAGCCTGCAGTCAAGAACTGCAGCAGAAGCTGTGGAGGAATGCTGTTTACTGTTCTGCTTCTTATGCATCCCAGGACTCCTTGCCCATGAATGGTACCACACTCAGTAGGATTAGCCCTTCCACATCAGATATCACAAGACTGTGGCCCACAGAATTAACAAATTAAGGCTCATAGAGACTGAAGCAACACCCACTTGGTATGAGTGTGAGCTAGGTACTCCCCATATACCCTATGGCTGTGTAACTGGCTATTTTGTGGGACTCCCAAAAGTGGAAGTTAACTATGTCCACAACTCTTTTGCCTGTGCTTGGGACCCTTTTCCTCCTACTGTGCTTGTCCAGTCTCCATATGAGGGTTTGTGCCTAGTCTTAATGTAACTTGTTAGGTTATGTTCTGTGGATATCCCTGCAAGGCCTTGTTTAACATATGCATTATTTTAAAACCCTATTCTATTTCTAGCAGAATCTTTAGCAGTGACTTTCAATCAGCTCTGGTTGCCAAACTTGCTTTCTCTGAGGATGATACTTCACAGATGTCACCTAGAGCCCCTTGTTTCTTATTATGACAAACTAATGCCAGAGGAAAGATTTTGAATTATGAGCCATTTTCCTCTCTGAGCTTTAATATCATGATAAAATGCCTGGAGTTTATATAACTAAATGTGTCCTGTATCAGTAACTTTTAAAAGGTGTCCTTTCTTAAGTTAGGCATTCCTAACTAAGGAACACAAGAGTTATTTGCAGAACATAAGAGGCAGATGTCAGTCATATCCAGTCAGGGATGAATTCTGCATAGAACTGTTCCCTCATCATACTCACTATCATCACCATGGTGATTGTCATTAACAAGCTAAATTAATCATGCACTTGCTGTTTCAAAGAAATTTCTTGAATTTCATATTCAGATACTGCATCACGATATGTACTTATATATATAGTAAAATTGAGGAGTATTTTTCCTGTTTAAATTAAATAAAAAGTGTTGTGATAATACTGATAGGAGAGTAATTACTTTTAATATAAATAAAAGAATAATAAAATCTGCTGCAACTTAAATACTCTCTCATATCATAGGGTACTTTAACATTTGGTACTTAAATACACACTGGTTTTGGGTTCCTTTCAAAATTAGAATTGATTATATGACCATGGTTTCAGTTTCAACTGAGTTTATATGAGTATTTACTTTATTTCTTTCTAGTGAGTTTTCTTTAGGCAAGTGTCTTTTTTTAATGAGCTTCAAATTTTTATTTTAAAAAGTGGTTACTTTTAATAAATGAAGTTGTTTTTCCCAAAACAGATACCATCTGATAGTTTTAATTACAGAAAATAAATCTCTGTTTTATGTTTCCCCAAATGTGATGATTTCACTTCTCAGCGAACATGGAATTGGTTCATTTCAGTGCAATATTGCTCTTAAAAATGATCACTTTTTTCAGTAATAAGAGAAGCTTTTTATCTGCATGAAAGTTAATGTATATTAAGAAGCACCAAGTGAACACAGAGATTCAGATGGAAATATGAGGGCATCAAGCAATGAGGCAGTGCTTTCCATTCAATGTGAAACAGGAATTGCTTGAATTGAGGTGCCCAGATAAACCATTAGGTAACATTTTATTCATTTTATTTCTCAAAAAAGTCATTTAAGAATTATTTTAATTTTGTTCCCCATTAGCCATATTTGAATCAACAACATGAAATAGTTTTTTAATATATAAATATTTTAAGAATTTTATTATTTAAAACTCCTTAATTTCAGTACAAAACTAGGAGGCAAAGAGGAGTACCATTTTCTTTTATTAAAACAGTTGAGCAGTGTAAAGAAAGGGAAGTTCAGCTAGCTAACCCAAGTGACATGATTCCTAGATAGCAAAATAGGAAACTGCACAATCAGCAAATTCTTCACAACTGATTTTCAACCCATGTAAATATATACAGAAAGTCAAGTTGAACATGACCCCTGGCATCTGCTTAGAAACCTATGTTGACTCCTATATTCAGCAAACTTCAGAGTGAGATTGTTCAGTCATCAAATCTGAAGTTTGAGATGTATGCACCTTTACGGAGGAAGAGTTGCTTACCTGTGGTTTAAACTGGATAGTTTTCAAACTCAAGACCTCATGCTTGCAAATCTATCACCCCATCCTAGAGATAAAGTTTCAGTACTATAAGCTTCCTGATTAGCTTGCTTTCCCAACATTCAAATGTTTTGATATTTGTGTTTTAATGGGAAAAATCAACTTTTAAATCTTATGTGTTGATTAATTTTTCTGGTATTTTATTTTACTTGTTTAACACACAGAGAACACACACACACATGCCATTTTCTATACTATGATCTTTTTAAATTTAATGAGAGATATTATACTGGGTCTGGAAGACAAATTACAGCAGCCTGATAAAGGCTGATAAGTTTGAACCTTGCTTCACAGTTAGCAGCAATACTTTGGGGGGCTGTCAAATATTTAGGAGGCAGTGCTTTGCTAAAGGAAGAGAGTCAATGAGAACAGGACTTGTAGCATGGTACTACTTCCTGTTCATTCTCTACTTCCTGACTGTAAACACAAAGTGATCAGACACCTACCTTCTTGTCTTCTCTGACACAATGGATTGTACTTTCTTTTAAGTTAAAGTAAGCTCTTCTTACCTTCATTTTTTTAATATTTATTTATTTATTTATTTATTTATTTATTTATTTATTATGTATACAATATTCTGTCTGTGTGTACGTCTGCAGGCCAGAAGAGGTCACCAGACCTCATTACAGATGGTTGTGAGCCACCATGTGGTTGCTGGGAATTGAACTCAGGACCTTTGGAAGGGCAGGCAATGCTCTTAACCGCTGAGCCATCTCTCCAGCCCCACCTTCATTTTTTTTAATTGAAAAAAGAAACAATTTGCTTTTGTTGGATATTTGTCCATGAGAGAAGTAACTTGTTGTTGAAGGCCACTTGTTCCTTTCCTGGTCACACAGACACCCGAAAATTATGACAGAGAAACTATATTATTTAATTCACGGCTTGGCCAATCACTTAAGTGATAATTTCATTTTTAGTTTTTTGAGGTCACCTCTAGTAATATTTTTAATCTGTGTCTTTGATTTTAAAATTATGCAAAGGGAGATATTTAATTTATCCACTCTGGATTTTTTTTCTTTCTAGTGCTCTTAGTTGTTTTTTATATATTTCGGTTTTCTAATTATTTGTTTACACTTATAAAATTGTCTTGTCATTTCACTAAAATTGACATCTATAATAATAATGAGCTTGTTATTATAATTACTATTTTGTATTTAAAATGTAGTTCATTATCAGTCACTATAGTTACTATAGTTTTCTTTTGATTGGTGTTTGTAGAGTCAAACTGTGAAAAACAAGTGCTGTCTGATGGTGAACCTAACAGAAAAGCTTCAGGATCTAGATGCCTGAATTTCTCCAAATTATAGAGAGGTGGTATACAAGGTGTAGAGCAATGTAAAAATATGCAAAAAACCTATAATCAAATTAAGGTCTGTATTGCTATCAGACAACAGACCACACTAACATCCTCAAAAATAAGCTAAAGAAGTAAAAGAATACAATCAAAGTTAAGGGAGGACTGAAGAAGAAGTCAACAGTGTTGACAATTTCAGGAAGATTTAGTTGTGTTTCAGGGGATAAATTGTCAGTGAGCTAGGCAGTGGTAGGATAGAGGTTTGCTTTAGGACATGATCTAATCTGCTACATGGAGTCATTATAAAAGATACAAAAGCTGGTAGATGGGCACCCCACTCATTCCCTTGCGTTTTTTGTTGTAAGCAGTTTAAACTCCATTAGAATGCATAATGATCTCATTACTTGATTTAAAATAAAAACAAATGAAATCTAGAGCTACAGAGATATTTTATTGTTCTGTGAGGAAATCCTACATTAATTCTAAAGGTACTACAAATGCTTTTCTGTTCCCAACATTGGAAACAGTGCCATAGGACAATCAACAGAGTAAGCCCCCTAATCAAAGAAGATAAATTTCATATCAATTTCAGCAACTTTTATACTTCTGCTGAGTTTAATCTAACCATAAGACTGTTCTTACTGCCAAAGTGATAAATGAATCTCTATGCTGTACTTATTGATCATATCTTGACTTAGTCATTATAATGCACTTTATCTGAACATTAATACAGCATGCAAATATAGCTGCAGTAAGCACAAAATAAATTGGCCCACGCACTTGTAGGAACAAATCACTCATAAACATAACGACACACATTCACTGCTGTTGTGAGCAACACTGTGGCTGCCATATGTAGCAATTTCACATATTCTATGGGCCCTGTTGACTATTTCCCAAGTGCAGTGTCCCTGCTTTCAAGTCATATAATCATGGGTCATTTGTTTTTCAAATAGAGATTGGAAATTCCAACACAATTCTTAGACTTTTTCACAAGATGACAATTACCTTGAAAAGTGTGAACTATGTTAACATTAAAGAAATTCCTAGATGGCAAGAGGTAAACATCTGATATTTTTTTCTTTGAAACTTGTGGAAAACATTCAGAATAAACTATTCCTATCCTTTTATTTGCACAATTTAAATTGGTTCTTTTAAAATGAAAGAGTATTTCTTTCCCATTATAGAACATTGACATAGAATTTAGAAGCCAAATTTCTCCTGTGAGTAATGCTATTAGCTAATCTATAAATCAAAGTTTTGTTTCTTTCTGCCCAAAATTAGTCTGAATGTCATACAATAAACTCAAAAATTAGCAAAGAATTCATTTCCTGGCCATTGAGAGAGTCGGTTTCTGAATACCTCTTGGTTATGGTGTATTTCCACAGACCCTAAATAATGAGATGATAATGAGTTTAGTATAGGTAGCTGCTGATGAGGGCAAATTCACATCTTGTGTAAAACATGCTTCTATAAAGCAAAAGAATCCATAGAATCATAGTTAGGAACATGCCAAATAGAGGCAAATGCCAAACTCAAACACTAACCATGGGTAAAGACTCAAACAGAAGCAGGTGTGGATCTGTGTACCAGTCCTATGGGGACTTCACAAAGGCATCCATATTCATCAAACCACCAGTAGACATCATAGGGCGTAACCAGCATCCACAGCATGGTCCCACAGAAGTAAAGCAGACATAGGCCCTATCTCAGTACCAGGTGAGGAAACAAATCCAGCATTTACACCCATTCCTAGCTCTCTTTTCATTGCTTTTATACTTATTCAGTACCTAATTTCAACTTGGACCAGATTTGTCCTGCTGGCATTACTATTGCTTGAATGACTGCGTTTGTACTATTTCATTTTTCTTCTATCTTGAGCTGGAACTGGCTAAACTCCTTCTTTATTGTTTCAGTATTCTGTTTATATCTCTTTTTCTAATTTTTATGTGTTATTAAAATAATAATCCTCAGTCTTATTCTGCTTGTCTCCTTTCCAGTTCTACTCTTAATAACTAGTGCCTCTGTACACACCTTACTGTCATTGCTTCTGCTTTTTATTTTGCATTTGTTTGTTTATTTTTGCTTTATTATATAAGGTTACATACAGACATTTTATGAAATTATAATTTAATATGCATGTTCCATTACCATTCCCCTCCTCAAATTACTCTTCATATTAGTCCTTTTTTTTCCTCAAGAGGTTTCATGTCTACTTTTATGTTATCAGCACACATGTAATTATATGTATCAATAACATATTGATGTGGAATTCTCTGTATGCTGTGAATACCATTGGTTAATGAATAAATCTGCTTTGGCCTTCAGCAGGGCAAAATTGAGAAAGGTGGAAATTCCAAACAGACAGAGTAGGAAAGAAGGCAGAGTCAGAGAGAGGCCATGCAGCTGCCAGAGGAAATAGACCCACATGCTGGTAACAGTAAACCACAAGTCTCATGGTAAAATATAAAATAATAGAAATGGGTTAATTTAAGATGTAAGGGCTAGCTAGAAATATGCTTAAGCTACTGGCCAAACACTATTGTAATTAATACAGTTCATGTGTGATTATTTCGGGTCTGGGCACCCAGGAATAAGCAAGTAGCCTCTGCCTACAACATCTGGTTTTTGAGATGGGAGAAATAAGGAAAAATATGCAATCTTGGTGTTTCTGAGACAAGATTAAAGTCGCTTAATATGAATATCTCAAATGTCAAGTCTTGTTATATTTGCAAAATTCTTGGAATAGAAGAAACAATAATTTTAACTGAGTATTATTGTATTTTTACTATGATCCTTTCCATAAGTGTTGTCATGCCTGGTATCCTCAGTTCATGGGCTGAGAGTTTAGTCACTGAGATACACTTCTAGTCTAGTGGGAAGAAATAAAACTTCAACTCTATTGTAATGTAGCCCATGTTAGTGTTGCAAATATGTACACTGAAAATGTATAGGTAAATTTTAAGAATTTTCAGCAATGTTAATATCAGATGCCCAGGTCTTGAGAGTTGGAACAAGAGGTAGGAAAAAGCCATTTCTGCCTTTCCTTCTAGACCGTTTTAGATTCCTTCTGTATCAATCCACAGAAACATTATCTTCCACAAACCACCATATTGGAACTCATGTAGGCAACATTTACTGTCCTTTCTGTCTCCTCCATTTCCATCTCTTCAGACCTACTCTTGGTCCTGATGTAGTCTGCCTGTTGGGACTAATTGAGCCCTGGCCTTGAACTGCTCTTCCCTGTCTAGAGCCTTCTAATTGAAGTTACTAGAAGCTGTGCCTAGCTTTGAGGATCAGACGATTTGATTTTCAGCTGTTGGCCATTGACTGCAGTGTATTTAAGCCTCCATAGTGCTATTAAAAAGGGGCTTTGATATCAGTGTTATAAAGGTCTGTGTGTCAGTCTGTCTCTGCATCTGTGTTCTTAACCTCCAGCCCCTTGCCCGAAGCTTGCGAACTGGGGTCTAGCGCATAGAGCGGAAACGGGGCCGCTGTTCGCGGCATCTGCCCATAAGAAACACTCTTCCCACCCTATCTCTAATACCTTGGGACTCTGCCTTTGATGCAAACCTAGGATCCACCTAGTTCTATCCTGGAATCATTTTAAGACTTTCATTTTAGCTCATCTCCATTCCTTGTGACATCTACAGATACTCTACCATTAACCATACTAGACTGAGATTCAGTAGTCAAACTATATTAAGCTTTCATCTTCCATTTCATTCTCTCCAGATTTGCTTCCAGGCCTGGTACAGAATGATAGCAGGAACCTCACATGCCAGCCCATCTTTGTCTCCTGGGAACTTTACCTTTTGATGTGGATCCAATATACCACTCTTTCTTTCCCACCACCACTTTCGGCCTTTCTTACTAGCTCATCTCCATCCCTTTGAAATATCAACTGCCTTACAGAAACAATCTCTGCCATGAATTCCACAATCATTGCATTTAACTGTGATTCAAAATGAGAAACATCAAATGAAGAATGAAATACCCACCTACCAGAGATTAGGCAAAATCTATACTAAAAAAAAAATCACTTCACATGTCAGAATTCCAGATGCCTAGATCTCAGTAAAAAACACAAAAAATACAAGAAGGTGCATCCTCCAGAAGCTAGTAACTCAACTGAAGTAGACCAAAAAAAAATATGGTTGACACACAAAACAAAGATTTCAAAATAGAAATCATGAATATGTTTAAGGAATTAAAGACAATATAAAAAAAAGCCTTGAGGAAGACCATGAAAAACAGTTTGAATGACATAATGAAAAATTTCTAGACATGAAAGTAGAATTTAACAAGAGATAGCCTCACTAAATCTGAAATGAAATAAATCTAATTATGAAAAACTAATGGTTTCAATAAAAGCATCAATTGTAAGACTCATCAATAGATTACATACATGGAAGACGATATCAAATCTTAAAGACACAGTAGAAGAAATGGATAGCTCAGGCTAAGAAAATATTAAGTCTAAAAATCTCCAGACAAAAAGCATAGAGAAATTTGGAACACTTTTTAAGACAAAGTCTATGAAAAATAGATATAAATGAATGAGAAGAAACTCAGTTCAAAGGCACATAAAATATTTTTAATAAAATCAAGGAAAAAATTTCTCCAATCTAAAGGTTAATTAAGATACAAGAAGCATACAGAACACCAGATAGACTTGAAACAGGCAAGAAATTTCCCATGATGCTTTAAAAACACTAAATGAACAGAACTAAAAATGAATATGAAATGTTGAAATTGAAGATAAACTCTAATCAAAAGCAGGGCCATTAGAATAACACCTGTATTTTCAATAGAGACTCTGAAAGCCAGAATGAAATTTTGCCACTTGTAAGAAGATGGATACAAGGAAAATCTTTATATTAAGTAAAATAAGAAAGACTGAGAAATACAAGTATCATGTTTTCTCTCATTCATGAATCCCAACTTTCTATAAATTCTTAAAGCCAAGTATATAAATGTGTGCATGTATGCCACACATATATGACGTGAAAGCTGAGAAAATTAGAAACCCACAGGGTGTAATTTGGAAAGGGAAAAATGAAGATAATGGGCAATGAATATGGTCAAAGGCATGTTATGCTTTAAACACATTGTTCTGATGAAGCCCAACACCATATACGATGAAAATCCACCAATAATGAAAATGATAAATTATTTCTGAATATCATCAGAAAATGCAAAAATAAGATAAATAATAAAATAGCCATCACAGGTTTGAATAGTCAAATTAATTTATTTATTTTAAAGTCATATGAAACTGAAAGTACATGAAATAAACATGTACTAAAATATATATAGCATACTTCAAAATCTATATTATTCTTTATTAAAGATTAGTATGATTTACAAGACTTTTACAAATTGTATTAATGTAAAAATTTATCAACTTTTCTTTTCACCAACAAAATGGAAATTCATAATTTTGGTAAACTATTGTGTTGTTACATCTTTAATATGTTTTTCTGAAATTTTTAAGGGCCATCCCTTTCTTGTGGTATGTATTTTCAATTATATACCACAAATAATCTGATTTGACCTTAACATTTTGGCTAGATTATTAAGCACACAGCTATCACTTGACCAAAGTTATTCTTGACATATATTAGTTATGTACAATGAGATATCACAAGTTAGTTGTTAACTTGGCTACATGTAGTATCAACTAAAATGAAAGCAGCAGAGCACAACCTCAACTAATTTTTATGATAATTGGAGGAAGGAAGACCCTTTCTAAATTTGTGCCACTCCTTCTAGTGGCAGTCCCAATAAATGGACATGGAAGAAGAAAGGTTTTGCATTTGGTCCTCTTGCAATCTATCAGGCAAGTTAATCTATACTGTTAACTGTGCATTCTGATACAAGTATTGGAAGCTATATCTTCAGGATTCTGAAACAGACAAAAGACTGGCACCTCTCTAGAAATTCACTTGGATTCCAGTACCATTTTGGGACTTCTGAGACATCAAATATTATGGACTGAAAAACTACCATATTCTTGGCCTTTCCATTATGAGACAACACTGTAATAAATGGCCAATTAATATACATATATTCATTCTATCAGTTCAATTTCTTTAGACCACCCTGATTAGTATATAAATTTTCAGAAATGGTTTTTGAAGTACTGACCATCCAGATCACACGAAGATGAGTACCTTGAACTCAGAATCTCCTTTTATCTTTCTGTCCCTGTGATGTAGTCTTATGTGGCGATTCTTTTTCTGAGGAGACACAGAATGGGAGAAGGGAGCCCAACACAGTTCAAAGCACTATACAGTCAAAGTAGAACTTGGTGAAATAATGAGTTTTATTGTTACTTATAGGAACAGAATTATTAAACAAGAGCTGCATCACCAAGGGACATTCCAGTGTAGGTGACAGCTCATAAAAATGTGGAACCCAAAGCACAATGTGCAGGTTGCTGGCAGGTTTAATGCCTGGGGTAGTTTTAACCTCTTCCAAACAGTTCATCTGTTTTCTGCTTCTTCCAGACAGCTGGTGTAGTTTTGAGTCTTCTTTGCAGCTTGACTTGTTTAATAGTGACTTTCAGTCATTTTTTTTTTTTGTTTATTCTTGGGAAGGAGGGGCCTACTCAGTTCCACGGACTTCCTGAAGTTATTTTTGAATTGTTTTTCTTCTAGTTTATAGAGTTTCTCTGCAGGATGAAAAGTTTTAATCTCCAAGAAAGCTGCCTCATCACTCCCAGTAATGATGACTTTAGAGGGGTCCCTAACATTCCTTTCCTATGCAGATACAATTGTTCTCTGTAATCCTGATTTTAATAAATTTATTAATGTATGATCTATTTCAGTCAACCATTTGATCTGTGTTTGTATTTAACAGAACTGAGTTAAGTAAATAAGAACCATTATTCACTCAGTACCCTAAAATATGAAGGCAACCACCATTATCTCTCAGTGGGTATTGCGTTTGATATTCATCGGGTTTTGAATAAGAGAATTTTTATTTAACATGATCTCTTGCTAAAACTATGACTTTTTTTTCTAGTTCTACTTTGACTTGATTTTATATACCCAAAGGTTTAACATTTTAATTACCTTATCCAAGAAGTATTCTTCTATTTAATTTTATTTTAAACTGTTTAATGGTTAGTTTTCCTTGAACCTTGGAAGAATAAAGTAGTTACTTAGTAAATAAAAGTCCAAATCTCTTGCTTAATCATTGACTTTACTATGCTAATATACTTAGTTTATTTAACTTGCTTATTTTTCTTATAATGAAATTATTTTTAAACATGTTATTTATTTCATAGCAAATAATTCATTTCTGTTGCAAAAAGTCTACATCAAACAAAGTCTATGTATATAAAATAAACCTTAAAATTAATCCTTAAAGTAGAATTGTACTTATTGAAAATACTAGGACGCCTCTTTCTGACCTCCTCCCTTGTCCCACATTTTATTTCTTTTAAATTTCTTTTTAAGTTAACAGACATTCCATAGCAGTTCTAGTGGTGAATGATATGACATTGGCCTCTCTCCTTGTTTGCTTGTACTAAGACAAGGTATCATGCTTGCTGTATCTCAGTTGAAATTGAAATCACAATCTTTCTATATATGCCTCTAAGTGTGGGACTGTGGATATATGTCATCACCACACTCATCAGATTAAGCATTTTCACACTAATTTTAAAGTGTATAAACTATATCTTTTTCTCTGTTGGTACCATTTGCAGCAAAACTTCAATTGAAAATAAAGTGAGCTGTTTGCTACAATTTGTGCACCTGCCTTAAATTTATTTATTAAAAAGTTTCACATCTCATCACTTACTTGAATATTGTGAATTATTTTTTAAAGGACTTATTTACATGAATGTGTATGTGATTGCCAACACATGTCTGGTGCCTGCAGAGGCCTGAGGAGGGTGTCAGATCCTTTTGAATTGGAGCTACAGCCTGATACTCTCAAGTGCCTGCTGGACACCAAATCCAGATTCCATTCAAGAGCAGTGAGCACTCACACCACAGAGTCACTTCTCAAACCTGGTATTAGGGATTTTTGACTTGAACTCTTATGTGTATAATTTCCTCAAAATGCATGCAAAAACGGGAATTAACTGCATGCTTTCCTATTGCTCCAGATATATCAGTGTTTATTTTGGAAATCTAATTTACTCATGGAAACAGAATGAAGAAAGAAATTATGCAATCAAGAATTGTAGCCATAATAAGGTAATTGAAACCATCCCAGCCCTTCCTTCTGCAGCAATGTAAACAGTGTTGAGAGTACATAAAGGGATACTGACAGATGATTAACAGAAAATGCAGAAGTCACTCCCAAAGTAAGGAGTCTATCAGTCTCACACAGTCCATATTGTCACTAGTATTTGGATTCTCCACAGAGGTAAAATCCATTTATAGCACAGAGTCGCTGAAGCTAGGAAGGATGGCCCAAGTTAATCGGTGGAAGAGTTGAAACATTTAGGAAAGCAAAACAGAAAAGACATGAGAATAGAGAGAAAAATGTCTGAAAAATGACAAATGTTTCTGAGTGTTTGGCTGAAAACAAAGCTGTAGGAATTCTGAAAAACACAACACAAGATTTAGTTTAGAAATCTAGCAGGGAGCAAAGGGAGGAGCAGAGATTGGAGGGTAAACACAGTCTCAAAACACAGCGGGGATCAGCAAGGAAGACAAAGGGCACAATTAGGAACTCACGGAGATGAAGATTAAAGTGGGGGCTACAGTAGACAATTCCTGTAAATGTATAAAAAGGATATTTAAGGATAAATGTGCCACATTGCTGTGTGAACTGCTCACCAGAACAGTATCAACCAACAGCCAAAAGGAGACAGCAGAACATTGCTTATAAAATATAGACCCTGTTTAAAGTTCAGTATAGTTTTTAAAATACTATAGTTATAAAGAAGCTTCATTGGGAAAATAAGATTGATCGCAACTGGTGGTGATGTGATACAGAAAACAGAATTGGTGATAAAAGACAGCAAATGACTTATTATAGATAGGTACAAGGATATAAATGATAAAATAATAAAGAAAACATATAAAAAAAGTGATAGAGTAACAAAAAGTACAAAATAGACTCAAGAAGAAACATATTCTATGTAGAATGAATGTTCATCAGTTATTTTAAACAGACAAATGGAAAGTAAAAGACCAGAATGTCAGAAGCAGCTTAGTCTTGTGAACAGAGTATCAATGAATGAGAAAGTAAATACTAACCTATTTAATGATAGATAAATCAAAGCATCCTTTAAGGAGGAGAGAGGAGGGGTGGTGGGGGGGGGGAAGAAAGAAGGACAGAGAGACAGACAGAAAAACAGAAAATTGTCAGAGCATTTCTTTAATTAGAAAAAAATTACAGATCCATGAATAATGAATAACCATAACTTTCAAACTGGACGAACATGATGAGAGTCACATTTAGACACAACAAATTTTAAATTTTGAAAACTATAGGAAAATAAAAACTCTTGAAAAAAGTCTGGAAGAAATATGTGCAAAAGAGCTAGGATTCAAATAATTGCTAAGTATAACCTGAAACAAGTCTAGAAGGTGATGAAGAGACAACTTATTGAAATGCTACTAAAAGCACTCAGGCTGAAATTCACTACTTGGGACATATATTGCATAAAACAGAAATAAAGTCACTTTGAGACCATTTACAGAATTTATTTTAAGCATAAAGGAAATACAAACAGTGAATTTATTTTGACCAAAATAAACTGACATTGGAACAAAGTTCAGAATTGCAAAATAATGAGTAAAAAGTACCTTAAATATCCAAAATATTAAGCATGGTTGGTAGTAACTATTTTTATGTACATCTATATAATGAAGTGAACATATGTACATGTTTTTATTTTAATCCTTTAAACAAGGTCCTAAGAAAAGAAAATACAATATTTTTTAGTATGTATTCAAATATAATAAATTTATGAAGAAAAAGATATGTTCTGAAAGTTCTGCAATCACCACAGAAATTGGCTTTTAGTTGTATGTATATTTCATCATTCATTTCTCTGTTTCTTGCTTTTATTATGAAATTCATATGTCATAGCTTATTTTAGATAATTGCTCTTACAGAGTGAATTTTTCTGGCATTTTTTTATATATTGAGTATGAAGCTTAATTATTGTATATTTCTAAAATATGAAATATATGTGCAGATATAAATAAGCATTTATGGAAAAAGTTTTCTGCTATTACTTTAAAAGTAGAACCATAACAATTCCTTTATATATGTTTTCCTGTCTGATAAAAACAATCACAAATATCCTTTCAAGTTTAATAGAAAATAGAACATTATTTCTTTTAGTAGCTAAATAATATTCCAAAAATTAAAGCAATATTTGTGCAAATTTTTCCAGGTTTTAGTACCACAAAAATTTGCATTAAATAAAAAACATCTGTACTTAGATAATACTCTAAATATTATTATATGTATGTTATTATATACAAATTATTGTGTACAATAATGTATAGCATGTATATATTGTGATATAGGTCTATATTAACACATTAAACTATACTAAATACAATAAAGTTTTGCAGTGAAGCACTAGTCATGTTCATTTTAGTATGTAAGACAAGCCATCTACGCATTGTTTAGTATATCCCCATAATTTTACTGGGATAGTGATATTTTAAAACTAATTTTATCAAGTATTATGAAACTAATAATTCCTTTTGGTTGCATGAATGGAAAAATTATTTTCCTGGTTACTTTCCCAAATAGAATTTTGGAATATCTTTTCAAATATTGTATCTTGATATTTGTTGGGGAGGAGACACACACACAGCAGGGGTGGGAGATTGAGATTACATATTTTGTATGTTTTTGGTTTGGGCAGAGAAACTCTTCTTTCCCTGGTTAAATCATTAAAACATCAAAGTTCCTTCCCTCTTCTGTGCAAGAAAAGATCTGTTACACTTACATGAGGATGACTGGCCCTTTCCCCACTGAAGTACTGATGTTTGCCTTTCTATATAAAGAATTAATTCTGGGTTTAATCCTAAAGCCCATTTGTCTTCCTCCATAAAGATATGTTGATTTTATTGTACTAATGTCTGTTTTAATGATGAATGATTCTTTGATATTCATTGAATTTTCCCCACACAATGCCCGATTTTCAAATATTTCATTACAATATATTCTTGTCTGCTCTCTCCAGTCATATAAAAATAATAAAACTAGTCTTACATTCCTGTTCATTTTTTTATTTATAAACAACTTAAAATTTTGGACTTACTCTTTCACCCTCAAATCTTATTCTTCTTTCTCCTCCTCCACCTCCTCCTTTTTTTTTTTTTTTTTTTTTGTTTTCACACAGGGTTTCTCTATATAAAAGTCCTGCTGTCCTGGAACTTGCTTTGTAGATCAGGCTGGTCTCAAAGTTACAGAGATTTGCCTGCTCTCCCTTCCAAGTACTGAGATTAAAGGTATGCACAATCACCTCCCTGCTCTTCCTTCTGCTATTGATTGTGTCCCAGTGTCTGTAGTTCAGGCCAACTCCCAAAGTTCCTCCGTTTCCCCTTTTATTATCTCACAGAGCCTGAAAGCCAGAGTCCTCGCCACCTCATGGAGGCCATGAGTGGCCTCTAGACACATGAGGGTGTAGTTCTAGTCTCTGTTTGTGGTACCTGGTTCCTGTCTCAGCACTGTGTTTTGCTTTTCTGCTACTGAAAAACATTATGCGTTGCTTGACACACTGACCATTCCTGCTTCTACCTCTTTTACGACAAGCAATTACAGAACATGACAGGACAATCCTGCATTTACCTCTGTATGTTTAAGGTCGCTCCCTTTGAGGGATATTTCTTAAATGTTGTGACTGCAACCACAGCTGTAAATTAGAATATTTCCCTGCAATCATTGCTTCCCTCTGCTCTGCCTTGTTAAGTCTTCCTTTTTGTTTGCTAATACTGAAGAACCCTAGCTTATAACATTCCCTTGTATCTTCCCCAGTGCTCCATTGGTGACATCAAATTTACTGCAGAATGCTTCAAGAAGGACATATCTCTAGATAACTATGCTGTGGGACAATGGTCTGTACCCTGTCACTTGTATTTTAAATAAACGCTGATTGGCCAATAGCCAGGCAGGAAGTATAGGCAGGGGACCAGACAGGAAGTATAAGCATGGCAACGAGAATTCTGGGAAGAGGGAAGTTTCTGTCTGTAGTCATCACCCAGACAGAGAGGAAACCAGATACTGAGCAAGCAAGATGTGACTGCCTTGCCCAAAAGTGATACCAAGCCATGTGTCTAACACAGAAAAAACATAATGGGCTAATATAAGATATAAGAATTACTTAATAAGAATACTGAGCTAATAGGCCAATGAATTTATAGTTAATGTAGATCTCTGTATGTTTCTTTGGTACTTAATGACTGTGGGAAATGGGCAGGACAGAAACTTCATAAAACATAACTGCACATGGTTTCTCAATCCATGGTTCCTCATGTGTTGCTTTCTGCATGTTCATCTGGGGTGCCCATCTGTTCAACCTCTTGCAGTTAAATGGGGCCTTTTCTGTCAAGTGTCATTCACCAATAGTCTTGACTTCAGAGTCCTGCAGAACTCCAGACTGCCTGGCCTCCACAAATATTTTCTCTAAGGCTGGTTTTGAATGTGTTGACAGGTTTTGAAACAATTTGGATTCTTTGTTCAGATCAGATTTAGACGCCCATGTTGATGAGTCTCTGTGCTTTGTGGGTATAGTTTATGACACAGTCTCACAGGAAACACCCTGATCTTTTAGTCTTAATCTTCCAATAGGATCCCTGAACTTTAGGTGAAGGAGTTGAGTTTTAAATGTATCAGTTTATGCCTGAAATTTCATGTGACCTGGAAAAGAATGACACCAGTAAACATGCTAACATCAGTGGAAGAAAACTCACGGGCTTCAACCTTCAAGATATATGGGCAAATAAAGAAAGCTGAAAAAAGGAAAAAATAGTCTACTCCAGGGATGAACACACTAATTTGTTATCCTGTACTGAATGATAAGCCCTGAAATCATAGCTACAAGTGACATTATACATACTGCAAGTTATATTTATGCATTTAGGAAATACATACACACATCACACACATATGTCTACGTGTGTGTGTATGTGTTACAATAATTAAAGGAAAAGAAACCAAATTCGAAATAGAGCAAGAGGAGGGGTACACAGAAGGGTTTGGAGGAAGGAAATTGAAGTGGAAGTAATGCAATTATAATCTCAGAAAGAAAACAAAAGCTAAACTTGTGTAATTTAGAAAAAATTTAGTCCAAGTTAATTTTATGACTATACTACCTGACATGAGATGAATATTTCATGCATTCTTATTTTCACACAGATATCAAATTTCCTATTTATATTAAATCACTGGGATGCTGATAAAATAGAAGATTAGAGGCTTCCTCTGAGTGACTTGGGAAAGAGATTGGATGGTGACTAGCCGGTGAGTCATCTCAGACTCTTAGTCTTCAGCATCATGGTACTTCCCCACTTTTCCTATAAGAAACCAATCAGATCTACACTCTCAGTCTCTTTGGTCCTCTCTTATGATGTTATGAATGTTATATACAGTGCCATCTATTAACAAGGTGCTTCTGTCCTGTTTGGAATACTCCAGACAGTATGTAGAGTGAGATCAAAGGCCCATAATGGAAGTCAAGTTCTTCTACAGAGTATGCAGAAAGACACACCCAATGTATCATGGGATAAGGCTGAGATAGAAGAGATTTAGGCAAAGATGAAAGAAATTAGTTAATGATTGATGTGATTTTGTTCACATATAAAGAAAAATAAAATTATGACACCTACAAGAAAATGGATACAACTAGAAATTATGTTAAATGAAACAAGTCAGATTTAGAAAGGCCATCACAATAAACTTTCTCTCATATACAGAAATTAGATGTGTGTGTGTGTGTGTGTGTGTGCATGTGTGAGTGTATCTGTGTTATGAATCTAGAAAGAGCAAGAGATATTAAGAGATGTGTGAGGGAGAAGGAGAGAGAAATGGCATACAGGTAATATGGAAGCTTTCGAAGGGATGTTGTTGCAAACAGGGAGGGAACACAGAAGAAGGGGGAAGTGGGTAGGGAAGGGCAGTGGAGGTGGAAACCTGATATGAACAATCCTTGAAAATGCCTGTTACTTTGTATGCTAATGTAAAAATAAATTATAATATTCACTACTTAGCCTAAAGAATGGGAAAAGATCTTCACCAACCCCACATCAGACAGAGGTCTGATTGCCAAAATATATAAAGAGCTCAAGAAATTGGTCACCAAAAGCATAAATAATCCAATAAAAAATGGAGTACAGACTTAAACAGAGAACTCTCAACAGAGGAATCTAAAATGGCTGAAAGACACTTAGGGAAATGCCCAACATCCTTGGATGTTGAAAAATACAAATCAAAACAACTCTGAGATTCCATTTTACACCTGTAAGAATGGCCACGATAAAAAACACTGATGACAACTTATTCTGGAGAGGTTGCGGGGTAAAGAACACTCCTGCATTGCTGGTAGGAGTGCAAGCTGGTACAGCCCCTTTGGATGTCAGTGTGGTGATTTCTCAGAAAACTAGGAAAAAACCTTCCTCAAGACCCAGTGATACCACTTTTGGGTATATACCCAAAGGAAGCTCAATCGTGCCACAAGAACATATGCTCAACTATGTTCATAGCAGCATTGTTTGTCATGGTCAGAACCTGGAAACAACCTAAATGCTCCTCGACCAAAGAATTGATAAGGAAAATGTGGTACATTTACACAATGGAGTACTACACAGCAGAAAAAATAATGACATCTTGAATTTTTCAAGAAAATGGATGGAGCTAGAAAACATCATTTTGAGTGAGATAACCCAGACACAGAAAGACAATTATCACATGTACTCATTCATAAGTGGTTTTTATAGAATTTTTTTTTTTTTTTTTTTTGGTTTTTAGAGACAGGGTTTCTCTGTGGTTTTGGAGCCTGTCTTGGAACTAGCTCTTGTAGACCAAGCTTGTCTTGAACTCACAGAGATCCTCCTGCCTCTGCCTCCCGAGTGCTGGTATTAAAGGCGTGCGCCACCACCGCAAAAGCCTACAATTCACAATCCCAGAGAACCTAGACAACAATGAGGACCCCAAGAGAGACAAATATAGACCTAATCTACATGGGAAGTAGAAAAAGACAAGATGTCCTGAGTAAATTGGGAGCATGGAGACCTTGGGAGAGGGATTAAGGGGAGGGGAAATGCAGGGAGGGAAGCAGAGAAAAATGTAGAGCACAATAAAAATCAGTAAAATAAAAAAGAATACTACCTGATATTAACAAAAAGCAAGGTGTTCATTATAATGAACTTTAAAAATAACACTATGAAAAGTTATCAGAACAAAAAGAAGCTAAAAATATGAGTCAATTTCTAATAAGATTTTTAGAGGTAGCTGTAACCTAGCTACCAGATGGCACGGTTATAGGAATAATCACAATTTTATGAGCTTGTTGTTGAAACTTTAGGAGCTTCTTATTGCTCTAATGATGCTGAGATTTTAACAAACTGTTAATGATAGATGTGAAAATAAATTAATTTCAGAGAATTAAGGAGTTTATCCCTGTGGGTTACAGTTTAATCCCAGAGTACAATAAAACTTTAAAACATCATTCAGTATGAAATTAATAATGCCTTTTCTTTTTAAGGAAAAGGAGTGATGGAAAGAATTTAATTTCTCTGAACTCTGAAGTCTCTCTTTTCAATGGTACTTTGGTCCCTAGATGCTTGTTATATTGTGATATATGATGTTCCTGTTGTTAATTACCAGAGTATTTAGCAGATATCGGCCTGGGGAAATAAGTTTGTCTTATGTCGTGGCTCCCTGTCCCCAGGCTGTCCACCTCCTCAAGACCCCTGTTATTTTACCCAGATAGATGCCTGGCCTTTTGTAGTTCTTCAGGATCCCGAGCTGATGCAGTCCATGTCCTCACTGCTGCCCTGCAACTGATGTCAGCTGACCTGATCAACCCAGCTAAATTTATGCTGTCAAGCATCTCTTTTGGTCCTGCAGTACTGAGGAGTATATTGGAGTATAATGGAGGTGGTTCTGTAATTCTAAGGCATCCATACTCTTCAATATGAGATCATAATGTGATGCAAAATATACTTTGCCCTTTAAATGATTATATCAGATTCAAAACAACAGTTTTATTATCTTAAATTATCCTTGCTAGATGAGGTTTACAACTGAATTTCATTATTCTTCAGTAATCTGTGATAGGTATGAGAACTCATGCACACAAAAAGCCCCCTTGAAGTAAGACAAATATTTTATTTCCTATCTCTTCAAAATAATGAGGATTTTTTTGTAAGACTGAGAATATTTACATTTCCCTTCACAGCAAAGAGATATGTGAGTCAGAGAATATATAAAATTTAAGTTTTCTCTACATTTTATTAGCTCCTGAACAACAGAGTGCTTTTTGTGGTAGAATCCTTAGAACAATTTTTAGAAGCCAGAAGCCCCCATTCTTAGGCGCTAATGTGGATTCTCTTGTGTCATTAGTCCATTTATTCTGATTTTGGAGAGACATTTGCTGAGCTTATTTGTAAATTATTGTTCATTAAGCAACTCATATCATAACTATATTTTTAGAATTTAAAATTATTCTAACAACAAAGAAATTACAACATGTTTTCCAATAAACATAAAAAAGAACATATAACTTCTTAAACACATCTAATAATATTTTAACAAAAGAAGTAAAATTTGAAAGCAAGAGCTATAGCTCAGGAAGGAAGTGCTTGCCAGAATACATAAGACCTTGAGTTTAAACCTTAGAATTCCAGACATTTATAAACTAAGCATAGCAAGCAGGACTTTAATAAAAACATGCAGAATATTGAGGCAAATTATTGTTTTGAATTCAAGGTCAGCTTAAACACAAAGTGACTATCATAACAAGACAGTTTCTCAAACAAACAAGTAAACCACAGAAATTGAAAAAAGATTGATAATAGTCTACTACTGTTTAAAATCAAAAACATATTCTTTAACAGATTTTAAGTCATAGAATTCTATTTATAATTAAACTTTTCCCCACATTTATTGAGGTGATGAAGTCAGTATTGCAACAAATTCTTCATGGATTTGAATAATTTTATTATTTGGAGGAGAAATTATATTGATTTTTTAGAGGGCAGAAGAAAATCAAAGTTTAATCCCATTTATTTAGATAGGAAAGTTCCTTGGCAGCTTGAGTAATATAAAGTAGTTTCATTCAAAAAATAACATGGAAATTTTATTTCTTTTGATATTAAAATACAAAGAAACAATCTTAGCTTCACTAATAAGAACTGAGAGAAAATGTCTAGTAAGAGTGATATAGCAACATAACACAGACAGAAGGAAAAAATCTTCCCATCGAAAACACAAAAATATTGCTTTATCCTGTACTTGGATTTTCTGTCATTAAATATTTTCACATAATTGACCCATTTTGATCATGGGTTCAAAGTCTGGAAATGAGAAAAAGTACAGTTAACAAATTAAGCAATAGAAATGAAAATAATCATGTTACTTACCCAATACATTTATAAATAAGCTATGGTGAGCTATCAGAGAGCTCATGATCTTTAAGTACAGAAAAATCCATATTCTATAACAGCTTAATATCTGCTGTAGTAGGATGACGATGACAGGGAGCTAAGGACTGAAAAACTATATACAGAGCATCAGCAGAGGCCACAGACTTTTTGTAGGAGAGATAAGTGATTCTATTCATTCAGAATTGAGTTACACTCAGTCAGAGGCAGCAGAGTATTAAAGCCAAGAAGATAGAGGACAGTATGTAGAAATGCTTGCCATATTCTCAAAGCAACAATTTTACTTACTGTGACAAGAGGAGCACGATGTGTGAATACCTCAGCTGTAAGTTTTCATGTGATATTAAGCATGTTTAATTTTACCCTGGATGCAGAGTTAGTCATTTAATCCTACAAGGAGCCATTTTGGTAGGATCATTAATAGAAAGTATGTAATCAGGAGAAAGGAGATGTGCAGACATCTGTGTATAGTTGAATAGACAATAAAAATTTTAATTGAATGAAATTGGAATTAGAGAAAAAGGAAGACAAAATTGGGAAGCAAATTTGTACTTATACATAGAGAATTGCCTTTAACATTTAAACATTTGCCTATTAGAATCATCGTATATAAAATTGAAGTAATATATTATTTCCCTCAAATTTTCATCCATATAAAAACAATATCCCAAATCAAATAACAGAAAGTTCTCACAAATTATGCTGTCAGCAATATATCTAATTATAGAATTAAGGTCATAAATGATTTAGATTATTGCATTATGATCTAGGTTCATATGTCTCCCTGAAAGTCATAGACATATTGATTTTTAATGACTTTGACCAGTAATGGAATCATGAAAACTCTTATGTAGATTCTCTGCTTTAGACCTACAGTGACAACATTTTGTTGTGACCTCTTACATTCTTTACCTATGTTTTCTGCCCAAAAATGCCTCCACATAACTGATCCACATACATCATGTTAAAACTACCACAGATGAGGTAATAGAACCTAAAGTACTCCAGGGCCATATGAACATATGATTGGTGATTGATGAGCAGGGTTTCAATAATAGCTACAGAGTTAAGTGGCAGAACCTATTGTAACTGGAAGATCCACTATGGTCATATGTGAGGAATGACCCTGAGAAGTAGCATGACCATTGAAACCATAACAGAAATGGATAAAAGGAATGTGATACATAGTAGACCAGGGACAGTACTCGTAAGCCCTGGATGGATTGTGGTCTTCTATAGACATTCTGGAGTTCTTTAGAACAGTGAGGATTGACCAAGGTGATTTAATATTATAGAAAAGAGGATGCCAAATCAATGAGGACTTTATGTAAAAGAAATGAGTTGCAGAGGGGAACTGAGAGCTACTGCAATTCCAAAAAAAATCATCTCATTAGGTCTTAAGGTTTTTTTCTTTATAATGCTTTCAAAGACTAGACTGTGTCTGCTTTTGTTTTGGTTATTTAAAATAATAAAATTTTTAGTTGGCCAAGAATTATTAAATTCTGAGATTGGTAAATAAGAAACAATAGATCATATTTTGAAGAGAAAAGTTCATATTCTCTTATCGTAATTAAGTAGGGTCATGCTCATTCACATTTGGAAGTAAGGATATGCGTTAAACATCTTACTGAATTGACTCATTAACTTATTTAATAAACAATTTTATAATGCTAAATCAGCCTTAAATATCATAGAAATAAATATTTTTAATTAGTTACTTAACTATTTAATTTTGGCCTTGACTCAAGCTATTAAAAATGTTATTTGCCTGGTGAATGTATTTTGTATTGCCAGTGGTTGCTCATTACAGTGGGAGGGGGAAACAGTAATTACAGATCTTCTACTTGAACCACTGCTACACATTTGCAAAAAAAATCTTCTAAAGATTTACTAGCTAGAGCAATAAGACAACTGAAGAAGATCAAGGCTATACAAATTGGAAAGGAAGAAGCCAAAGTGTCGCTATTTGCAGATAACAGCATAGAAAACATAAGTGACCCAAAAAGTTCCAATGGAGAACTTCTACACCTGATAGATATCCTCAGGAAAGTATCTGGATTAAGATTTAATCACAAAACCCAGTAGCCCTATGTACAAATGACAAATGGACTGAGAAATAAATCAGGGAATAGTACCTTTCACAATAGCCTCAAATAACATAAAATATCTTGAGGTAACTCTAACTAAGCAAGTGAAATATATGTATGAATAAGTTTCAATTCTTTGAAAACTGAAATTGAAGAAGACATAAGAAGGGGAAAGGTCTCCCATGCCTGTGGACCCAAAGTATAAGCATAGTAAAAATGGCCACCCTATCAAAAGCAATCTACAGATTCAATATAATCCCTATCAAAATTCCAATATAATTCTTTACAGAACTCGAAAGAACATTTTTCAACTTCATATGGAAAACCAAAAATCCAGGATAGCTAAAACAATCCTGAACAATGAAAAAAACTTCTGGAGGTTTCACAATTCCCTATTTCAAGTTACACTACAGAGATGTAGTAATAAAAAACACATGGTATTGACATAAAAACAGACACTTTTATCAATGATATTGAACTAAAGACCCAGAAATAAATCCACACACATATGGACATTTTTTTGATAAAGAAGCCAGAATACACACTGGAAGAAAGATAGTATTGTTCACTATTAGATGGTGAGCATATTCCAGGATTGGTTTACATGAAGAGTTGTTGCCTAGCAGTTTCTACAAGACTGAAACGTTCCATCTTGCAAATGTAGTGATGGGGAGAGCAGGCCTGCTTTTCATCCCACCCAGCTCCCACACAGCTACCTTTACACCCAAAATAACAACACACAAATTGTATTCATTTAAACACTGCCTGGCCCATTATCTCTATCCTCTTACTAGCTAACTCTCATATCCTGATTAACCCATTTCTATTAATGTGAGTGGCACCACGAGGTGGTGGCTTACTGGGAAGATTCTAACCCACATCCATCTTGGGCCAGAGCTTCAGGGCAACTGACTCACTGCCTTCTACCCAGAATCCTGTTCTGTTTATTCCACCTATCTAAATCCTACCCTATCAAAAAGCCAAGGCACTTTCTTTATTAACCAATGAGAGTAACACATGGACAGATGACCCTCCTCCATCATGCAGAGAAATATCTTAAGAAAGGAGGTAAAATAACTCAAACTAGCTTCAGAAATTCCCTGAAACTAATTCATCTTACTTACTACATCTTACTTAACTACATCTGACAGTCACTCTTACAGAAGCCAAGCTGCAAAGATGTTGAGATTAGGCCACCTTCTTGGAAAAAGCAGAAACTAGCCAACTTGTCTGGAAATTATTTAGGCCATATGAGCCACCTAGAATGGACACTCTCCAACTTGTTGAGCTTCCTGAAGGCTATGAAGTATGCTCCCAGTTCCCAGCTTTGTGAGTTGTCATTAATCCTGAGGTGGTCTTTAGTGATACAGCTGTCTTTGAGTCATTCTGCTTCTATAAAAAAAAAAAACTCACCCACATTACTCTAAGTAACCCCAATACACCTCCAAATTGGACTTTGGTTGTCTCTCTTCTTTGGTCTGTTATGGTCTCCTTATCTAAGATGAATACATGTGTTTATTGTGCCTCCCCAGGAGGAGTCTTGACATTCAACACTGATCCACACCACATAAATATTCAAATGCAGGTCAGAACTCCTACAGCACTTTGTTCCCAATCATATGTCCCTACCAATCACTGTGAGAGTTTTCATTAGCACTTCAAGCCTCTCTACTGCCTTGTCTTTATCTGTGGTAAGCATAGAAATGCTCACTCACCAAAAGATGGTCATTCCTTACTTCTCAGAAGCTGGTGATACATTATGTCCTATAACAAAAGAGGATTAAGACTGCAGGTGGAACTTAGTTCTTAACTTACATATAATGATGTTATTTAATTGTGGCATAGACCCTATATAATGATAAAAAAATCTTAGAAATGGAAGAGGGAGGTAAAAAAGATGACAGGGTTTTGCCAGAGAGGCAAAGAAGGTGAATTGTTTGAAGGTGAAGGTCACAATCAATTGAAATGGCAAGCCTCTAGAAATGGAAGGAGAGTAGAGTCTCTTCTGAAGCTTGAAAAAGGCTGCTGACATGTTACTATGTGAGACTCATTTTAGAGTTTTGAGCAACAACATGAACAGTAGGTAAATTTATTTTGTCTTTTAGAGTTGGATAATTTATGATTAACCATAGTAAACTAATATAGCAATTCAAATATATCTTATTCTATGTGTATACTTAATAACTCAGTCTTTATTATTATGGTAATTTTATTTACTGAAGTCTATTTTTTCTTCGTGTGTCATGAATTTTAGTCGAGGAGAAATGTACTGGTTACAGCTATAGTGTAACAATGACATGAATTTGACACATTTTAATATTCAGTATAGTTATTGTGGACTTTGAAATAAATGATATGTAGGCTTTGAAACAAGCTTTTAGTTTTACTATTTTACTTTTTTTTTTTTTTTTTTTTTTGGTTTTTCGAGACAGGGTTTCTCTGTAGCTTTGGAGCCTGTCCTGGAACTCCCTTTGTAGACCAGGCTTGCCTCGAACTCACAGAGATCCGCCTGCCTCTGCCTCCCGAGTGCTGGGATTAAAGGCGTGAGCCACCACCGCCCGGCTTGTTGCTATAAGTTTTAATGATGCAGTAAGTTTAAATTTTTAGATTTAAAACTGTCATATGCCGTGCACCGTGCGCCCTGTCTGCGCTCTAAGTTCTAGAACCCAGTTTGCGAGCTTTGGGCAAGGGGCTGGATGTTGAGGAAACACACGCAGAGACACACCGACACACAGACCTTCCAACACTGTTACCAAAAAGCCCCCTTTAATAGCACCATGGAGGCTTAAATACCCTGCAGTCAATGGCCAACAGGTGAAATTCCCATCCTCTTATCCTCTAAGCTAGGCACAGCTTCTAGTAACTTCAATTAGAAGGCTCTAGACAGGGAAACAGCTGAAGGCCAGGACTTAATTAGTCCCAACATCTCCCCCCTAATTTTTTTTATCAAACAGAAGACCCTCCTGTCTTAGGTCATCTCAGAAGAGTAAACCCTTACCCGTCTTTGGGAGACCCTTCTCTGCCTTAGGCAGTCCCTCTTCTGTAGAAGTTGCCTGTCTATGGAGGAGTCTTCATTGTTGGTGCAGTATTAGCAACCAAACCTAGCGTACGTTCGAGTTACTGGCCAACAGACTCAGAAGGACTTGCTAAGTGACCATATGATGCATTCTCATGGGTTGTCTGACCTTACACAGAACTCAGAGATGAATGCCCATGGCAACAGGCATTAAGATTGCCAGAAATAGGGTCCCAAGTTACCACTGGACCCAGTCTCCCATTTGGGCTATGGTATTCTACCAACCCTTTGGCTAAAACAGTTACAATCTGGTGTGCTAATTGTAACATTTCAAGGGCTATTCAAGTAACCATTGAATTGTTTCACCACATAAGAGGCATTAGCAATATTAACAGATGTCACACAAATGGAATGATAAAAGTGTGAACAAGACATTTGTTGTAGTAGACATAAGTCCACCTGTTCCTACAATAGGGCAGTCTCTTGATTTAAATTCGGAAGTCCAAATTTAATGTGGACATTCTGTAATAACTTACATTGTTTTGGGCATTACTTGGACTACCATGACCAAGAACTCAAATAAAAGTTATTCATAATTAGTAATGAGATTTTGTGAAATAGTCTATGGTGTTTATGGTTAAAGTTGCCAGTTCAAGCACCATAACTTCATTTTATGTATGCATATGTATGCATACTTACTTATATATGTGATTTAATATATATGATATATAATTTTATATGATTACTTAATATTTATCAAACATTGTTAGTGGTATTTTTCGCTCCACCTTCATCTCCTTCTTTCTCCCAAATTAAAGCCATCCTCTCTAGTTTCAATGCACTTAGATGCTCAAGACAAACCAACTTGGAAGAAAACTGATGGTCCTTAATTTGTACCTTAGATAAGTGTGTTTTATATGCACAGCTCATTTTTATTGAAATGAAACTTAGAAAATTAAGGTTCTATTTGGTAAGGTGGATTAAGACTACTTTATAAAATTTGCAGAGACTGTTTCTGTCTCTATGGTAAACCCAACAAAGGGTATGAAAGGTTCATGTAAGAGTTGGAAATCAGAGGTTTCTTGTTAAAGCTGTCACTTTGTTGTATTTTCTCCATCCCAAACAAAAATCCAGAAGTGACTTTAATCAGATGAACGGTATATTTTGATACTTGCTTCCTATAAAATCAAAGATAAATGAGACAATGCTTAAGTAATACCTGAGAAATACGCATATAACACATTCACAAGCTAACTTAGGACAGTAAAAAGAGAGAGCTTGAGATGTCCCCCAGTGGGAGACAGCTAGAACAGACACTGCCCAGGGAAGTACAAGGGTGGCAATAAAATGAGGAATAAACATGAGAGACAGAAAAAGTGTGTGTACAGAGAAGGAGCAGCAGAGAAAGATATCCTGGAAAAATTCATATCCCCACCACAGAGAGATTATAGAAGGAAGATTTGAACTGAATATCAAGAACCATTACCCCAAACAGGTAGGCTCAGCAAAGTGACATCAATAAAGAACTTCCAAACCAAGACATGACGATACAGAGTTTCTCTCTCTTTCTCTATACAACCTGACATGGTAAGAGTGAGGGACCACTGTCAGCTAGGTTGGTAGAAGTATCAGTATAAAAGGACAGTTTCTATATAGTCAGCCCTTTGTTATGATGGACACACAGCAGGGCAGAGCTGTGGTTTGAACATTTGTGAATGGAGTTTGAAGATAGGAAAATCTAGAATCATAAATATTCACCTCACACTGATGTGTATGTATATGGTATTATATGTATAACTAGCATGTCAGTATGCATAATATACGTTATGTATAAAAGCTTTCCACATTTTCTAGACTACTGTAGGACTCTTTAAATCTGTCATCATGAATAAAAGGGATACATATCAATGTCTGCATCATTATTTATTAATCAGTCAATCTGTATATATATCATTTATATTCTACATATCATCTTTGTATCTTCCTGCATTTCTCACATCTATAAATTACCTATCACTTATCTACAATCTGTGTGTCTGTTTACAATTTCTCAATTTTATGTTTCCATATGTCTGTCTATTTGTTTATTAATTGACTCTCTACGTCTTGTTTGTCTTCTTCCCTCTCCATATAGGGCTAGTTATTCACTCTGTCTCCACAGATATCTTGTGTTACCATAAAACCATAGATTCTTTTTAAACTTTCTTTTATAGGACAATTATTTTGTTTTCCATATATAAATAACATAGATTCAAGAACTATATTTTAGAATCTAAGCTCAACTTTCAGCTCTTAGTAGCTTTAGTAGTAGAGTAAGGTTAGTTCTTACCCTATTATTTTTAGCATATTAAAAATCTTAATAAAGTGAAATTTACTTATTACTATTTGTATTCCCTTCTTGGGTTTTGAAAATAACCAAAGTAACTTGCAAAATATCTGATTAATATGTCATTTAAACACTGAATAAACTCTATCCTTGAAAATTAATGTTTAAAATAAAGGTAACATTGATTTATAATTATCAGAAGATAAAAGCAACAATTGTCATAGATGTCTATGTGTCATAGTAAAACCTGTAATCTCAGAATGTGGGAGTTTGAGGAAGAAGTTTTAGGCCTACCTTAGCTACATAGAGAGTTTGAGGCTTGCTTGGAACACTTGGGAGTATGAGTGTGTTGGGGGTAACAGACAGAGAGAAACGGAAACAGAGAAGTAGAAAGAGAAAAACATCAAGGTCAACTGCTATTTTGCCTCAGTTTAAAAGCTTTCTTGCATTATAATTTTATGTGAGTGTAGCACATTTTATTTTCAGATTGTATTACTTTCTATAATTGCATTATTGTAGACAATTATTTGAAATTCTAGTCATATACTTTTGGCTTTAAGAAGTATGGAGAAGATAAACTCATAAAATTGAGGACTTAAGAGCCTAGCCAAACTTCTTTGAAAAACTTCAGTGAGGGTTGGAAATTACATTGTCTGAGAATTATAGAATGCACAGACATTTGGCATGATATACAGAGATTAGGCCTGCCAGTAAGTAATGAAATAGTCAAGGAGAGAGAGGGGAAACAACCCAAAGGGCATTTTGATAAGGGCCAACCACAGAAATGTCAGGCTGTATTGAAGTGAATCTTAGTTACCTTGACAGAAGAATTTTCAGGCGTCACTGTCATAATAAATAAGAAACACAGAAGTGATTGAGGCATACTTTGATTTTCTAAAATGAATGGAGCTATGTTCCACATCAGAGAATTTAATTGTTAAGGTATGATGCCAGGGGAGAGGGACAGAATTAAAACTGACAGAGAAATATGCTCCTCATCTAGTGACAAGAAGTTCAAAAATAACATGATGAATTATTTATCTTCAGAAGTGACCTGAAGCTTTTGCCTAGTCAAGAGTATCTCTGGGTTTTTCATTATCATTTATATGGTGATCATGTTGCAAAGTCTCATTTATGACCAAATCAGAGAGTAGTTCAGCATTATATTTCAGTATCAGCTACATTGGAAGCATTCTTCAGGGCAGAACAGGCTCATTGTGAGTTCATGTTGCAAACTTTTCATTAATTCTAATTTCTGGAAAAATATTTTAAAATTTCACAGCTCATAGTCTTGTAAAATATATCTCAAATGCTAAGTATCTTATTTGCTGTAGTAAATTCAAAAAGTATTTATCATATACAATCATAGAATATTGTCTCCTATACTCTATTGAAGAGTCAGTGTTTGAAAGTGGTAAAATAAACTTTTCTCCTCCCACACCAGTGTTAAGGGCCTATTAAGAACTCACACATAAAATATAAATGAAATAATGGATGTATTAGTTATATAAATTTTTTTCAAAATTACTCTAAATTTTATTTCCTATGCATCCTTGATACTTCTCACTCACACAAAAGAATAACTCATGGGCAGTGTTAACAATTAAAAGTTGCAATTGTAACACAAAACCTTAACATTTAATTTTTGTTCTAAGAGGTAGTCTCACTTTGTGGTTCAGCCTGGTCTGAACTACAATAATTTTCCAGCATATGTATCCTGAGTTCTGGGATTACAAATATGAACTACAACACTGGATTTGAATTGCATAATTTTTTTTTTTTTTTTGGTTTTTCGAGACAGGGTTTCTCTGTGGTTTTGGAGCACTGTCCTGGAACTAGCTCTTGTAGAGAATTGCATAATTTTAAAGTTGTGAAAACCTTACACACAATTTAAGTAAAAGTTTACTTTTTTCATAGTGAGATGAAGGAGGAACACTTTATAGTGCACATATTGCCACAGTGCAAAATGCTGGACAGGAGCTGCTGTCAACAGGACGCCTGCAACTGCTCATAGTTAATATTATCACTATGTTGTGATCAGCGTGAGTTCAGACAGAAAGCAGAGCATTCCTGTCTACTTCATTTATTGACTTCTAGTTACTTATCTAGAATTTGTGTTACTGTGTATGATAATATGTCTCTTTTCTTTCGGGATTGTATTGAAATAAGAAACATGAACAGTCCATGTTTTGAGTTGTGTAACATTTTTAGAAGGTAATTACAGTGCGGTGAACTTGATTCAATTAGTAAATTGCTGCCACACAAACACAGTGACCCAAGTCCTCAGAATCCGTATAACAAAAAAGGACCCAGGTATATTTTTGCACTACTATTGCCTTAGTTTTAGGTACTGGGGAGGCAGAAACATGTGAATCTCCAGAGTTTGTTTGTCAGTAAGTATAGTCCATTAGTAAAGTCTAAATTCAGTAATAGAACCTGACTTAAACAAACAAACATCAAACAGATCAACTAGTAGTTGAGTACAGAGGAAGGTACATGCCACCAAATGTGGATCCAAATTTATGTGCATGCACACACATGTCGTAAGGATGCTGCTTTTTCATTTCCTGGCCACCCAGACTTCCGAATAATTACACAGAAACTATATTATTCACATATATAGTTACATATGGGCCTTGGTCCACTAGCTCTAGCTTCTTTTTGGTTAACTCTTATATCTTAATTTAACTCATCTCCATTAATCTGTGCATCACCACGAGGTCATGTCCTACCAGCAAAGTTTCAACACATCGGTCTCCAGCAATGGCTCTATGGCTTTTCCCTGACTCCGCCTTCTTCTTCCCAGCATTCAGTTTAGTTTTCCCCACCTAGCTCTGTTCTACCCTATCAGGCCAAGCGAGTTTTCTTTATTAATTAATGCTAATCACAGCATACAGAGTGGAATCCCACAATACACACATGTGCACGAGTGCGCGCGCACACACACACACACACACAAACACACACACTGTAGTTGTTTTATTCAGGATATCCTATCAAAGATATTTAACGAATTTAAGAGATAATTGACTTTCACCAAATGATAGGTATTTTGTTTTGTTTATTATTAATTCTGTGTATTTTGCACATACTGATGTTATCTTTCATGTTGCTGTAAAATTATAGAACTAAACTGGTACTGGGAAAAGTATACTCTGAGATAGAATTTATGATTTTGAAAGAAAATAACTTATTATTATATTTTATTATTTAATTCCAGGGATAGTTTTGGGGAACTAAATAAATGACAAAGGCTTTAAGGTTTAACTGTTTACTTTTAATGCTGTAGTTCATCTAGAATGTACTTTGCTTTACTAAGCTTAAAAAGACAAAAACAACTATGTTTTCCAGAAGGAAGGAATAAATAATTTTACTTTAGTGATTGACAACTGATATATTTTTTGCCTGTTGATTTCCAACATGTGAACATGTTGCCATGTACATCCCAAGGAAAAGAATGGAATGTCAGATATCTGTATGAGGAATGTCACATGTACTGGACAGTCACAGGTTGAGTTTAGAAAAACTATGTTGTACTTGATTTCAAGTAGAATATTTATTGTGCTTCTATCCAAACAGTCAGCTAGTATGAACTCAGAGAAAGTAGTGATCCCTGGAAATATCCCAATAAATGGATTAAGAAAGTGGAAAAAATAGGAAGAATTATGAGACTTTTTTTTCAATCGGATTTTTCCCCCCTTGGACTCTTGACCTGGAAACCCTCTGTCCACCAGGCCTGAGAATCAAGAGGCAATTGATCTTCACTCTCCTTCCTGTTATACATTTCTGGTTCTCCAGACTCAGTCCCAGCCCCATAGTAAACCATCTGTAGGAATGTGACTTTCCTTTCTTCTTCCATTCCATGGGATTTGTACAGATTCTTATGGTAGACTCAGCTTTTCTTTACCCACTGGTACCTCTTAGCCCTCCAGCATCTTCTATCCCCTTTTTCTTAGGTTCAAATACATAGCAAAACATTCTACCTGGGACCCCCAGTAGCCACACCTGGTAGGTACTTAGAAGCTTTCCCTACCAGGCAATGCACCACTACCACACTCTCCTAAAATCAAGAGAAGGCAAAAGAAATTAAATAATGAAACACTCACTCAACATAAATAAAACCAGTTATCAACACATCTACAAAATTCAAATTTCAGATGCCTAGTCCTCAGCTTAAAGCACAATCAATAATGGTCCAATTATATGTCTCCAGGAGATCTAAGCAACTCTACTATATAAGGCCCTGAGAAATATAATATAGCTAAAGTATAAAATAATGACTTCAAAATAGCTGTTATGAATATGTTCATGAAGAATATGAATAAATTCATCAATTAAATCTACGAAAACACAAACAGTTGAATCAAATAAGAACAATTTAATACATGAAAGTAGATATGGAATTGCTTTTAAAAGAACTCAAACGAGATAGCTCTAGAAATGGAAAATTTAGAAAGCTAAGTGGGAACTTCAAAGGTAAGCATCATGTAAGGAACAAAAGAGATGATGAAACAGAATTTCAAGCATTGTAACAAGATAGAAATAGATGCCTCAGTTAAAGAAGATGTTAAAAAATGGGGGAAAAGTCCAGGCAGAAAACATCCAGGCCATCTAAAACAGTATAAAATACAAAATCTGTAAATAATAGTATTAGAGGAAGGAGAAGTAACAAAAATCAAAGGTATACAGAATATTTTCAAAAAAATCAAAGAAGATTTCTCTATTCAGTTCAGTGCCCCATTTTTTAATTGGGTTAATTAGCATTTTAAAGTCTAGTTTCTTGAGTTCTCTATATATTCTGGAGATCAGACCTTTGTCTGTTGCGGGGTTGGTGAAGATCTTCTCCCAGTCAGTAGGTTGCCTTTTTGTCTTAGTGACAGTGTCCTTTGCCTTACAGAAGCTTCTCAGTTTTAGTAGGTCCCATTTATTCAATGTTGCCCTTAATGTCTGTGCTGCTGGGGTTATACATAGGAAGCGATCTCCTGTGCCCATCTGTTGTAGGGTACTTCCCACTTTCTCTTCTATCAGGTTCAGTGTGTTCGGGCTGATATTGAGGTCTTTAATCCATTTGGACTTAAGTTTTGTTCATGGTGATAGATATGGGTCTATTTTCATTCTTCTACAGGTTGACATCCAGTTGTGCCAGTACCATTTGTTGAAGATGCTTTCTTTCTTCCATTGTATACTTTTAGCTCTTTATCAAAAATGAGTTGATCATAGGTTTGTGGGTTAAAATTAGGGTCTTCTATATGATTCCATTGGTCGACTTCTCTGTTTTTATGCCAGTACCCCACTGTTTTCATTACTGTAGCTCTGTAATAGAGTTTGAAGTCAGGGATGGTAATGCCTCCAGACAATCCTTTATTGTATAGGATTGTTTTTGCTATCCTGGGTTTTTTGTTTTTCCATATAAAGTTGATTATTGTCCTCTCAAGATCTGTGAAGAATTTTGATGGGATCTTGATGGGAATTGCATTGAATCTATAAATTGCCTTTGGTAGAATTGCCATTTTTACTATGTTGATCCTCCCAATCCAAAAGCAAGGGAGGTCCTTCCATTTTCTGATATCCTCTTCAATTTCTTTCTTCAATGCCTTAAAGTTCTCGTCAAATAGATCTTTCACTTCCTTGGTTAGATTTGCCCCAAGATATTTTATGCTGTTTGTGGCTATCGTGAAAGGTGAAGCTTCTCTGATTTCCCTCTCTGCTTCCATATCCTTTGTGTATAAGAGGGCTGATTTTTTGGAGTTGATCTTGTATCCTGCCACATTACTAAAGGTGTTTATCAGCTGTAAAAGTTCTTTGGTGGAGTTTTGGGGGTCCCTTATGTACACTATTATATCATCTGCACTGAACAGAGAATTCTCAACAGAAGAAGGTCAAATGGCCAAAAGACACTTAAGGTCATGCTCAACCTCCTTAGCAATCAGGGAAATGCAAATCAAAACAACTTTGAGATATCATCTTACACCTGTCAGAATGGCTAAAGTCAAAAACACCAAGGATAGCCTTTGCTGGAGAGGCTGTGGAGGAAGGGGTACCCTCATCCATTGCTGGTGGGAATGCAATCTTGTGCAACCACTGTGGAAATCAGTGTTTCGGTTTCTCAGGAAATTTGGGATCAACCTACCCCTGGACCCAGCAATACCACTCTTGGGAATATACCCAAGAGATGCCCGATCATATGACAAAAGCATTTGTTCAACTATGTTCATAGCAGTATTATTTGTAATAGCCAGAACCTGGAAACAACCTAGATGCCCTTCAATGGAAGAATGGATGAAGAAAGTATGGAATATATACACATTAGAGTACTACGCTGCGGTAAAAAACAATGACTTCTCGAATTTTGCATGCAAATGGATGGAAATAGAAAACACTATCCTGAGTGAGGTAACCCAGACCCAAAAAGATGATCATGGGATGTACTCACTCATAATTGGTTTCTAGCCATAAATAAGGGTCACGGAGACTACAATTGGTGAACCTAAAGAAGCTAAATAAGAAGGTGAACCCAAGGAAAAACATAGAGTTATCCTCTTGGCTATGGGAAGTAGACAAAATTGCCGGGGAGAAAATTGAGATCTTGGGGGTGGGGTGGGATGGGGGTAAGGGGAGATGGGGAGAGAAAAGTGAGAAGGGGAGAATGGGGGGAACTTGGGGAAACAGGATGATTGGGATAAAGGAAGGTTGGATAGGGGAACACGGAAGCACAATTCTTAGTTAAGGGAGCCACCTTAGGGTTGGCAAGAGATTTGAACCTAGAGTGGCTCCCAGGAGCCCAAGGCGATGTCCCCAGTTAGTTCCTTGGGCAACTGAGGATAGGGAACCTGAAATGACCCTATCCTATAGCAATACTGATGAATATCTTGCATATCATCATAGAACCTTCATCTGGTGATGGATGGAGATAGAGACAGAGACCCACACTGGAGCACTGGACTGAGCTCCCAAGGTCCCAATGAGGAGCAGAAGGAGGGAGAAGATGAGCAAGGAAGTCAGGACCACGAGGGGTGCACCCACTCACTGAGACAATGGGGCTGTTTTATTGGAAGCTCACCAAGGCCAGCTGGACTGTGACTGAAAAAGCATGGGATAAAACCGGACTCTCTGAACATGGCGAACAATGAGGGCTGATGAGAAGCCAAGGACAATGACACAGGTTTTGACCCTACTTCATGTTCTGGCTTTGTGGGAGCCTAGCCAGTTTGGATGTTCACCTCCCTAGACATGGACGGAGGGGGGGCGGACCTTGGACTTTCCACAGGGCAGGGAGCCCTGACTGCCCTATGGACTGGAGAGGGAGGGGGAGAGGAGTTTGGGGGAGGGGGAGAAGGGTGGGAGGAGGGGGAGGGAAATGGGAGGCTGTGAGGAGGCAAATACTTTTTTTCCTTTTCTCAATAATAAAAAGAGCAAAAAAAAAAAAAAACAAAATCAAAGAAGGAAATTTCCCTAAGCTATGCAAGCAGATGCTTATCAGTGCATATGAAGCTTATAGAACACCAAAAAGCCATGATCAGAGAATAAATTCCCCATGACACATAATAATCAGAACACTAAATGTACAGAACAAATAAAGAATGCTAAAAGCTTCAATGGAAAAAGATCAAGTGAAATATAACAGATGAGCCATTAGAGTAACACCTGACTTCTCAATGAAGACTCTAAAACTCAGAAGGGCCTGGGTAGATATTGTACAAACTCTAAGTCATAGATGTGAAGTCAGACTACTATATCCAGCAAAACTTTCATGCAAAATTGAGGAGAAAGAAAAACATTCCACAAAAATATTAAGAAGTATCATACCACAATTGTAGCTTAAGAGAAAATTCTGAGAAAAGAATTCAGTATAAAGAGATCAACCAAGAGATTATAATACTTAAGTTTAATATGAAGAGAGAGTTGACAGATTAGTTCTTATAGCAAGAAAAATAAATATATGGGACTACTGAAGGCAAATTAAATTTGCAACAGAATACTAAATGAATTATATAGCTTTATTCAATAAAGGCAGATCATTGTTGACTAATGACTTTTAAAAATTGTTTGGATGAACTTACATTGAGAAAGAGAAGAATTTAGTTTTCTTTTCCTGTCTTAAATCTGATTAACAGTAATATAAAATCCTCACAAAATCCTCAATAAGTAGCTTTATTCTTTAATTAACTGTATTATTTTCAACTATAACTATTTTTCACTCTCACCAAATATATGCACTTTAAAGCTTCATATTCTTTAAAATTTTTCATTGAAAAAATGTCCTATAATAAATTATTTTGACATTGAATGTTTCCATTTTTCATTTTTTAATTATTTCAGTTCCATAGTTATTTGAAAAGAATGGAATAATGGCAGTAGGAAAAAAATAGTTGTTTTAAAATTGTAAAGTGAGTACCAGGAATGTATCTTGTATGAGTTTTCACCAATACTGGTTTGAGCTTCGTGGTGCAGTTACTTTTAAGTGATCAATGCTCTTATAAGTAATCCTGCACCTATACTACTAACAGTAACCACAATAAACTCAGTATTTCATTAATCTATACTTAGGTGTAACAATTTCTTTGGTCTCTCCTCAGTGCCCTTTCTAGTGAATTGTCACTTACATATGTCTCCTTGGTAAAAGTCACACAATTATACAATTCAATATTTTAGACTGCTATTTAAGAGCCTAGAAAATGCATAAGGCCCAAGTGTAAGAAAATACTACTTCTGATATTTCTAGTCCCTGACATTTTTATTAGTAGCAACAAAATCAAACCTTATATTATCTCAGACATTTTATTGAATTTTAATATCGTTTCAGTTCCACTTTATTTACAACTTTACCACAGGAGAATTTTAATATATATATTCTGCATATTCCTGTACACATGCATGCATTTTATTATCTAGTGATGAAACATGAATTGATCATTTTTGACTCTTGATTTCAGGATAAACACTAAGAAACAGAAAAAATGTTAATTTTTTTACTTTTAATAAAACAAACGAAGACTGTGAACCTACAACATCTCAGATAATACCAAACAGAAATTAATGCAGAGATATATCTTCTAAAAGTATTTCTCAAATACTAGAATAGCCAGCTTCCAATGAATCATATTTCTTGGTATCCATGTTTTTGCACAAGTGCTTTCCTTATTGAATCTGTAGTCAATGAAATCTAAAAGGTGATGCTGTTAATCACATGAGTAGGAGAAAAAGGAGCTGAAAATTTATCAGAACAGTCAGCTTAAACTTGAGCAAAACAATCAGATATTGAACTAGATGTAATAAAATGCATTTATAATAAGTAGATTATAAAGGGATAAGTACAGACTATATATTTAGACATAATGCTATTTTAAATTATTTTCATCTGCTGAAATTCTATTTTTTTCTTATCTTACTAATACATTTAGATTTTTTGGGTAATAGTTTATGCCAGCTTACTATCAGTGGTTGCTAATATCAACTACTGACTATTGAGGATGGAATGGAAGCCAATATCTCCACACTCCATTATTTAAAATTGCAAATATATGTCTATACTAATGACCTGGCAAATATATTAGCCTGGATTATCAGTTTTCCCCAATATAATTACCCAAGTTCTTATCAAAGAAAAACTATCTCAAGATGGAACCAAAAGTGCAAAATGGGCAAGATGTTGAATAAAATGAAGTTTCATGAATTTAAGGAGAGACTATGAGCCAGAAAATGTAGGCAATCTCTAGAATCCAGAGGACTCTAGCTGGCTTAACTTAGCCCCTTTTTTGTAAGGTGAAGAAATTTGGAATAACCATAATGAACTTGGAAAAGTATTTTATAGAGAGCTCCCAAGTAAGAATCCAGGTAACTATATCCTACTATTTTACAATCCCAAATATGGAAACCAGTTGGGTCTTCCAGATTTATGGCTTACAGATATGTATGATAAGATTTTAACTCTTCAGGTTTCTTCATGTGAAAATATGTAATAGCAGCAATAAAAAGTTAAGATTATAACCAATAAAACATACTTGATAAAATGTGAACATATTGAATTAAATTAGATAGTATATACTTTGTAGTTTGTTGTGTCTATAGATTAAAGTTTGGTGAAATCTGTCAGGTAACAGGTTTGATGTGGGCCATGGGATTGATTTCAAGTGGTTTTTATGGGAATCATCTGGTAGCCTATGTCTTCCTCCATTTACTGACTGGCAGTTCTGATGGCTAACCCTAGACAGTGGTGAGAAAGCAAAAGTCTAATTTAAGAAGTTAGCTAGAATAAAGCACATTCTGAGCCAGTCCCTTCCAGAAATAAGTTACCTCTCATCACATATCATATGATTCCTGGAACATAAAACCAAGGTTTTTCCAAGTCCCTGAGGTGCTGTACAGAAAATCACATACAAAAAGTTGTCTGATGACCTTGAGTAGCTTACCTCAGCATCTATATACTGAAAAGTGTCACCTGAAAAATATTTGCTGGAGAATAGATGTTATTAAAATAACTACTCAATAAATTTCAAAGTAAAACAATAAAAGCCCATGTGTATTCAAGCAGGACATAAAGACTATAATTATTGTGATAATGGCAAAGCGAAAACTCCAATGCAAATATCTTGATTGCTCTTGCTCATACAACAGACTAATATTAACTGTCCAATACTACTTTCCCAGGAAACTGCGAGAGAGTTTTGCTAAACAGATGTGTGGCCCACTTTTTCTTGAAACTGACTAGCTCACAGAAAATAATCCATCACATTGTATGTGAAACAAGAGAATTATCATTTTCATTTGACAGCTGGAGAAATTAAGTCAATAGAATATTAGTGGAGACAGATTTGAACAGATAGCTGACAACTGCCAAAGTATGGGACAAATCGATTCTACTAATATTAAAGTAAAATTAATAAAGAAAATGCTATTGACTAATTCTTTGTAGTAATCTTGCTAATAAAAATTGGTTATGGAATCCAGAAAAGCATTGTTTCTTTACATATAAATTTAGTGATTTGTTGTTTATTTAACACAATAAAATGACAACACAAATTTTACGTTATCATTATAAATAATAACAATTAACAAAGTGAAGAATAAGTAAACATTGGTTATAGACCACAGATGAGTGTGGTATTAGAAGCTCTAAGGGCTTAAATGAGAAAAATAAAGATATATATGCAAAAATAGCTTAAATGTAATATAGCATCTTAAGCATGTTCGCCAAACTAAAGCATAAATAGTCAGAAAGAGAGTCTTTTGTTTTTTGAAACATAAAAAGTGCTTACAGATGCCTGGAAAAGTTGCAATGAAAGTCTGTCCTGTTCTTGACCAATTTAAAGAAATTAGAATTGAAAAAAGATTGAGCAGAAAAGATAATGTAAGCCAATTACTGAAAATACATGCCACACCATTAAAAGTAGTTTAGTGAATTAGCAAGTAGTAGGGTGTCCTTTTGCATATCTGTTGGGTTTTTTTTTTTTGGTTGATGAATAAATCTGTTTTGTCCAATGCCTTACAGAATAAAGCCAAGTGGGAAATCTGAACAGAGAGAGAGAGAAAGAGAGAGGGGGAGAGAGAGGGGGGAGAGAGAGAGCGAGAGAGAGAGAGAGAGAGAGAGAGAGAGAGAGAGAGAGGAGTCAAAGAGATGCCTGGTGGTTGAGGAAGAAGAAAGATACTGCTGAAACCTTATTGGTAGGCCACAGCCTCAGATTAATTGAACCTCAATTAATCATTAAGGCACCTGGCCTCTGTTCCTCTTTCTGCACATGTGATTCTAAAGTCTGAAGTTTTTTCCTTTAAAGATAACACTTCATCCTTGAACATTATTTGGATAGCATGCAGAGTGCCATCCTGGAGTGATACTCTATCTGCTAACCTATCATAACTTTTTTTTTTTTTTGACTTTTCGAGACAGGGTTTCTCCGTGGCTTTTGGTTCCTGTCCTGGAACTAGCTCTTGTAGACCAGGCTGGCCTCGAACTCACAGTGATCCTCCTGCCTCTGCCTCCCGAGTGCTGGGATTAAAGGTGTGCGCCACCATCGCAAGGCCCCTAACGTAACTTTTTAAACAAACTTTGATTGTCAAATTAAAAAGTATGAATTCTTTCAGATAATTTTTCAGTATCCTTTGACATGAATTCAATTTTGTTTGTCAAATTAATGTTACCCTTTTCAATAGTATTAATTTTTTCAGGTAACTTTTGATTTTTGATGGTATTAATCCTGTCAGCTAGCTGTTCATTATTAGTCTGTAAAGACTGTATCATTTTTAAAAGTGCCTCATTCTTGGCAATGCTATCAAACAATTTTCTTAAGGATATACTATGAAGAAAAAACTGAGTTCCAATAACCAAACAATGGATGCATTACCATAACCATATAAGCCTTACAGAATTCAATTATTAGCAAAAAAAAAGTTACTAAAAGTTTCAGTGTTAATGTACTTTGCCATTATGTAACTTTCAAGTTTACTAATTTATTAATTACCTGTTATGAGATCCAGTAAATTGTTTTAGGTGTAATAATCTTTATTGTCCAGCAGGTGTTGTGGTTGCAGAGTCGCAACTAGCAGCGATACAACAGGTAGTAACATGAAAGGTACTAAGTGGCTTTAGTTTCCTGCCTTGGTACTGGTTAAATACTGAGAAATTGCTTTGCTTGACAAATCAAAAACAATTAAATCAGTTCTATATGCGGTGCAAGTAGCCCAGAACTCAGGAGTCGGGAGTACAAACTGGAAGCTGCACAAGTCACCATGCATCAAGGAACATGACAGTGGGGGCAGGGTGGGGGCATGCGCTTGGAAATATCGAAGTTGCTGCGTGCAGTTAGCTCCGCTGTAGCAGGGGTTTTACAAGAAACCTCTTAGTAGGTAAAAGCAAGTCAAGCAGGTGGGAGTGGGAGACTTTCTGGACTGTGGACCGTTTAGGACCTTAAGTCGATTCATCTGGTAGGTGTAAATTGGGATCCACGTGGGTTGCCAGATGAAGAGGGACACTTAAAAGAAATCCCACACTAGCTCAGAATTGAGTATAATAGACAGTTGTTTGCTTAGGGGTAGGCTCACAAATAACAATCCTCTCTGGAACAGGGAACAGCAACCGAATTCTACAGCTAGGAAAGAGTCCGGACACTCACTTTATATATAGATAGTATAAGAGGCCATGCTCAATAGGTGGATAACTTAAAGGCTACTGGAGTTAGGAATTTCTACAGCAGATTACTGACTGAACTCATATTCTATGTTACTTGTTCATAACGCCATGATTGTCTTGGTGAAGAACATTCGAGCAACTCATTCTTTTCAGTGCAGGAAACATCCGGGCTTCAGGACACGTGATGTGTTTAGTGTCACTTGTGATAAAGCACCAATAAGATAACCCTCTCAAGGGTATGTGGTTATGGTTCTTTGATTATATTGGATGTGGCTTTGACTTTGGTGATTTTGATGTTATCTTCTAAGAATCCAATGCTAGAGAAAATACAGTGTTCTTGTGATCACAAAATGTCTTTAATCTGAAATCCTCAGCTATTGAACTCACTCCAACATGGACAGAAATCTGTACTATTTCTGTTAATTTAATCACTACTGTGAAGTTTCCTGTACTACCAAGACCATCGTTCAAAGAATGTGTGTGAACTGACATGAGTCAGCTTCCCTGAAGGTCACAGAATTCTATAGGCAGAATGCCTACATGTACATATCTATACAGTCATGTGTATAAGACCAAGGCTTCACTTAAGCATCCCTATCAATCTGTATCACCTTCTATGTATCTATATTTTAATCATTTCTCTGTGGCTGTCTGCAATGTGTATTAGTCACTGTGTGGCTTGAATGACTTCCACAAGCATGTACATTTAGTCCCTACTTAGTAGAGCAGTTTAGGAAGCATTAATAGGTATGGTGGCCGTGGTGGATGTGTGCCATTGAAAATGGGTTTTGAATTTCAAAAACCTGTGTCATTCCAGTTGGCTGTCTTTCTCTGCCTCATGGTTGTTATCTCACCTCTCAGTGTGCAAGCTCTCAACTACTACTCCAGTGCCCTACCTGCCTGTGCACTGCTCTATTTACTGCTGTATTAGTCATGGACTAACTATCTGAAACTATAAGCAAGACCCTGATGGAGGAAGGTCATTGGCTAATAAAGGCACTGCCCTGGCCCATTTTATTGGTTAGAGGATAGGTGGGAGGAGTAAACAAACAGAACGCTGGGAGGAAGAGGAAGTGAGCTCAGAGTCTCGACAGCTTTCCTCTCAGGAGCAGACACCTGAGAGAGACGCCATGCCCCGCTCCCGGCATGAAGCTCCGACCCAGGATGGACTAGGCTAGAATCTTCCCGGTAAGACCGGTTCTCACAGATTATTAGAGATGGGTTGATCGGGATAACAGGATTAGCCAGTAAGGGCTAGGGCTAAAGGGCCAAGCAGTGATTAAAAGAATACAGTGTCTGTGTAATTATTTTGGGCATAAGCTAGCCTGGCAGGCGGCCGGGGGAGCTGAGAACGCAGCCCTGCCGCCCCTATTACTTCATATGGCGCCCCACGTGATGGACTAAACCCACTTAAAAAACCTGAGAAGACTTAAAAATAAGGGAGCGAGAGTTTAACACAGATTTTTGCTGTTTGTTGGTGGCGTGCTGTAGAGAGATTTCCTGATTCGGCAACAGAAGCAGAAAAAAAAAAAAAAAAAAAAAACGCTGTGTCATTTTAAAGCGCGACTTCCTGGGGCTGTACCGCCATTGCGATCTCTGTCTGGCTCCTGCAGGAGACAGAGCTTTTGAATGGAGCATTTGGAGTAAAGTGCTACGATTTGTTTGATGGCAACTAGACTCGCTGTGTTCTCGGGTCTGCTCTGCTTGCTAGAGGCAAGCAAGCGCCTCATCTAAGAGAGGCTTCCTGACTCAGCTTTAGCTGCAAAGCCTGCAGCTCATTAAGAGGTCCTGCCACGAAACACTTAAACGGTGTTGAGGAAAAGCTGAACACATGCTTTTCGGTTTTCAGCCGTAGCAGGAAAAAAGCTGCGCCGTTTAAAAATGCCGGCTTTCTGGGCCATCCTGCCAGGGCAAACTCTGACTGTTTGAGGCAGGAGGGCTGGCTACCGAGAGAGGACTTGAGTGTTGTCTGTTGTAGTTCACTTGCTGGCAGGGACCTTGAAATGCCATACAGTTGTTGCAGTAAACATGGCCACAGCCAGTACCTCAGCCATGAGGCTGAAAAGCTAAGGAATGGACTGGATCTAGCTGGCAAAGCCACGCCTTTAATCCTACTGACATTGCTTGGTAAATTAAAGACTCATGTGGTCAAAAAAAGAGAGATATACAGTAAAGAGAGATTCAAAGGCAGAGAAAATTTCTAAATGGTTTGAAGTGTGTTAAAAATATATGCAGACTAAAATTTAAAGTTCTTAAAGTAACAAAAAAAAAAAAAGGAAGAGAGTTGTTGTGTGTGGTAGCACACGCCTTTAATCCCAGTGCCTAGAAGGCAGAGACAAACAGATCTCTGTGAGTTCAAGGTGTAGTAGTGTACACCTTTAATCCCGAATGCCTGGGAGGCAGAGACAGGCAGATCTCTGAGAGTTCAAAGACAGCCTGGTCTACAGAGTTACTTCAGGTCAAAGATACGGAGAACCTATCTCAAAAAGCAAAAAGTTAAAAGTAAAAATAAACAAAATAGAGGTTAAAATAAAACGAACAAAGATGGAAAATACACAGAGAATCTTGATACTGTATGCTATTATGCTCTCTTTGAATTGTTTGAATGCTGAGGAAGGAGCAACAGATGCTAAAAGATATTTATTTATAAATGCTGCTGAACTAATCCAACATAGATATTATGATGCCTTGACTTTGAAATTGGGATCTAAGGACATGATGCTTTGGAAAGGAGTTTCTTATTTTGTTTTCACAGAGGATGAGACGCTGTTCATTTCTTCTATTCCAATGTGGTATGATGGACCACGCCCTCCTGAAGGGTTGCAGTGAACATCTTCAAAAAATTGCTTCGCTCAACTGCCAACTGAGATGAAACTAGCACACAGGTTATACCATGAAAGACCTAATTAACGACGCCCCCATTCAGCAGGAAGCAGTTTGGAGAGAAATAACTGCGCCCATATTCCCAAATAATGTTTATAAATGTTCTTTTACATTTAAAGGGGGATATGATATAGGTATGAATAATTTACATTAGTATAGATTTTGCTTTATTGATAGAGATTTAAGGTCAATTTTGTTATATGTATAAGTGTTTCTGATTTTGATTAAGGTATTGTGATTGTGTAGTTCATTTAAATATGTACTGTATAATTAAGAAATATAGGTTGTTAATGGATAATCATCGATAATAGTAAAGCTTGTAGTCATGTTAGTTAGATTTTCTAGATACATAGAGATATATTTTAGATAGACATTCTTCATGTCTTTCAAAGATTACAGAATAGGACATTTAATGTTTTAATAACTAAGGACTTTTCATGAAAATGAGACACTCTGCTCCTGGCAGCACCAATCTACTTCAAGAGGAAGATGGGCATCGAAGAGGCTCCTTATGGAGTTTGATAGCCATTTGGGCAAGAAACTGCTCTTGCCTGGACTATTGCATAAACTGAACACAGAGAACCCACAGAGAGAGGACTACTGAACTTGCCTAAGGTGAGATGATCTTTCGGGGTTCCTGATTCATTTTGAAAGAGTCTGCGAGACATTCTGCAGGACACAACAGATAGGGACTGAACTGACTTTGAATTTTCCTGCTTTATGAAAATGTCTGCTGGATACCATGGGCCTGAAGGCTGAAGATGGATGCCCCAACGGTACAGAGGAACTTTGGGTGACTGTCCAGGCAGCGAGATGTCTTTGTCATTTCTAGAGTTTGAAGTTTCTTAGTTCTTGTTTACTTAGGTAATATTATATCTTTCTGGAGTCTTTGATGGAGTTAAGAATAGTTAGTTATAGTTATAGTTTTCCTTAGTTATGATAAAGATTATTGTAACTTTTACTTGATAACTGTTTTGTTATATGTAATTTTGCTATGTTAAAGCCTTTTTTTTGTTTAAACCGAAAAAGGGGAAATGATGGAGGAAGGTCATTGGCTAATAAAGGCACTGCCCTGGCCCATTTTATTGGTTAGAGGATAGGTGGGAGGAGTAAACAAACAGAACGCTGGGAGGAAGAGGAAGTGAGCTCAGAGTCTCGACAGCTTTCCTCTCAGGAGCAGACACCTGAGAGAGACGCCATGCCCCGCTCCCGGCATGAAGCTCCGACCCAGGATGGACTAGGCTAGAATCTTCCCGGTAAGACCGGTTCTCACAGATTATTAGAGATGGGTTGATCGGGATAACAGGATTAGCCAGTAAGGGCTAGGGCTAAAGGGCCAAGCAGTGATTAAAAGAATACAGTGTCTGTGTAATTATTTTGGGCATAAGCTAGCCTGGCAGGCGGCCGGGGGAGCTGAGAACGCAGCCCTGCCGCCCCTATTACTTCAAGACCCCAATAAACTCTTTCTTTTATAAGTTGCCTTGTCATAGTATCTTTTCACAGAAATAAAAAACTAAAACAGGTACTCTGTCTCTGGTTGTTTTCTATTCTCTCTCATACACACAGGCATCCTTTTAACTTTAAATAAAATTTATTGTAAATTTAATGAAGGACATTGGATATTTATTACATATTTGCACATATTATTTAGAGCCTTGTTTCAAAAAGTAAGTCACTGAACATGTCCTATTTTGTTGTGTTCTTTTTCATATAAGTTATTTAACAACATGGAAACTTTTATTTCATTTCAATGGACACTCTAGAAGGTGGTCAAGGAAAGGAACACAGAGAAATATGGTGTCACTTGCTTTCTCAATTTTTTTCAATTGTCATCAGATTATGGTGGTCCTTGGTAACCTATTTGCTTTTTTTTTAATTGTTGTTGTTTTTGGTACCTGTGCTCCAACACCTATGTAGCACCAGCCTAGTGATCACGCACCATCCCCATGTTTTCCTTGAACTCCCATCATAACTGCTAATACCTCTCTGTTAAACTCTCTCTGACCACTACTCTGTTAAGACCCCCAATGCTGTAAGAGGCTTTCAAAGGTCCCTTTGTGGAATCCAAGCTCTTCCAAGTGCATCCTCCAAATTCAGTAAGTTGATGTCTTTGTGAATGATGGTGCTTTTAAGTTATGTTGGAGGCAACAAATTCTTGTTGAAAATAAAAAGCACTTTGAATATTGAAAAATGGTTGTTTATAACTGCATTTCTTAATTTGTTTTTATGCCTTGATTACTACATTTTCAATACAACTTTTTTCAGCCATTCATCCTCAAGATCTAGATTTACATACAGAAAGTTTCTGTTTTTGCGCTCTAGGTTCTCGTATTCAACATTTGCTACCTTAAGACGTTCTAGTTATTTTAGTGAGAGTATAGAGTTTAATGTCTCAGGTCACTATGATCCTTGCCGGGCTAAGCTGTCTATTGATGCAGAGTGGTGGAAACACTCTTGGCTTGAGAACAAAGGAAATTATGTGGGTATCTGAAGTGATCCAGAGTGGGAAAAAGGAATTATTTGTTCACTGGTCCCTCTTAAAGTTTGTAGGAAGAGTACTGGCTGACAATCTGTTTAAAGTCTAGAAATAACAGGTGGGCTTTTTGTGAACTTTGTTTTCTGTTTCTGTTTTAGGTATATAAGTAGCTACTAGTTACATTAATGTTAATATACAGAAGCTTGTACTACAGCTACTAAGGCCATTACTTCTGAGCTGTGAAGTTTTGCTCCTTTGTTTCTGTAAATAAAATTTTTTAAATAAATTAAGTAAATAAACATTTTTGTTATGAAATTCTTTACCTTGTATTCAGAGCACTTGTTTTAATTCTTTGGTATTACTAAACAGAACCAAAGGAGTTTGTCATATCTGTATAAAACTAAATGTTACTGAAACCATGAGACAATACTATTAAAGCTAACATGATGGGGGACTGTTTTAAATTTTATCAATTACTCATGTATGTAATCCACTTTGTACCATAGAGATACTGGTGGCATATTGGAGTGGATGGGGGACTTGGTGAGGGATAGGTAAAGGGGAAGCCAAAGAAGGGGAAGGAAGGGGAACCATGCTTTGTTAAATGAAAAAAAAAATTCAGACAAAACAAGTTAGGGAAAAAAGATGCTGTTCTTTTCATCTCCTTTTTATTCACTTCTGGTCTTCTTGCTAAAGAATGTTGCTGCCAATATGTAGGGTAGACTATTTGATTTAATCTGATCTAGATAGTCTTTCAAAGTCATGCTCAGTCTCCAAAGTGATTCTTCATCTTGTAAATGTGAAAACCAGAAGAAAGCATTGAATTAAGTAATGTAAGTAGTAAGTGTTTATGGATATAATCATATCAAGCAAAATGTGTACATTTAATTGTAAGTTAAATAGAGATAAATTACAATTAAAAATCACTATATTATTTAAACTTCATCAATGATATTTTGCAGAAATGAAATGAGTCATATGAAATGGATAATAATTTGCTACCTGCTAGTTCTCTATGAATATGTAATATGATGTGAAATCTGGGACAATGTGATACAGTTCTCCTGTTTCTTTTGTTTTAAATTGCTTTGAAGCTTTCACTTGTACCTTTCCATACACACTTTTCTCACTGATAATACATTGTTTATCTTACTGTGTCTCAATTTTTTCTCTATAGCTTGTTACATTTAAAATAGTATGACTTGGAGATTTTTGTCATTTTAATCACAATCTCAACTATAGCTGCTGAAATTGAACGTCAGTGATTAGGTCCAAGACAGGCATCAAAATGATTCCAGGGATATAATCACAACTAAAACTAAAATGTTCATTTTTGAAGCTCACAATGATTTGTGATAATAAATAGCCTCAGATCTTATCTTGATAAATATTTGTATGTATCATTACAATTGCCTCTTTCTAACCAACATTCACTGCTTCCATAAGAATTTATTCTTTGTTCAGAAGGAGACTGCCCTCTGCAAAACTTATACCTTATCACTAAAAATATGGTTCTTCATTTTCACACAAATACCTATTTGTTTTATACAGCATCCATAGTGGATTTATGTATTCATTCTGTGTGTTCAAGTATATATTGTTTATGCACACAGCATAAGTTATATATAGCTAGCAGTGGGGAATCCATATGCAATTTTCAGCATTAAAAGACATGGTTAGATCCATGGATTTTTTTTGTATCAGATTTGCTTAGAGTAGATAAATAAGATGCAAACATTTAGCACTATTAACATAAAAAAGCAAATTTCAGCTTTGCATCATAGTGATACAGCTGTTCCTCTATGTAGATCCTGAAAAACCCATTATGAACTGAAAATGTCTTCAGTCTAAAATGCATTAATCACCCCTAACTGGCAGAGAATCGTGGCTTAACAGCACAACTCAGTGTATATACGGTATAGTTGTTTACCTGTGCTTGAGTGGCGGAGTAAGTAGTGTAGCTCGTTTTTCATGGCTGACATTATAGAAAAGGTAGATTGTGGCAATATAACTGTTTTCATATATATATATATATATATATATATATATATATATATATATATGTAGAAGAAGATTCAGAGTGACCATACACCCAGTTCTACCTCATAAAATGGAATAAATGTCTTCTTCTCCTTTTTTTTTCTTTTTTTTGGTTTTTCGAGAATAGCTTTGAATCCTGTCCTGGAACTAGTTGTTGTAGACCAGTCTGGCCTCGAACTCACATGAAAAGAAATGGGGTTTGATTTCATCTAATATCTTACAATCATGACATCTTCATTTTGGGAGACTTAATGACTGAGTATTTAGTGTTTATGTTTTACAGGTGGGTTTTTGTTACTGGAGAGAATATTGTTCTTTAGCAAATTTTCATATTTTTCTGTTCTTCATCTGTATAATAACTTTACTGCAATGTTCTTAACATTGTCTATTATGATCATGCCTCAGTTTGATCCAGACAATACTGAATTTTATCTTACCGAGATGGACAATTATTAAAAATTATCAATTATATTATCAACAATAGACAAGGTGGAAACATTTTTTTTTCTTTCCAGAGATTCAAAACCATGCTTTTGTCAAATTCATTTATACATAATTGGTAGGCATTCCTGACAAACACGCTAATGTGTTTGCTATTAAAAAAAACACCAGAACTCTAAACTATTAAATACATTTAGTCACATAGCTTGATCAATTAACAGTAAAACTTAATTGACCAATGTATCATATCATGAAATCTTTAAAATTGTCATATAAGCATTCTAACTAAGAAAACTAGAGACTGGGAATGCTTTGTATCTTCATAATTATCATTTTAGTTGTATTACTAGAGATAATCGTTTTTAAAAAGGAAATGATATTTCAAGGTAATATGCCAAGGCTATGGGCAGCTACAAGATTGCAAACAAAGTCTTAAATAATTCAAAAGGATGTACCTGTGATTATGTTAAACTAAAAATGTATTAATAAAACAGACCTATGATTTGATAAATTCTATTCTATGTTTAAAAAGTCATATGCAGCACCACAATTGCTAGGTTTTTTGTATCCCTCTAGTCTTTCATAAAGATTATATGAATCAGCAGCATATTGAACCATCAATGAAACAAATATTTGAGTTCTTTAACTCAAGTGATATAACTTGAACAACAGACAAAATCTGTTTACAGAGCCCATTAAATTCTCAGAACCTTCAATTTTGCCCAGAAGGAGTCAGAAGATAAGATGTGACAACTGACAGACTGAGCATCATGTCATGAAATTTTTCCTTTGCTACTTAATTGTCTAGTATCTTGAAGGCTTTCATGTTTTAGACTTTACTTACAGATGTTTATCTCTGAAGGAAAGCAGTTATAGAAAAGAACAACACCTCTGTGAGTCCCAGATAAAGTCCATGAAATTGGAGAAAGTTTTGATATACCCCTAGTAATAAAAGTTACCTTTCCAATTAACTGAAAATTGTGCTACAGTTCTGATCCATAATTTAAAAAGAGTGTGTGTATGCAACAATATCACAGTTTCACGTGATCATGGGATTCTAATTCTAGAATGGAACTTTAAAATGAACTGTTGTAAGTCCTCCATTTTGAAAATGAGAAAGCATGCATTATGGTTTAATTAATTAGAAAGCATTTTCCTAGTTTTATTACAAGATAATAATAAACAAAACTGATTCTTAGAAAGGAAAATTGTGACTAAATAGACTTGTAAAGGTCTGTACTGGAGAATGAAGATAAAACTCAGTCAGTCCTTTCAATAATAGGTATGTCACTTACTAGCACAGGATTTTCATAGTATAGAAAGTCTTAATTGTGTAGGATCCAAATACAGATTTTCAGCTATATTTATGTATATTAGCGTATATTAAGACTTAACTTAATTTTTTAAAGTAATAATGTTATTCGTTCACCTGAGGAAATGAACTAAAAAATGAAAGACAGAAATATTGAACTTTAAGTTCCTATAATTGAGGAATACTTTGCACTACTTATTTCATGATTAATTTACTGATTTTCTGTATTTTTGGAGGAAATAAGGCTTTTCTATTTTTAGAATTTAAAAGAGCCATTAAAAGGCATGAAGTCACTGTGGGTTTTCAGAATTCTAATTAAGCAGAAAAGCCTTGAGGTCAACTTCTAATATATAAGTGGCATATTATCTGAAAACATCGGCTCAGATTTTACCAGCAAGAGGAGTTGTTGATCCAGAATACCTTTATAGAATTCCAAAATTTTATACTTTTTCAAAGTAGGAGCTGAGCTGATAAATATGTCGAAGTTGAATGAAATATACCGGATTTAGCTTATGGTAAATTCTTCTTTCTCTAGCTTGCATTCACGAAACTCATTTCTATCCCTGATTCCTACCACAATACTCTCGATGTTGTTTCTTTTGTGTTGGCCAAAAGAAAAAGTCACTCTCAGTTCACTGATATGAGCCAGAGTCTTCAGGCATCCATGGAAGTCACAAGTTTGACTGATAAAATCATCATTGAGATAATTATAATCTGGAAAATTTAAAAGTGGATTGCTAATTGTTAGTCAAATTGTATAGAATTAAATAATACTGTCAGAATTATGCTGAAGAAGTTGGCACAGAAAAATAAAGCCATAAGATACAAAGAGAAGCAAGACTGTCAAGAGAGCAAGAGGGTTTTCAATTTTTGAGACACAATTTCCCCATATTTTAAGAGTTCAGGTTCAGATAGTTGAAAAGTGGGAAATACATTTTTATAATTCATTTTATCCATCTCCCTGTTTTCCTTGATTGCTTGCCAAATTTGTCCCGACTTCCAATGCTAACAAAAGTGAACAGTAGTAGTCTGTGCTCTAAATTAAGATATGGTCCATGAGCAGTTCAAGTATACTTGAAACAAAGCCATCCAAATTAGAGACATAAATTGTCTTACCATGAGTTTTTTCTAGATGCCTTTGATGTTATACAATTTTAATAAGAATTATGATTCTGAACTTACAAAATTATTTTTCATAGATAGCTGCAGTTTATAATATATCTAATTAACAACATATTTCCACAAACAATAGTTTATGTTGTGCATTGAAGCTATAGAATTCTGAGTTGGTATTGGGATCAAATATACTATAGCAATAAAATATTTGGGGATTTGCAATACAACAAATGAAGATTTTGCAGTAGATATAAAAGACTTTTATATATCTTTTATATATCTCTTTAAGAACAACATATTCTCGGCATTAGATAATTACGCTATAACTAAATCCATCAAGATCGATCTTCAGTAAAGACAAAAAGTTCATTCTGTTATCTTTATACTTCCATGCCTAGCAGGCTTATGATTTCATATTACTATGAAGTTGATAGAGCTCTTAATTTTTAGAAAGGTTTACTATATTCTAAGAAATATGACACATAAAATTTTTGCATCTTTAACATAGGAATATATCTTTTTACCTTGTCATCCAGTGAATTAATTATTCTATATTTTGAGGATCAGTGTGCCTTAAGAAAATGGCATATGATTGGGTTCATATCATGACAATCAATGCATGAGTTACTGGTTTCATGAATAGTCTGAGGAAACTAAGTCTGGGCCGGCTGATTTCTATTCCTTGGTTGGGCACATGATCAGAAGGTGAAAAGTGTCTTCTTGAACATATAACTACTCTGTTTTTACTTTATAAACAAAAGTATTATTTTTAAATTTAAGAAAATAAAATAAATATAATTTTTCTAGGAAATACATTAAAACCAAATTTAAAAAATATTTTTATAAACTCTTTTGGTTACTTGTACAAGAAGGGAATGACAGAAAATAGGATCAACACAACTTTAACGTTGGAAGTTGTCAGGTATCAATGAAAAACTCAAAGATGTAGTTAGCCCCTTGCTTTGAAAGACAAAGAAGCAAGCCATTCATGAACACTGATGACTATGGGCTGGCAGTACCAAGTAAACTCTACTCTCTGCTAGTAGTGAGACCACTAGGCTTGACTACATCTGGAATTCTGATCAGGGTTCTTTTACTTTCTTTGTGTGTGTGGGGGGGGGCACATGAACTAGTCATACTTACCATGTTCATTTCCTTAGCTATGAGTTTTATATTCAGTCTTGGGAAATGGATTCCTGAATCACGTATTTTCTTAGTTACTGTTCTGTACTTCATTTGCTTACCTTATTGTGGGCTAGGATCTAGACTTTATTGTGGTACATGGAAATAAAACCTGAACACCAGTGATGTGACTTGGATTTTATAATATATATCAGATGGAGAAAATCACCTTTGCTATACAGGAACTTGAACTTCCTTTTCCTTGGCTACCTTAGATATAAAGTGAGTATAATAATAGCATTTACTTTGTAAATGATCATGTGAGAGCAAAACACTGTTAAACATCTTGGTGTTCACAATTAAACACTGACTCTGACTAATGTTGATCTTTCTGTACCTAGAAACTGTACATTACTCAAAGTGTGAATATCTGATAAAAGGTGGTTGGTGATAGAGAGATAGCCTGTGTTAGTTGATTTCCCATCACTGTAAACTCAGACCTGACAGAAACAATAGGAATAACTTCTTTTGTTTCATGTTTTCTGAATGATCTAGTTTATTAAAGAGAAGTAAATGTGTTGTGTCTCTACATGTGATTGTAGGAGCATGGCATAGACAGAGAGCAGAAAAAGAACAAACTGGAATCCTGATCTTATATTTTATTGTTTTATTAAGCATTCTTTTCTGAATGGAATGCTCATTTGTTGATTTATTTTCAGGTTTATATTTAATGTTGTTTCAAATAAAATACTTTCTTTAACTATTACTTCATACCATCTTTATCCCTAAAGACACATTCCAGGTATCCTCCCTGATATCTCTTAGGGTTGGCTTGGTGAAGTCTCTGTTGTTATCCTTTGAGAAAAACCTCAGGACATTTACATGTGTGTGTGTGTGTGTTCAGATGTGCAATTGTACCTATATAAATATCAGTGCTTCAGGGTATTTGCATTTCTGCATGTGTGTGTGTGTGTGTTTGTGTATTTATATGTGCACACATGCCCATGTATACATTAGTGCATCAGAGCATTTGTATCTCTGGGTGTGTTCATACGTGTAGTAATAAGGAGCATCGGGGCTGTGTCCCCAGCACCCCGGCTGCCCACATGGCTAGCTTATGCTCCGAAATAACAACACACAAACTGTATTCATTTAAACACTGCTTGGTCCTTTAGCTCTAGCCCTTACAGGCTAATTCTCACATCCCGATCAACCCATCTCTAATAATCTGTGAGCACCGGTCTTACCGGGAAAGGTTCAGCATGTCTAACCTGGCGGCTTGCTACATCGCATGCGTCTGCCCGGGAGAGCAGAGCATGGCATCTCTCTCAGGCGTCTGCTCCCGAGAGAAGAGCTGTGGAGTCTGAGCTCACTTCCTCTTCCTCCCAGTGTTCTGTTCTGTTTACTCCTCCCACCTATCTTCTAACCAATGAGGGCCAAGCAGTTTCTTTTTATTTAACCAATGACCTTCCTCCATCATTTCCCCTTTTTCGGTTTAAACAAAAAAAAAAGGCTTTAACTTTAACATAGCAAAATTACATATAACAAAACTGTTATCAAGTAAAAGTTACAATAATCTTTATCATAACTAAGAAAAACTATAACTAACTATTCTTAACTCCATCAAAGACTCCAGAAAGATACAATACTACCTAAGCAAACAAGAAAAAAGCAACTTTTAAAACTCTAGAAATGACAGAGACATCTCGCTGCCTAGACAGTCACCCAAAGTTCCTCTGTACCGTTGGGGCATCCATCTTCAGCCTTCAGGCCCATGGTATCCAGCAGACATTTCCATAAAGCAAGAAAATTCAAAGTCAGTTCAGTCACTATCTGTTGTGTCCTGCAGAATGTCTCGCAGACTCTTTCATGAATCAGGAATCCCGAAAGATCATCTCACCTTAGGCAAGTTCAGTAGTCCTCTCTCTGAGGGTTCTCTGTGTCCAGTTTATGCAATAGTCCAGGCAAGAGCAGTTTCTTGCCCAAATGGCTATCAAATTCCATAAAGATCCTCTTCGATGCCCATCTTCTTCCTGAAGTAGATTGGTGCTGCCAAGAGCAGAGTGTCTCATTGTCATGAAAAACCCTAAGTTATTAAAACATTAAATGTCCTATTCTGTAATCTTTGAAAGACACGAAGAATGTCTATCTAAAATATATCTCTATATATCTAGAAAATCTAACTAACATGACTACAAGCTTTACTATTATTGATGATTATCCATTAACAACCTATATTTCTTAATTATACAGTACATATTTAAATGAACTACACAATCACAATACCTTAATCAAAATCAGAAACACTTATACATATAACAAAATTGACCTTAAATCTCTATCAATAAAGCAAAATCTATACTAATGTAAATTATTCATATCTATATCATATCCCCCTTTAAATGTAAAAGAACATTTATAAACATTTTTTGGGAATATGGGCGCAGTTATTTCTCTCCAAACTGCTTCCTGCTGAATTGGGGGCGTCGTTAATTAGGTCTTTCATGGTATAACCTGTGTGCTAGTTTCATCTCAGTTGGCAGTTGAGCGAAGCAATTTTCTGAAGATGTTCACATCAACCCTTCAGGAGGGCGTGGTCCATCATACCATATCAGGATAAATGCAATCCACAAGGTCTGATCCTCTGTGAAAACAGAAGAAGAATCTCTTTTCCAAAGTATCATATTCTTAGATCCAAATTCAAAATATCGATGTTGGATTAGTTCAGCAGCATTTATAAACAAATATCTTTTAGTAGCTTTTGCTCTTTCCTCAGCATTCAAACAATTCAAAGAGAGCATAATAGCATACAGTATCAAAAGTCTCTGTGTATTTTCCATCATCGTGCGGCTTTATTTTAACTCTATTTTGTTTAATTTTACTTTTATTTTTTGCTTTTAGAGACAGGTTCTCTGTATCTTTGACCTGGAATAACTCTGTAGACCGGGCTGTCTTTGAACTCTCAGAGATCCGCCTGTCTCTGCCTTCCAGGCATTGGGATTAAAGGTGTACACTACTACACCTTGAACTCACAGAGATCTGTTTGTCTCTGCCTTCTAGGCACTGGGATTAAAGGCATGTGCTACCACACCTTGAAGTCACAGAGGTCAATCTCCCTCTGCCTTCCAAGTGTTGGGATTAAAGGTGTGTACTACCACACACACAACTCTCTTCCTTTTTTTTGTTTTGTTTTTTACTTTAAGAACTTCAACTTTTAGTCTGCATATATTTTTAATACCTGTAAACCATTTAAAAATTTTCTTTGTCTTTGAATCTCTCTTTACTGTATATCTCTCTTGTTCTGACCACATGAGTCATGGGTTCTCGGGATTTGTTGTGGTTTGAAAGAAATTTAATTTACCAAGCAATCTCAGTAGGACTAAAGCCGTGGCTTTGACGGCTGGATCCAGCTATCTTCTAAACAATGAGGGCCAAGCAGTTTCTTTTTATTTAACCAATGACCTTCCTCCATCACATGCGCACATTTGTCTACGTATACATGAAGTCATCAGGTGTCTTCCTCAAACATCTCTTTCTTATTTTTGAGACAGGTACTTCACTGTAACTAAACCTCAACAATTGACTAGGTGACCTAATCAACGGGATCTATGGACCTTTTCATCATTGACTTCTCAGTGTTAGGGTTCTAACCAATCAAGGGTGCATGCTGTGCAGGACTGTTTTCATGGGTTCTCAGGATTTGTTGTAGTTTGAAAGAAATTGGCCAGCAAACAGAGTGGCTCTATTAGGAGGCATAGCCTTGTTGGAGTACATGTGTACTGTGGAGGTGGGCTTTGGGTCTCATAAATGCTCAAGCCATCTACAGTAAAATAAATCACTACCTGTTGCCTGCAATATGTAGAACTCTCAGCGCTTTCCCCAGCTCTATTTTGATCTGCATGCCAACATGGTTTCACAATGGTAATGGATTTAATTGTAAGCCATTTTATTAAATGTTTTATTTTAAAAGTTGCCATGGTCATCCTGTCTCTTCACAGCATTAGAAACCCTTACTAAAACAGGATCCAAATGCAGAACCTCAAGCTTGTGTCAAGCATTTACCCCTAAGTCATTTCCATAGGTCAAATCAATTATTCCACTATTATATGTAAGTAGACTGAAAAAATTCCCCAGGGAACTAGAATCATATTTTCTCATTATCAACCTCTGTTGTATTCTACGCATGTAAAACACTACTAATTAGTGCATGCTTCTTTGAAATTGAACCCATGTTAAGATTACACAAACTGCATGGTTGTCAAGAGAGCTTGCAGGTCTCCACATACAACAAAAGTTACATTGATGAATGCAGACTTACTTTTGAAGAAATCAATGATGAGAACCAGCAAGAGACTGTGACCAATAGTAAAACAGGCAATCTGTATTTTTCCCATAAAATATCTTTAATCTATGATGGAAAGTCAGATTTTTCCACAAAATTATGACAGTTTTATTCATCATTTATATATTTTTTTTCAGGGAGCTTCAAAATTTCAGGAATCTTGGTTCATGTTTTTTTTCTTCAATGTTAGTTATAATATATAATAAGTTGGCCTCACAATGGTAATATCAATTATTCTACATTCTTATTTAGATAATTATGTATACTAATCATATTAAGAACTAAAAACTGTGAGAATAATATACACAAAGGCTAACCTCTATGCTTTTTTAACTAGGCATTAAGCTGTAGATAAAGGTAATAAGAATACTTAAAGGTATATTTGACAATGCAATTAGATAAAAAAGGCATTTCAATTATTTTAAAGAAGGTAAAGGGTTCTTTTTTGTGACTGCTTAGGCTAGACATCAAAAGGCAAAAAAGATGAACGACTTTTGAAAATTGGTACTTTAAGTAACTATCTAAAAGAATAAGTGACAACCAAGCTTTGGATAATATAGGGAATTTATTATTGGTGAAATTTACTGCACACATGCTTTCATAACAAATCAAGGAGAAAAGCTATACATGGTTATTCATAACAGCATTTGTTTATATTATAAATTATAAATATGACCTCAGCTCAAGCCAACTATTAGGATATTTGAAAGATTCTGTTTTTCTAGATCAATTAAATAGTTTTGCTATATATATTATGTCATTAAATATATTTAATTAATACATTTTATAATCATTTCATAAAATGACTGTACCTATTAAGATAATATGATCATAATTGCATTTTTAAATGTTTTGACTTATTAAAGTTGACATTATAGCTCAGTTTTCCTAAGATAACTCAATAATGCAATGTGCCTGTGCACATATCATGGTTAAAGTTTTTGGCAGCTTGGTACAAACCTGGATTATCTGGGTATATGCAATCTTAGTTGAGAAAATGCCACCATCAGTTTGGCCTACATGTGAATATGTAGGTCAATGTATTGATTAATGACTGATGTTAGAAGGGCCCAGTCCACTGTGAGTGGTACAACCACAGGAGGCATCATCCTATTATATAAGAAAATTTAACTGATTAAGTCAGGAGAGCAAGCCAGTAAGCAGCATTCCTTCATGATATCTCCTTCAGTTTCTGTCTCTGGGTTCCTTCTTTGCCTCCCTTCAGTAAAGGACTGTGATTGGGACATATGAACCAAATAAACCCTCTCACCCTTAAATTGCTATTTATCATTTATCATAGCAGCAGAAAGCACTAGGGTACTACATCAACTGAAAATCATCAAGGTGAATATCAGGATCATTTACTTGTTTTACTCTCTTTTCTACATCCTTGTTTGGAATCAATCTAAATTGCTTCTATGACATGTTTGGCTCTGTGTATTGGATTTGTTTCATTTATATTTAGTTTGTTTATTCATCTATTAAACACCCATGGAGTGTCTTGAGTTCTGTGGTGGTTATTTTTCATTGTCTATCTGATGGTATTAAGGAACATTTAATGAGCATACTTTCTGGTGTGTCTGTAAACATAATGAAAAGATTAGATGGAGATGAAAGAAGACATTCTATGAATGTTAGTGGCTCCAGCCTCAGGGTCTAGGTTCTTGTGCTAAGTGGATAGGAGAATGAGGAAGCCAGTCAGTTATTAGCATTTTCTTTGATCATCTGTTTCTTGATTTTCAAGGTGACTCCCAACAATGAGCTATACACATGGTTACACTTTCCAATCATCATTGAACCATGTCCTCTTAAACCAAAAGCAAAATAAGTATTTCTTGCCTTAAGTTATTTTAAGTAGGAATTTTATCACTAAGATGAAAAATAGTATGCAATATAAGTGATGCTTGGATTTGTGACGCTTCAGAGAGACTATGACTTTCTTGGTCACCATCATGTTTAAGTCCAAGGCAATATAGACTGATAGAGGAGCCAACTATGGTGATGTGCTCAATGCTGAGGGTTTAGTTAACAGCCAACAAGTGTTATCACTTACACAGAATCATATAATATTATAAATAAATCATCATAATACCTAACTTCTCATGTTACTTCTAGTGCACAGTCCCCATTCAAAAATGACCTCAAAATGCACTACTTTGACTCCCATATGTATCAAAAGAAAACCAGTAGCTCTGGGAGAAATCAGCTGAAATTTTAAAATCTGAAAGCCAAATGCAATTTAGTTTACCAATTTAACTCCACTGCCTTTAATATCTGTCTTAACACTTTTTATGATGTACTATGCACTAGCAGTGTACGAGAAAGTAATTTTTCGCCTTTCTGGTACCAAATTTCTCATTTGTTAGGCAACTGTGTGGGAAGACTATTAGCTAATATAACATTTATTCATCAACAAAACAGAAATATAAAGAAAGTGTTTTCCTGTTAGCCAAAATAATTGTCTTAGACAACAAGCTATCTTCCCCATTGTTTTTAGGTAAATTTTAGACTGGATCTCACACAAACTAATTTAAAATTTCTTGACTCCAGGAGTATCTCAGAGAAGATGAAGACAAAGAAGAACAAAAGAATAAATCTGTATGTGTGTATGTATGTTATAATATATACATATTTAATAATATATATTAAATAAAAATTTATGTATAAAGGTGTAACACCATTTTGAAATGTGGCCATGATGAGAGTTCAAGTAACTGAGGATTCAGTTTGACTCAGATAGAAAACCACCTGGTATTCCTGCAGGCATACGTAATCATGTAGAAGAGACATTGAAGAAACAAGAGGAATGTCTGCTTCAACACAGCTGTTTTATCATAATCTCATCAGTTATCAATCAAGGAATAATCTGGCCTTTGAGAGTTAAAGGACATGTATCCTCAATCTACAAATAGTTTATGTAATTCATTTGAAATTTTGTAAATGGCATAGACTTCAGATATCTTTCTCAGTCTGCCTGTAAAATGGTAGTGCAAGGTAGGGAAAGCAGGTTACACTAAGAAATACCATCTTTTTGGTTATGTTCCTAGATTGATCCCCAGTATTTGAGGTAGATTCTGGTACAGTCTGTTCTTTCTTTGAAAAAACTTCTAAGGCTGGAGACATAGTTCCATTACTAAAAGTAGTTATACTCAAATCCTGAAGACTAGAATTTGAATCTGCAGAATACACATAAAAGCTGAACACCTAATGTTATGTTTGTCATCCCAGTAGTCTGGTGATATGGGACACAGAAAACAAATAATCTTCAGAGACTCATTAGCCAGATAGTCTGATATATTCATCAAAAATGAAAAAAAAAAAACAACCAAAAACAGTAGAAATACTAACTATAACAGAATGGAAGACAAGATCTGACCATGAAAGTTGCCTTTGGACTGCCACATACACACAGTCTATGTTAAAGCCTTCCTTTTTCTTTAAACAGAAAAAGGGAAATGGTGTGGGAGGCCTTTCTGAATGTGTTAATTTTATTTGTTAATGAATAAAGAACTGCCTTGGCCTAGATCATGGAAGGAGGAAGGCAGAGTCAGAGAGACACCACTGAGTTGCCAGAGTCAGACATGCCAAATTTTGTCAGTAAGCCACTGCCACATGGTGATACACAGATTTATAGAAATGGGTTAAATTAATTTATAAGAATTAGCCAATAATAAAGCTAGAGCTAATGGGCCAAGCAGTGATTTAAATAATATGGTTTCTGTGTGATCATTTTGGGTCTAAACTAGCTGGGTAGCCGGGATAAACAAACAGTCCCTCCTCCTATATAAATGCATACTAATATCCATATACATACACACATTAGTAAACAAAAACTCAAAATATGAATGAATTTCATGGCCAAACACTGAAACTTTCTATACCAAAATAACCATGTAGTCTTAAACATCTTAATAAAATAAGTACTATAAATTTCTAAATGGAAGAATTACAATGGTAGGTTAAGAGTTACATATCCCTGGCAGGGCGATGGTGGCGCACGCCTTTAATCCCAGCACTCGGGAGGCAGAGGCAGGCGGATCTCTGTGAGTTCGAGACCAGCCTGGTCTACAGAGCTAGTTCCAGGACAGGCTTCAAAGCCACAGAGAAACCCTGTCTTGAAAAACCAAAAAAAAAAAAAAAAGAGTTACATATCCCACAATCCCAGAGAACTTAGACAACAATGAAGACATTAAGAGAGACTTAGATCTAATCTATATGGGAAGTGGGAAGTAGAAAAAGACAAGATCTCCTGAGTAAATTGGGAGCATGGGGACTTTGGGGGAGGGTTAGAGGAGGGAGAGAAGAGGAGGGGAGTGGAGCAGAGAAAAATGTAGGACTCAATAAAAGTCAATTTAAAAAAAAAAGAGTCACATATCCTGAAAGAGAAATACATTCTGAGAATATAATGAGAATAGAGAATAATAAAATAAATGAGATTAAAAACAATATTCATGGTAAAGGAGGTGAACAAGTGCTTTGTTCTGAAACCACAGAGAGAAAATAATCCTTAGATAAAAGGAAAGAGAAATTACCAAGAAACAAACAAAACCTAAAACAAGTTCATTATTTATATCATTGACTGGAAAGATATATTAATGTAAGAAAAAATTGAATTATATCAATCCAAGAATTCAAATGAAAACTAAAATTAGTTCAATACAGAAATAGATCAAGGAAGTATGGTAGCCTACAAGGAATGCAAACTTAGGTACTTTTCTAGTGCCACACGAAGTTCAGCAATGACATGCTAGTGTGCTGTATTGCAGGATGCCAGTGTGGTGATTAATTTGACTTGGAAAACCCATTAGCTTCTACAAATAAAAAGGTACACAGTGCATTAAAGATGGGATATAAGAAGAGTGAAATTGGCCGCATTTCTTTGTAATGAGGGATCTGTTTTTAGAATGTACTGTAAATAAAAAGCTTCCCTTCCTCTAATTCCTCCAATGTAATTCCACCCCAATCTGCCAAAGAAGCAGAATTTAAATCTCCTTACATCTGCAGCCAAGAAAAGCACTAGCTAAGTATTTATAAATAGAAAGCTACAGGTGGAAATCAAAGGGAGTGGAGATATTTATCAGCAATAAGTATAGTAGGAAGCTAGAAGCTTGTACAGATGACTGATAGGAAAGCACCCTTAATTCTACTCTGGTCAAATTACTGCTTTGGGGCTAGTATGAATACAATAATAATCACCAAAAGTGATAAGAACCTGAAGTAGTCAGGGGCCAGTCTATTGAGTCTATACTAAAATCAGTCAAGCTCACAATAAAATGCATCATAAACTATCAGAAGAGAGATGATTAGGCGATCCAAGTGGTCCTTGATGAAAAGAACTAGATACACCTATGATGCTCTGCTACCTTGCATATGTACTGACCCAATAGAAATACTAACTATTGTTAGATTTGTTCATGGTTCAATAGTTACTTTGTTATGTAACTCATTTTAACTTGCTTTTGTATTTGTTTTGTTTGAAACATAACCTTGGTCTGATCTAAAGATCATAGAAATCTGTTGTGTCTGCCTCCCAGGTGTTGATATTAAAGGTGTATGCCTCCAGATTTTGTTTCAGTTGCTTTTAACTCTCAACTTGACAAATTCTAGAGTTTTTTGAAAAGGGACTTAAAACAAAGCATTCCCAGGTTCAGAGTGACCTGGGAGTATGTCTGTGGGGACTGTCTTAATTATTAGTTGAATATTAAGTATTAATATCAGTTAGCAATATTCCCTGGCTGAGTAGTCCTGGACTGTGAGCCAACAAGTAGCATTCACTAAGTCAAGATTGCTGCTCTGAGAGAGCTTAATACTAATACAACACAATAGACAGAAAGACTGGAGTTCAGTATGTTCTAATTATTGCTATTGTCAAATTTTCACAATGGCTTCAACCATATCTGCAAATCCCATGTCAAACTTAGGGACCAGGTCTCTCCCTTTACCTTATGTTACCCAACGCCTTTGTCCTGACAATGAGCATGTGGGAAGATCAGGGAATCTCCACCAACATTCAGTACTACTGACAACCCTTTCAAAGTAGAAGGAAACCTTAAAATTTGGGATTCTCTCTGGTTTCTTTCTTTTTATTTTCATATGTTTATTATATATTCATGTATGTATGCGTATTTGTGTGTGTGTGTGTGTACATGTGACCCAAAACTGATATGAGATGTCTGTCTAGATCAATGTAAACTTTGCTTGTAGAGACAGGGCTTCCTAATTGAACACGGACCTTTTCCCCTGTTGCTAATCTAACTATTCAGCTAACTAACTATTTAGCTTGTCCAAGAATCATGCTTCTCTGTCTCCCTAGTGCTGAGATTACAGGTGCTCACCACAGAATATCTTATTTTGTGTAGATTCTGAAGACTTAGACTTCTGATCACACACTGGAATGGCAAGTATTTTACCCACTGAGCTATATCTGCAGCCCCACAAGCCACTTTTAGTGTTAGTTTGCTTCCCCTCTTTTTAAAAAAATAGTTTAGTTTTTTCATAGAATATATTCTGATTGTTGTTCTCCATGGTAGTTTGAATGTAATTGGCCCTCATAAGCCCATCAGGTGTTGACACTGTTAGGAGGTGTGGCTTTGTTAGAGTAGGTATGTATGTGTTGGAGGAAGTGCATTACTGTGGGGTGGGCTTTGAGATCTCATGTATGCTCAAGCTATTCTGAGCATTTCAGTTCACTTCCGGCTGCTGATGGTATCAAGATGTAGCTCATTTCCACCCTTTGTGTTGCCATGGCAAGTGGCTCAGCTTATTATTGCTTTAATGGGGGAGGAGTTTTTTAATTATTGCTTCTGTTGGGGAGGAGTTTTTAGAATAGAAGAAGAAACATGGACAAGTTAAAAGTATAATAGGATTATTAGAGTAGAAACAGAACAATAAAGAGCACTTGAAGAGCACTAGCCTGTCTTGGTGAAATTATTGTAGAAATCCTCTAGTTATTATAGAAATCCTCTAAATACTCTTCACTTCTGAGAAACATTTCTCCTTTAGGACATTTGGTAGGGACTGGAACCTGTCTTTTAGCCTTTACAGCCTGTAGTTTTTTGTCTGAGGGTAAGACCCTTTGAAACTTCCCCCTTTTATCTTAACATGTCCATTGGTATTACTGTTTTTCAAGTCTTATAGTTGTCTATACTACTTATATTTAAATACTCTCATATCCTATTCTATCTTGTGTCCTAAACTTTACATCATTATTAGCCTGGCTTTTGTATTCTACTATGTCTCTATTCTTTAAAAAGATAATTTGAACTCTGGTACATATTGAAAATAAAAAAACAGAAAAAATCAAAACGTTCAAAGCACAGTTTCTAGCATCAAAAGATTAACATTCTACTAGAGAAGACAGGCAGAAAGTCAAGAAAATCAATTCTTGTACAGTGTAGAAATGACAGTGTTAAGAGAAAAAAATGAGATATAATTGATGACTTTGCATTAAAATTAATGCTGTTGACATTATAGAAAATTTATCTAAGCATTCATTGCTTCTGAAAAACAGGACATGTGCAGAAACCCTGTTCTCTTTTTCACTATGCTGCACTTACACGTACCAAAGCTCTGTTGCCAAATCTCCATCTAAAAACTTGCTTCCTTATTTATACATGTTTATATGTATGTATTTAAGTACCATGTTAAGCCTTCTCCTCTCATATGGCTAAATAAAATTTTGTAGTTTGGGTCACAGTGCAATCTATTTTCCTTAAATGAAACACTAAGGCAGTGTGTCCCAATTAAAGATTGGTTTCTGTTTCATATGCTCTTTCCAGTTTTTTCTATATCTAACAATGTGTGATTCCAGTTATTAATATGGCTTCATTAATTAAAAAACAGAAGTGGCTATGCACTATCAAGACAGTGTTCAATCTTCAGAGAATCCTGCCAACAAGAAGTTTAAAAATATTTGAAAAACAAGTTTCAATACTTCTACTTTTAGTCATTGTTTTGCACTGTATCTTGTTTCCAACACAGTTCATCTAGGGAGATTAGTCTTAAGTGTATGTCTTCCTGCATCCAGTCTTCTGGAAGTGCCTCTGACCACAGAGCATGAGGCAATCCATGCCCTCTTAACCAAGGCTCAGCTGCACGTCTGGCTTGTTTCTCTTCTAGACAGCATGTGCTTGGCATCACACTTTCATTCAGGTTCCAGAAGTACTTCATTCTCAACACAGGACTCTTTCCCTCCTGTCTCCATGTTGATCCTCTCATGCTGTGTGAATGTGTCCACATGAAATTACTTTTTTTCCAATCATTTACAATATGCTCTTTTTTGAGTATATCTCTGAAGCATCTGCCATTATGTCTCTGTCTTCCGTGTTATAGAAATAAATGTTACATATTTCAGTCACAGTGCTAAAGATTTCATCTAACCAAACAGCTTTTTCTTTCCCTCTTTGAATAAATGTCAACATTTTTCATTCTTTGTCTCTGTTCCCTGTATACCCAACAGTCTTCTCATGAATAAGTTCAATGTATTGATATCAGCAGTCTTTTGTGTCATTTGTCTTAGGCTGATTCAGCATTTTCATTTTATTAGCAATTCTGTTATTTTGTAAGCAAGTCATTAATGTAAATGACTTAAAAGTTTACATTAGCAGGACTTGTTTTCTTCAGTAAGTTTCTTCAAAGTCTCCAAGCTTCAATATTCAAAGGAATTAATGTAAGTTAAAGTTAGAAATATCAGACTGGGAGACAGTTTGATCAATAAAGTGCTTTCCTTCAAACATGGGGACTTGGATCTGAGCTCAAGCCCCAGGATCTGTGTTTAAGAAAAATCTGATGGTGGTGGTGTGTTTTCATAATCCTCAACACTGAGAAACAGAGCTAAGCAGATTCCTGATAGCCACCCAGCATATCATACTTGGTAATTTCTAGACCTGTAGACCAGTTATATAATCTGTTTGAAAAATAAGAATCATAGCCAAGGGTTTCCTCTGGACTTCAACCTGTCTTCCCAATAAGTACATGTATCACTGCATACACAAAGACAGACAGACATATACATACATGTACTAAATAACATTATAAAAACAAATGAGTAATCATTTTCATGTATAGCAACATATTCCTTTTATTATTTCACTTAGAATGTAGGCTTATAACAAATCCTTCAGGCCAATGTAACATTTCTATTGATGAGCAAATGCCCTTTGGATCAGGATGAACTACATTCCTCATGGTTTTTACTGAAAACTCTTTGCACATAAATCTAGTCCCAAAATGCCACCACTAGATAAGCCATCTGTTATCTCTAAACTGTGCTTAAAAATCTGGATGAAAGAATGCTGACTATTGACTAAAAATACGTAATTAAAGTTCTGCTCAGCAAATAGAAAATCTAATATAAGGAAGCTGCTATCATTTTTCTCTAGAAATCATCCTCTTGATTTAACAAGTAATTCCTTTCTGCTCTCATAAAAGTAAATATTATTGAACTTACTTACATGATTTAACATTGAATAAATAATCATTACACACGCCTAAATTGGAAGGAAGCTGTTGTTCTAGATTTATTTAGTTCCTATGGGTTAGGAAAAATGAGAAATTTTGTGTGTCTAGGAAGTGTTGACAAATTCTGTGGTTTGATACCCCTCCTCCAACTGCTTTTGGTTTTGTGGGGTCCCCACATCTGTTGTAGGAACACTGCCAATAGGTCATATTTAACATATTCATGTGAAGGCAGACGTTAAAAAGAAATATCACATTAGCTCAGAATTGAGTACAGTAAAGGGTTATTTATTTAGAGGTAGACTCACAGATCACAGTCCTCTGAATGAATGGAAAAACAGGAAACAAATGCAGCAACATAAGAGAGAGAGCACATGTTAATCAGCATTTAAAGAACGAGGTCACGCCCAAGCGGGCTGGTATACTAAAGGCTATTGGCTGAAGGAGTTCCTACAGCACCTCCCCTTTTGTTTACATTGCAAAGTTCTAAGCCTAATACAAAATGATACAGCATAAGAACAAACGTCAAGTATAAAAGTAAGAATACAAGCAGCATAAGCAATATCAAGTAAGAAACATATGACAAATGTTTCAATAATTATCCTATCCTAGAGTATCTAAGTCTTGTATTATAAATAACTTGGCCAAGTCATCTAATCTTCAACCCAATCAAAGACCTGAGAAGGGAATTAATATTACTTGAGTAAGCAGGAAGTATATTCAAATAGCTTCTAAAATGTGCAAAAAATGACACAGACAACTGGCTAGCTGGGCAATCACCCAAATTCTCATTTGCAACATTAGAGCAACCAACTTTGGCTAAGGCCTAGAGTATCTGACAGACCAGGAAATTTTTCAAAACTGTCTTACCCCGTCTCGGCAAGATTTGACAGTCTTTTTCTTGTGTCTTGCTTGTCCTGTCTGAATATCATGTATTTTGTCAGAGGTTGATGCATGGGCAGCTCCTTGCCCAAAGGCCAGTTTTACCTAGAAGAAAACAAGCTCCAAGTAGAGTGTCTTCAGTGCTCAACATTCTCTTAGGAGTAGATCTGTGGTGCCAGGAGCAATCGTGCCTCATCTCAACAGAACTCTAAGTTATTTAAATACCCTATTCTACAGTTCTTTGAAGTGGTTGATGATTACCTATCTATGCAGAATATAATCTCTATGTATCTAAAGCACCTGATTAGTCTAACTATGACAAATATGGATGACTATTGACCTATAATTCTTAATACCTATATAACTTAAAGACTAAGACTTCATATTATTATACTAGAAAATCTTTAAACAACTGTGCAACAAATGAGGACACTGACCTCAAAATGTAAACAATGTATAACTATCTTGATCAGAGTTCAAAATGCATAATGCAATATAATAAACATATACTAAATTGTATCAATAAACAAAATGTCTTAAGAAGAGGTAGAAGCATGCATGCATATAATAGTATGAAATAACTTTGCCTAGGTGTACAAATATTGTAGACAAACATAGGAACATATTCAATATAATCTGAATTTGTATCAATATACAAGATACTATACCAATGTAAATTGCTATAAATAATAGCTCACAAGTTTTCACTCTATTACTCACTAATATAATTAGTGTAAGTTCACACTAATTTATCCATTATTCCATTCAATTTCTCTCTTTTTTTCAAAGATGATTCCTGAGTCTAGGAAATTTCCACACCAATCTTTAACCATATAATAATTATAATCAGCCCCTAACTGATGTCCCTAACCCTGAAGACAAACTTTGTTGGGAGAGGGATGTCATCTTCTAAAATTACTTCCAACTCTCATGGGGTTGATGTTCTTTTTATGGTATCCCATGAAAGTAAAATAATGATTAAGTTCCAAGATTACTGTCTGGTATATTTGCAAATAGTTTCTGAGTATTTGGTAGGATTTTTCTGAGGATCCTATTTTAAATTCTGACCAGAACATTCTAAAAAGTTGCACCATTTCAGCTAACCAGGTTGGAAAAAATCTTGAGCAGCTGGCACCCAAAACAGGTCTTATAGTAGTGCTGTCAGCATCATAGAGTCATATCACCCAGGTGGAGTTGTTGTGGAGCCCCATCTTCTTCTTGGACACTTCAAAGACTAATGCAAGAAAATTCATCATTCATTGTGGAAAAGTTAAACATTATTTAACTTAACTTTTAATTATTAAAAGTTAAACATTATTGAATATAGACATATATTCAATGAAAGGTATTCTAGAGACATAAATAAATATGAAGAAAACTAAAATTTCTCATAATTTTTTTCCTTTTGCTGTCCCATACCAAATGGCTCCTTACATGAGACAGAAACTCTGAATTTTTCTTTTAATAACATGCTTGGACTTAGAGAAGGACAGAGCCATTGTTCAACTCCAAAGTCAGCTTTGATTTTTTTAAGGGAGTCATAACTATTATTATAGTAGGCAGCATATATGTGTGTGTGTGTGTGTGTGTGTGTGTGTGTGTGTGTGTGTGTGTATTCAGTGATCCTTACCCCCACATACCTGTCATCATAAGTCATAATTCTCCTTGCGTGGTGATCCTATCTGGGTAATTATCTTTTCCTCTTTAGGCATCTAGATTCCAGGGTCTCTTGACTTTTTGACGATGAGTATTTTTCTGCAAAGACAAGTACAGAACACTGTCCCCACCACTATGAAGTTTCCTTACCACCTGTATAGTTGTCACCTCTGTGGGTGAGCTGTCATTTCTCTTTCTCAAGATGTTTCTCTTTTTCAAAATGAATCTTCATCAATTTTGATGGTATCCATAGCTTTTCCTCTCCTGTGGAAACAAGAGCAAAATCCCTTCCCCAACATAGCATATCACCTGATTTACATTGTGAGGTAAACATATCGATTAATTACAACAGCTGATTTAATTTAGAAGTTTTTCTATTATCCAATGTCGCTCTGCTGCTGCTGTTGCTCTTTTCTCAGTAGCATTAAGAAAATTCAAGGTTAATAAAGTATTATTCAATCAATTTCTGGGGGTATTTCCATTCTTTTCTGTTTATTTGATGTATCCATTATAGCTCAATTTGATGTTTCCATAGCTGCCTGACATGCAGGATTAAATTTACATGTACTCTTAGTTTTGGTCTTTGATCTTTTGAGCTTTTTAGTGCAGTCTATCAAGTAGGTGTGAAATTGAGATCAACATGGGGTACCAGATGAAGATCAATGTTAAAAAGAAATCCACATTAGCTCAGAATTTAGTATAATAAAGGCTTATTTATTTAGGGGTAGACTCATAGATCACAGACCTCTGCACACATGGGGAAACAGGAACCGAATCTATCAGCTGGAAGAGAGAGAGAGCATACACACTTTTTGTATAAGAGGCCATGCCAAGTGTACTCATAACTTAAAGGCTACTGGCTGAAAAAGTTCCTACAGCATTCTTCTTGTACAGAGATTCTGGAAATATTTAATACTTTTTTCACTGTGATCATGAGAAAAAAGACAAAACATTAAGACAAAACCCCATTTTTCTTCTTCTCTAGTCTAAGAGCCAAAGATCTGGGTATTAGTTATCCATTTCTTCAGTGAAATAGAGTGAAACCCTGATTTTTCACTAAATATTTGCTGATACCCACATTTCTCTTTACAACTTTAAATTCAGTACTTTTCTCAAATGGTGTATCTCTTTATTATCTTTTTTCCATACTGTGTATTAACTTATGGCCTCTCTCACACATACAGGACAAGCAACACCACTTAATTATTTCTCCCATTCTCCACTTTTTCTTTCCTTAAACGTTAGCTTTTGTGATAGGATCTAGATATTGATGTGTTGACCAGGATGGCTTTGAACTCACTATGTGGAATAGACAAGCCTTGAGCTCCTAATTCACATTCTTTTTGCTGAATCTTCAAATCACTCTGATTACAAGTCAGTATCGTAATGCCCAAACTTTTCACGAGCATTTTTCATCTTTCTCTCTTAATTTTACCTGAATTGGAAAATTGTTTATTTGTCCATCTAATAAGCTTTAGTAGTGTTAGACATAATTTATTCTAACTACTCAAAAGCTATTTATTTATCCAAATTTCACAAATAGCAGACATACACTATTGGAATATATCCATCTCAGATTTGATAGACAATTCAGTATTCTTTTAAACTGAAATATTGACTTACCTAAGCTAAAGAATGCTTGGGAATTAAAAGGGCTAAAGAGATTTGAACTTGTGAAAACAAAGAAAGGCTTTGGTTATTATTTTATTTATTTTTTTATTGGGGAGCCTGTATGTTACCTTATGTTTGTACCTTGTTGATAGCAGCTATCTTTGCTATTCACAACATGATCTAGGAAAACAACAGTAATGCCTTTACTCAATTATCTCAGAAGAAAGCTTTCTTCTTGTCCTGACCTGGCGGCTATGTTTACCAATGTTGAAATACGGATCGGCGGGCTGTGTCCCGCCACCCGGCTAGCTTTACCCAAAATAATTACACGGAAACTGTATTCTTTTAAACACTGCCTGACCCATTAGTTTCAGTTTCTTATTGGCTAGCTTTTACATATTGATCTAACCCATTTCTATTAATCTGTGTAGCCCACGAGCTGGCTTACCAGGAATGATCTTAACCTGCATCTGTCTGGAGTGGGAGAACCATGGCGACTCCCTGACTCAGCTTCTTTCTCCCAGCCTTCCGTTTCTATTTACTCCGCCTACCTAAGGGTTGGCCTATCAAATGGGTCTAGGCAGTTTCTTTATTAATAAGAAATCACTCCCACATCATACCAAGATGTTAAATGTTTTGGGAAAGAATGCTTGGAAACCTCTGCATTTAATAGAGTTGATTTTTCTTCCACAAATAAATCAGAAGAGCTCTACTAAAGAATTTGTGTGTCCATTTCAACACTGTATAAGAGAAAGTGTTACATTCTTTAATCTTGTTCTACCTAAAATAATGCAAAGGAAGCAGAAGAACAAAAGTCAGTCCCACTTGGGTACTTAGTAGGTAAGCACATGAAGAGAGGATTAAGAATTATATACCTAGTTTTAATTTAGATATTAGTAACATAAAGAAGACATAGCTAGATATATTACTGTTTTATTATAAGAAAAAGGTGAGGGGAATATATATATCTGTGAGATGATGGGATAGTGAGAACAAAGTTTAACTGTTCTGGAGACTAGGATCCATTGAACATAAAAAAAATACATGCTCCTTCTTCTTCTCCTTCTCCTCCTCCTTCTTTTTTTACTTTTTAATTGCTTTTATCTTATTTTGAGATTATAATATAATTATATTATTCCTCTGTCATTTACTTACTCCATACCTTTCTAAATACTCTTCCTTGCTCTTTTACAAACTCATTGACCATTTTCATTAATTATTGTTATATAATGTATATAAATATATACATATTCTAAATATAACTTGAACAGTCTGTATTTTATTTTTTGCATGTTTTCAGAGCTGATCATTTGGTAGTGAATTTATCTTCTACTCTTGCACTCTTTCGTGGAAAAGACGATTCATCTACTTTCAGAATTCACTGGTTACCTATAGTATTTTGTGTACCCCAGAGGTCTTGTGAGTTTTCCTGTGTCTACTTGGCATGTCTATTGTTGTCCCTGTACAGCTCTTGTTTAGACAGTCATAGTGGTGACAATGATCTGTCTAGTTTATGATATTTCTAGGAGACACAGTTTCACAGTGAACTCCCTGATTCTCTGCCTGATATTTTTTTTTTTTGCTCCTGTTCCATAATGTTCCTTAAATCTTAGATATGGGAGTTGGTTTGTAGATGTACCTATTAGATGTTGGGTTCCATGACTTGATTTTGGTAGGCTGTGATTTTCTGTAGTGGTTGCTATGTTGTAAAGAGATGTTTCTTTGATGAGATGTAAGGGACTATATTTATCTCTAGGTATAATGTTAGAGATTATGCTGGTTTAGTAAAGTATCAATTTCAGCTTATCTAATATCCATGAAATTACTAGCACTGATTGCTTGGGTGGGTTTTAAGTACCAGGTGTGGTCTCCTTCTTGTCGAGAGGGTCTTAGTCCAATTAGAGAACTTTGGTTACTGCTAAAATAAATTTGCCACTACTGCACCCTTAGAATTATTGGGCTAGTTGTTGTTCATAAATGTCATAACTGAGTAAGACTATTAGTTTTATCCATCCTTTGCAAGATTGCATGGTGCCTTCTTGCACCATGAAAACTAGTTTTTATAGAGATGTTATTCTAGTCGTTTCCAGCTAAGGAAAATGCCAAACAAATTTAAAATATGTGGTTATTAAATTTGAAGATAAAATCATAGTTGTGACCCTTTTGAACTTCTAATATTATCACAAAGGAGTCACAAAAGTAGAATTGCAATAGTTAATAAAAATAAAAAGAGGAAGGTAATCAGAAGAAAGGGTGTGCTAAAAGAACAGTGGCTTGAACTTGACTCAAGTCCATGATGTGGGATGCCTCAAGAATGCTGTGAATATGTTTTATTACCATTGGTTAACAAAGATGTTGCTTTGGCCTATGGCAGGATGGAATAGAGCTAGACAGAAAAACTAAACTGAATGCAGGGAGAAAGAGTCATGTGGCTGCTAAAGGAGAAAGATGCCAGAACCTTACCAGTAGTCCACAGCCTTATGGCAACTCATAGATTAATAGAAATGGGTTAATTTAAGATGTAAGAGCTAGCTAGAAATATGCCTGAGCTACCAACCAAACACTGTTGTCATTAATATAGTTTTGTGTAATTATTCAGGTCTGGATGGCTAGGAAATCAATATGCAGTCTCCATTTGCAAGTCCAAGTTAAGAATATACAATGACATCATAATGAAACTGTTCATACTGTACAATGATGAAGAGCAACATGTAATTACAATGTTTCAATGAATTAGGAGCAGAAAGCAGAATATCACCAGAGTTCTATGTAGATTATACATACATATATGTGTGTATACAAAATACTAGCTGCTCTTAAACCTACTTTCAGTTAAATATTTTTTCAATCTGTCGATTTTCACTTTAAAAATCTCTTCATTAACTGAATGTGTTCAGATTTTAAATCTCATTCAACTGTAAAGAAATTTCTTTTTTGCAACAAATAACAAATTCCCTATTGTTTAGTTGATTAGTAAGGGAAAGCCTACTTTATGTTTATACTGCCACTCCTGATAGACAAGGCTTCTGCTGTCTATAAATATGAAGTATCCTCATTCCATGTGACTGATGGATGTGTTTTCCGTATTTTTACCCCTTACTTGCTTTCATCAGTCATGAATCAGTCATGGACGCCTTCCCTTTATCCAAAGACTGTCAGTCCAGCCATCTGCTTAGGTGACACAGGTTTTTGGCTGTGTGTACTGGAAAGACTGCTCTCTCTTTGACAGGAGCAGCTGTCAGAACACAAAAAAGACCATTTGCACCTGTCTTATTGAGTCCTTATAAGCCTGAAAGCAAAGCAGGTCTGCAATTTATTTATTTATTTATTTATTTTTATTGAGAAAAGGAGAAAAAAAACAAGTTTACACCTCCTCCCAGCCTCCCATTTCCCTCCCCCTCCTCCCACCCTTCTCCCCCTCCTCCCACCCTTCTCCCCCTCCCCCCACTCTTTTCCCCTTCCCTCTCCAGTCCAAAGAGCAGTCAGGGTTTTCTGCCCTGTGGTAAGTCCTAGGTCCTTCCCCCTCCGTCCATATCTAGGAAGGTGAACTAACTGGCTAGGCTCCCACCAAGCCAGCACAGTAAGCAGGATCAAAACCCCGTGCCATTGTCCTTTGCGGAAACAGTGCAGGGTTTGCTGTGGAAATGTGGGGAGTGGAGGCCCCATCTCTCACCAAATCATTCTGATCAGAACTGTGGCCAGGAAAGTGGAAGGCCTTAGATTTAATAGAATTGTACCTTTGTTATTTCCTTATATATAGTAAAAATTAGTGCAAATTTAAATGAAGAGATTGGGCCAAAGGACAGTATCAGCTTCTAAGTCCATTTTTACTTCCTTCACTTTACCTTAGTGTCTGAATTTGCTACAGTTTTAGGCAATCCCTTACAGTCATTAAACTGAGATTTTATTCTCCACACCTGCTCCTTACAATGTAACTTAGCCTAATAGATTAACTAGCATGCAATTGTTAAGTGTACTAATCAGCCATGAACTAGTATAAGTGACTTCTTTTTCATGAGAATAGAAAGATAAAAATGCTTATGAACAATGAAAAGAAATATGATCTGAACCTAGCATGCAATAAGGATTTTTACTGTATGGAGGAAATCAATTGAGTGTTTCTTTCTGTACCTTTTGAATGAAAACTTTTTTTTCTGAGAAGATATACCATAAAAAAGTTCTTATTAAATATAAATATAAAACATTTAAATATTCATATTTTTAAATGTTATTTTTGCAAAAATTTTTGTTGCTTAACATGAGTTCACAATATATATGTGGGAGTTGCAACTTTTATTAATTATTATTATATAATTATCCATTTATTTATTTGTATGTGATATGGGAGCAGTGTGCTTGTTCCTCCTTGAGTGCTCATCATGCCTTCCCATACATGATATACTGTGTGTTCAAACCATAAACTGAAATAAACCATTCTCTCTTAGATTGCTTCTTGTCATATACTTAATTTGCTCAATGAAATGAGAAGGGTAACTAATACCTTCAATTCATTCAATTCAGATGAATGAATATACCTATAAGACAAGTTAATATAAATGTACGATTTTATTTTACATCATGTTTCAGAAGTAGTAAATGGTAAGCTGTTTTCATTTTACATCACTGAATATTGGTTAACAAACCCTCTGTTGTGCTCGCTTTGGCAGCACAGATACTAAACGTGGAATGATACAGAGAAGATTAGCATGGCCCCTGCACAATTCGTGAAGTGTTTCATATTTTTTTTAAAAAAACCCTGTTATCTGAATCGGTTAATCGCTTTATGTGATACTAAAAGTGATAATTTCTGTTATTTGCACACTGTTTTCTTATTTTTAGAAGATCACTTGAACTATTTTCTAAGATCTCTCAATTCATATGTCACCCAAGAATATCAAGTGACCTGTGGTAAGAATACAGAATGAACATTTTAAGATTATTATTTTGTTTGTAAAGAATATGTTGCTCCAACTATGTGAAGAACATTATGTTTGTAACTTAAACTTGAGAAAAAGATTTATAGGGAATAAGAACCTCCGTGCAATACTCTCTAATACTTTTATAGTTTACATTAGTCTGTATTTCACATTATGACGTGTTACTATATGCTATAGATTTTGTTTTGTCTGAGGGTATTTTCAGAAGAATGCTTTGTAAGTTAAAATATAGAAAAGAACAAATTTCTTTTCTAAAATTAGGGGGAAAGTTTTCTGATTGATTTGGTTTTATTTTACAGATTTGTGCCTTGTAGATAAAGAGATAAGAAGAAATATGTTGCAGTATCATGATTTCATTTAATAGATATTTATTTTATACATTATATTGATTCAAAAACTAGTCATAGCAAAAGGTTAAACCTTTCCTTGGACAATTAATAGCTCCTAAAATGTAACCTTGTAGACATTGTGGTTTCAGACAACATGAGGAAGGTAATCTCTTTTTTCATATTTGAGGACTCCAAAATCTATATCAGGAAATACACAATTGAGTATATATAATTGGAGCACCAAGCCTTATCACCTATATTTAAACAAAGTAGTTAAGAAGTAAGAGGATTTGTTTTTCTATCTAAGCTATTGTATTTGAAAAAGTGGAAGATGGGAGATAATATTGGACATAGCTCCTCAGTTCAGGGACATGTAACAAGATACATAAGATATACTTCAATTATCAGAGTGCAAATTGCATTTCCAAATTTGTGGTAGACAATGAGAGCTAGACTTAGAGAACAAAGAGGTCACTACAAATGAAGCAAATCATGTGAGGAAAACCTTATGTGAGAGAAAAAGTTTCATTCTTTGTCTAGAAATGTAGATGGAGCCCCTGAAAGAAAAAGGAAAGAAAATTAAACAGAACAGTTGGTTCAGAGCCAAGTGTGGAAAGCAAGATTCTTAAGCACAGGAGGAGCGTCCTGTGCTTGTCTCCACTCGATGAAATCCTAGCACTGCTTTGAGTCATCAGGAGGACTTTGCTTACTTGTTTGTTTGTCTCAAGAACCCAGACAGTAAACTAAAACAAAACAAAACAAGATTAGAACTTGACTTTTTAAAAGTTATAAAAAAATAAAGTGACAATTTTCTTCTAAATGATGAAATTTTAAAGGCAGTTCAGGATATTAGAGGCAACAATTTCAGATTAAAAACCAGGAAAGCATCTCCTTAAAGATTGGCACTGTAAGTAGTTTGCTTAAAATGAGCAATTCAAAAAATTATAAAAACACAACTTTATCATTTATAAACTAAGCATTTCTATTTCCCATTATAACATGCTCTATTTATTTGGTAAATGGTTTTCAAAGTCTTTTCTTTAAAGTAAATGAATTATGCATGAATTTAGTGTATAAAGATTTTTTTTCTGTCCATGCTGTGAAGATACTAAATATCCAAAGAATTTTAAAGTGTAATTTTGTGAAAAATATGAAAAATGTTTTTGAGTATTTAATATTGAGGTCAAGAAAATTATTTATGTTATAACTAATTTATACCTTTTCTTCTGTGTGTCTGAGAGCAATACTTTTTAACTATTTTTCTTCTATTTTAAAAAATACAATAAAATTGCATCATTATTTATCCCTTCTTTTTCCTTCCTCATCTAAAGCCAGCCATATATAATTCTTTGGTCTCTTTCAAATTCATAGCCTCTATTTGTCAGTCATTGTTTTTACATTAATATATGTATGCATATGTTCCTAAATATAACCTAATTAGTCTTCATAACATAACCGTTTTGTATGTTTTCAGTGATGACCATTTAGTGTTAGATAACAAATGGGTATACTTTCCCTGATAAAGATGTTTCCTGCTCCCAGCATTTCTTAGTTCCTATATTTTTTTGTGTGGGGTTGTGGTCTTGTCTTTCCCGTGTCCATTTTGGCATGTTCATTGGAGTTGTCCTTGATCAACTCATTTAGGAAATCATGTTGGTGAAACTTTATGGATGAGGCTTCTAACATTTATAGGAGAGATACAATTTTACAACAAATATCCTTGGAGCTCTAGCTGTTAAAATTTTTCTGCCCACTCTTCCACCATGTACCCTGAACCTTAAGTGCACAGGAGTTGTTTTGTACATGTATCCATTGTGACTGAACTCCATAATTCTTTATTTTTATCAGTTATAATTCTCTGTATTTTTCCTCTTTTCTCTTTCATAGGGTTCTATTTATTATTAATCTTAGTGCCTGTGCTAGCATATGTTCTGTTTAGAATGTCATTTATTGTGTCAATTAGTTAAAGGATACTCCTCCTTTAGGCTCGCTTCTATGAGGTTGAGTGTTGATATCTTTAACCATTTGAAATTGAGTTTTGTTGTAAATGTGCATAGGTACACTTACTATTTGTTTTGAATTATATGAGAAATTTTATGGACTAATGAATTACTAATTCCACAACCAAGCAATGATTATATAATTCAAGTTAGACTGGCTTAGAATTTTCAGGAATTTTAAATATACTTTAAAACATTGTTTCAAGATATCTCAATTTTATTTATAAAAATTTTTCTTCATAAGCTGAAGGTGTCCTATTTTCTCAGCTGTCTTAAGAGCAATTTTTGCTATTAACCTTCTAAAACCCAAGGGAAGCTACTCAATTTTCAATTAATCTTCTGGGTGTATTTCTCTTTCAATAGAGGAGTAATTGTTCTACCAGTTATCTAACCACATCATCATTATATTGATCAAAAATTGAAGTGCCTGCATGAAAAAAGAAAAATAAAACACAGGTTTCACAATAATAATTCACTCTAAGTCATCAGGGAAAGACAGAGTCTTCACTGAGTGGCAACAGACGATACAAATGAAAAGTGGGAAATTAAGAGTCCCATATCACACCTACATTTAAGAGTAAAACATGGGACTTGTGGAGCTTATATAAAAACCTACAAGTAGCCAGGGAATATATGACGAAAGTACCCAGGGTGACCAAAATAGGAGCTATAGGAGATGTGGGAATATACTTCTTGATTACAGTTAACATCCATTTACCTGTGAATTTAATGATTATACCTTTTTAATGGGTGAGTAATAGGCAATTGTATAAATGTGCCACATTTTATTTATCCATCCATTAGCGGATGTTTAATATATTTCCAATATTTGTTTATAATGACTAGACCAGCAGCAAACATGGTTTAGAATGTGCTTTGTTGTAGGATAAAGTGCCCTTTAGGTATGTGCCCAAGAATGGTATTAATGATTCCTGAAGTATATTCCCAGCTTCCTAAGGAGCTGGCACACTAATTTTCATAGTGACTGTACTAGTGTTCAGTTTCACCAGCATTAGATAAGTATTCCCTTTACTCTGCATCCTTCCCAACATGAAGAGGTTCAATTTTGATTACTCATATCAGTGCCTGCTAATGTTCTGTTCAGGTTGTTTTTTCTTGTTTCAATGAGTTCAAGACTATTCCTCATTATCTTTTCTATCAGATTTAGTGTGTCTGGGCTTGTATTGAGGTTTTTATCCATTTTGAGTTAAGCTAGGTGATAAGTTTGGATATTTGCCCTCTTATACTTGTAGACATACAGTGTTGTCTTTAGCATCATTTGGTAAAGATGCTGTTTTTCCCTCAATGAATATATTTGGCTTCTTTATTAAAACTCAGGTGACCATAATTGTGTGGCCCTATAGGTGGATTTTCAGTTCTATTCCATTGATAAATATGCCTATGTTTGTGCCAATAACGTGTTGTTTTTCCTGCTATATCTTTCTAGTATAACTTGAGATAGGGGATGGTAATTCCGCCAGCAATTTAGTTTGTTTAGTTTTTGCTTGTTTGTTTTACATTATTCATAATTGTTTTAGCTATCCTGTTTTTGTGTGTGTTTACACATTAAGCTGAAATTTTCTTTTCAATAACTATGAAGAAATGTGTTAGAAGGTTGACAGAGATTTCTTTTGATAGGATGACCATTTTTAATCTATTAATTCTAGAAATTAACAAGCATGGGAGGTCTTTCCATTTTCTAGTATATAATTAGGGTTGCTTTTATGAGCGTGGTGAAGTATTATTTACTGAGTAAGGTCAACTTATCACTGGATACACCACTAATGATAGGCTCTGTTTTTATCCAGATTGCCTTCTTGTTATAAAAATATTTTTCATAAAGAAGAAAACTATCCTTTATTAGAAGAATCATTTTCAAATATTATTTTTCCTTAAGGCATTTCTTGGCATTTCTTTTTCTTAGAGCAATTGTAGAATGTCAACTTCTCCCATATATGTAATTGTGCCTTTATTGCTATAAAGAAAGTAATTGCCATATGCAAGGCCATCAAGGTTTTTCCCTGTGGGATTCTTTGGGAGTTTCTAGGTTTGTATTATTATATTTATGTCTTTGGTCCATTTTGAGTTAATTACTGTGAAGAATGAGTCAGACCAACATTTAAAAAAGAATGCTAGAACATATTTCAATAAGATAAATATCAGTTATTTTATGACTTTTATGTAAGAATGTTTTCAGGGTCCTGGAAGTATAACTCAGAAAAGGTGTAATCTGTGACTGGGTCCCTAGAGCTTTCATTTCAGAATTATTTGCTCAGAACTTCATTTGTATTTCCCAGTCTGGCTCTCAATGTTGAATTGTTGCCCTTTGCTATTTTATTTTAGTAGGATCCATATTTTGCTTATTGGGGAAAATGGAGATTTCTAAACTCTTTTCTTGTGTTACTAGAAACTGAATGTTGACTATTTTAATAAATACTAATGCCTGCTATTATGTATATTCAGTCAAATTGCCATATCTTGCAAGTGCAGCCTAGATAATTCACTACACTCTACCACCACCCTCAGGTGGTCTTCACAAGGCAACGACATATCACTTGCACTATTTATTTGAATCTGTGGGTGGGACATATAATCTGGTAATCCATGACGAGGTAAAGTTAAGAAAGTTTTTAATTTGGAGTACAACTACTATAATAACCCCATCTAGTTTTTATCAGAAATTATTACACAAGTACACTTCTCTTTCAACATCTATGTTCTTCAGTGAGCTTAATATTTTTGTGTGGTGGTGGGAATTGGGCACTTGGGTTTCCAAATGCTATAAAGAAAGTACTCTCTACGTTGCATCTCATCTTCACTCCTCTGAATTTTAAGACAGAGATTGGGAAAAATAAAATATAATAGGACCTGGGATTATGCAAATCAGGAAAGTGGATTTCTCATGATAAAAGTTATCAATAGAAACACAAGATAAGTAAGTTCCAAGGGGCCTAGAGGAAATAAGAGCAGTAAAGAGATAACACTAAAGGAGAAATTACCACTGAGATAGGAAAAGAAATTTTGAAAATAACCTTATTTGAAACATGTGAGCAAAATTTTCTTCACATAATTTAACTTTAATTACAAATGCAGTTAAAGAAACTATCAACAATGCCTTCAGCAGGGATAGTGAGAGCAAGGCTAATTGTTAAACTTTGGGGGCTCAACAGAAACATCAGGACTCTTGAAAAAATCTGAAGGATTTCAAGGCAATATCAACAGAACATAAAAACAACTTAGGGGTCTAATTACAAGATTATGTGTGGCTGTTTTGGCAACTTTTTCTCAGAGGACCCTGGCATAGCAAGAAGTTTAGCTATGGAAAAAAAACATGTCCTACCTTGCTTTGGGGACTCAAGTGAGGACTGCATACCTATACAATGTAGTAAGTACACTGTTATATCACAAATGTCACACTTAACTGTGGTAACAGTTGAGTGTCCTATTTTTTTGAATACTTTATGAGTCTTCTATATTTAAGCTTTTGATATGCACAATCATCTATTTTATAGGATTCTAATTAAATATATATTTAGCTTAAATTACAAGAAAAAATATCAAGAGAGCACATTGAAATAATTCCAATTATTGTATTATTATGATTTGGCAAAGAGAGATAGGAATCAGAAAAATAAACAAATCAGAATGATTTGTTTTTAGATCAACAACAAATCATGCATAAATTTATCCTCATCTGCAAAACCTGCTAACTTGGGGCTCTTTGCTTTGTTTTGCTTTAATGTGAGCTTGCCAATTGTAAGATTAATTAGTAGGATATGCAGTGATTAAAGTTTCTTTTCTGCCAACAAACTTTTACGAGTAGCTGAGCCAAAGAGAAAATTTTCCAAAATTGCTATATATAAAAACTTCTTAAAGACATTCCTTTCAAAGAAATTGCAGCTATTTTAGCTGCAACGATGATGAAAAGCAGTGGGGGTGATAAAGCTAAAAAGTAGAATTGCAAGGAGTGTGGTTGTCAAGACCTTTGTGTTCTGATAGCCAGTGTGGAATTTTGTAATTATCTTTAGGGAGACCCACAAGGTGATAAAGTTTTATGACATCTACCTAAAGCATGTTGTTTACTTTGGAACACCTCAATCATAATTGATCAAAATGAAAACATTCTAGAAGTGTCTCTTTTGTCACATATTAAAATTTGTGCTAAGTAGGTAATGATGGCATATCCTGTAATCCAGGAACTTTGGAGACAGAGGAAAAAGAGTGCAAGTTTGAGTCCACACTGAGCTACATAAGTCTATTGGCTAGAACACAGTAGTAGAAATCTGCCTAGCATGTCAGTTGGCATTATAATTTTTCTTGCATTCTTTATGTGGACATTTCCAGGAGAAACTGTTTCTGTTTCTGCCCGGAAGAGATTTACAGGCCTCTTGAGATTAACTCTTAAGAACTGCTGGCTGGATAATAATCTTACAACTGTCCAGGTAATTAAGGAAAATCAGATGTCTCCTCACAGCCAGTTATACAGTTTCACTCCAATATCATTACTTTGAGAATCAACCAGAGTTTATATTTTCAATTCCTTGTCTCCCAAGCTAATGGTTATAAGGGAAGAGAAATGTCTAGCCAACAATCCAATACTAAACATATCCCTTACTAATTGAACAGTTTTTGTCTTTATTTTATTTATATTATTTTTAAACAAAGGGTTTTCATTTGTTTCCTACCTAATTATACTAACTTTTAATAAATAGCTGATTAATTTCTTCTAAAAAAAAAGTAGATACCAAAAGCAAAAGAAATGAAATTTGATGTATTGTTTTTCTGCTTTGTTTAGGTGAAAAGAAACTAGTGAAAGAAATTGTCAGTTGTCAAACTCATCAACCAGTGTCATTTTATGACTATGTAAAGTTTGGAATATTATTCCCATAGCATAAAATCCATAATAACACAAATAAATTTATTATATATGAATAGAATAAATAACATATGAAAAAATCACAAGAGGTTATAATTTTCTCATACCCCATTTAATTGCATAGCATGATTTAATATTAAGTTTACTCACACTGAATGAAGAATAGATGTAAAAATATATCCCACTAGCCTAGAGACAACTATTGTGATTTGAAGATATCCACAGCATCTACTAGCAGCAAATTATACATCTGTTAATAATAACACGTTTAAAATAGATTATGAAACTTAAAAAATAAAATTTAAATTTATTACATTAATATATTCTCATTTTTAATGACAGACACTTGTGCATGACTGTTATTATATATTTTCTCATTTCCTACAAATTCTTTTGGATTTTATTCTATTACAATACAAACTTAGTTTTGCTCAACTTACAGTGAAATTTGAAATAAAATGGATATCAGAGAAAAATCACTGGAGAATGAGTTTTATGCACAAAATCCTGGGTTCAATCTCCAACACCAAAATATAACAAATTAATAAAAATAAATTTTTATTCAGTATCAACACACACACATGTGCATCCAGGAACTAGAAAGAACGTTAGAAAAATCTCAAAAGGTTGGATTTTGGGTAACATAAAGGTAAATAGCAGAAAGTTAATGTCAAAGAACCTTTCTGTGAACTCAATGCAAATTAAATTTTATATCTTATTATGTCTAATATTTTCTATTTAAAGGTAGGAATGTTATTTGATGTTTTATATATGTGTAGTGTATTCATTGTTATTACAGTGTACTACTGCACTATAAAAATTTTTATTTAGCTTTACTGATTTTATTGATGCACATTTTACAAGCAAGTAGTTATAGATCAAAATGAATTGCTTCATTTGTATTTGTATTGTTTCTCATGAGATGGATTTAATAATGGTCAGTCTTCAGGAAATCCATTATAAGATTCATTTTTGTAATTATAATGTGTGGGATGATATTAAATATAGATCAATTTATATGACCTTACTATATTTAATTTTCATCTTATAATCTGTTCATATCATATGTTTTATATATCTAATGATCATTAGCTTAAATAATAATAATTTATCCTATATTTTTATTAATATAAATTTCTAAGAATAATATTAACTTTAATTCTAGGTCAAATCCATAAGTAATTTTCATTAAAATAAAAAAAGTTTACTAAACATTATTTTTTAGTTTTATCAGCTTTGGCATTGAATTTTAGTTGGTATAAAATAATTTCATTAAATACAAATGTGAAAGCAAAATGAGGTCCATAACATTTGTGTGATTTACTTCTTTGCACCTTAATTCAGAGAGAACAGTGAATTCAGGTAAAACTCAATCCATTTCCTTGCTTCTTAAGGCTAAAACTGGCTTAAAATGGACAATTGCTTCTTCACCAGATTTGGAGATTCTTCCAACATATTGTATATGACATAAAAACAACTGAGAAAAAAAAAACTGAGATTTTGTTGGTAAGTGATCAAGAATAGGGCACTTGCTTCATGAAAATATCTTTCTGTTCTTCATTTTTATCTTCCCCACTCTAAGAATTTTCAGGTGTCTTTCTTTCACTAGAATCCATTAATTCTACTATTGAGAAATGTAGCACCAATGAAGAAAAGACAAGGACTTCATAACAGTAATCATGAAATACTCAAGGATCTTAAAGTAGATATTAATAAATTCCCTAATGAAGTTTGTGAAACAAAGACAGTTAAAAGAAATAGTAAAAGCAATTCATTAGATAAAAGTAGAATTTGACAACAACAACAAAACAGAATCACTGGAGAAAACCCAAAGTGATGTAAAGCTGGAAAAGAAAAATTCAGAAAGTCTAACAAAAAAAAAACTCAATAATTAGCCATTTCAGCACAACACAAGACATGGGAGAGAGACTCGGGCATTGGAGACAAGATGGAATAAATGGGTGCCTCATTCAAAGCAATGTTAATTATAAAAAATTTCAGGCAAAAAAATCAGAAAATCTGTGGCAGTAAGAAAAGATCAAATCTATGCATATTAGGAATAGAGAATGGAGAAGAAACCACAGAAAATATTTTTAACAAAATTGTGGAAGGAAATTCCAATAAACAAAAAAGGAAGAGTCAAAAATGGGGAAAGATTTTTACAAACTACACATCCAATAGGCAGCTAGTATCCAAAATATGTAAAGAACTTAAAAATAATATACAAAGAAAACAAATAACCCAATTTAAAAATGGGGTACAGATTTAAACAGAGCATTCTCAAAATAGAAAATCAAATGCCTGAGAAACACCTACGGAAATGTTCCACACAAGTCACTGAATCTAGAAATCAAGCTGGTGCCTACACAGAACCTTCATTCCCTACTTCTAGCATCTTTGGTAAAGGATTGTACTCTGTGTGCTACCAAAGCAGAAACAGAAACGTCAGCTCAACCACAGATCCTTTCATCTAAAATGATGTCCTACTATGAGATTCTAGTGCAATCATGGAACAAAGCTTGTAGAAATGACTAACAAAATCTGATTTGACTAATGTCTACTCCATGAGATGAGATCCATACCTGACACTGTTTTGGATACCAAGAAAATCTGAGACTAGATAAAACCACATACTACTATTCTAAAATATCAAACACAAAGAAAAACTACAATAAAGTAGCTCCTATCCTACTAACATTCTGCTATACTCACAGATCAGTTCCTTGCTCAACCATCATCAGAGAGGCTTCTTCCTGCAGAAGTTGGGAATAAACACAGAGATCTACAGACAGATATTATGCAGAATACCTTGAAACACTCAGCCCTAAACTGGATATCTCCTTCATATCCCTCCTCTCAAGGCTCAGGAACTCCTAAGAAGACAAAGCAGTGTTGGGGGAGGTCATGCGTTCATTTCTCAACTGTCCTGACACAGAAACTATATTATTTAAATAACTTCTTGGCCAATCACTTATGCATCTTTCTGGCTAACTCCTATATCCTAAACCAACCCATCTCCATTAATTTGTGTATCGCCACATGACTGTGGCTTACCGGCAAGATAATATATATTACCATTTCCAGTTTAGTTTTTTTTTTTATGAATTCCTGGGTGTGTGAAAGAGTTGGTCACTGTTTCTTGTACTTTCTCTTGTGTTATTTTTCTTCAATTCCAGGGTGTTAGCTTTTGCTTTGTCTTTATTTTGTTTATTTTATTATAATCACTTAGAAGTCTGTTTTCTAGTGAGAGAAAGAAAGGGGGTGGATCAGGATGGGAGGAAAGTAGAGAGGAAATGGGAGGAGTAAAAGGAAGGCACACCATACTCAGAATATATTATGTGAGAAAAATGTTTCCAATAAAAATGCGTACAATCCAAGTCCAAAGCATATCAAAAAGATGTACATCAATAAGCATAATTTGCCATATACATAAACTTATAGACAAAAATCATATCATCTTATTAAATGTAGAAAAGGCATTTGAGAAAAATCCAACATCCCATCATGATAGAAGTCCTTGAGAAACAAGGTATAAACCGGAGATACAGGAACATAATAAAGGCAATTTATAGTAAGTCCACATCATTCTAAATTGAGAGAATCTCAAAGATTTGCAGGAATCAAATCAGGAACAAGACAAAGAGGTCCACTAACTCCATACCTGTTCTGTTCAAAATAGTACTGGAAGTCTTAGCTAGAACAATAATACAAATGAAGGAGATCAAGGGGATATAAAGAAAGAAAAGTCAAATGTATTTATTTGCAGATGAAAAGATAGTATATATAAGTTACTCTAAAAAATTCACCAGGAAACATCTTAAAATGATAAACACTTTCAGCAAAATATCAGGATATAAAATTAACACAGAAAAATCAGTTGCTTTCCTATATACAAGTGTTAATCAGTCTGAGAAAGAAATTAGGGATACAATATCTTTTACAATAGCCTTGTGTGTGTGTGTGTGTGTGTGTGTGTGTGTGTGTGTGTGTGTATTTTGGGTAAATTAGGCTAACTTTAACCAAGTGAATGAAAGACTTCTATAATAAAACCTTTAAGACTTTGATTTTTGATGAAAAACATTAAGAAAAACACCAGAAAACAAAAAGATCTCTTATCTTATGGAAACCTAAATGGAGTTACCAAATAATGAGAGAGAGCCACAATAAGACATTTCTCACCACAGAATAAAACCTTCAGTTCCTGGAATGGGACTGTGGCATCATGGACAAGGACTGCACATATGGGGTCCCAAACCCTAACCAACAAGCGATCCCCAATTGATATATGCTTGCAAAGGAAAGATTAGTGTTTTTTCAAGGCAAACACCCTGGGGATATTAACTGCTCTTATTTTAGGCCTCAAGCCTAGCAGTAGAAGGTAAACACAAATTAAGTTCAGCGTATTTTGTAGAGTTTTTGTCTCATATGTCTTTGCTTGGACATTTTTGTTTTACTGGTCTTTTGTTTGTATATTTTGATTTCTCATTTTGTGTTTTTATGGGTTTTGTTTGTTTGTTATATGTCAGTGTGTTTCTTTGTATATGTGTTTCTTGCGTGTTTTTTCTTGTGCACTTTGTTATTTTTTTTAAAAAAATCTAATTTGTTTGTTTATTTTTTATTTTGGGTTTTCTGATTGTTTTCTAAGTATAAAGAATAGAAAGAATTAGTGTGGATTTGGTTGCATGCCAAAGTAAGGAGGATAAGGGAAGGAAAAATCCCTCCTCTGTGTGTGTGTGTGTTTGTGTGTGTGTGTGTGTGTGTGTGTGTGTATACATACACAATGGAAAACTGAAAACTGTGAAGAAATATGCTGGCAATTAGTGGCAGTCAACTGGTGGATGGGTTCCATTGCGTAATGCCAGAGGCAGATGAAAAGTGTCAGAAGTGGAAATCTCACAAACTATCCAAGGGAGAGGCCCCTTGGTTAAGCTCTGAGGAGGTCACACAAGATGCCAGCTTTATTCAAATAGTCTAGTAGAATCTATATGTTTGAATAGATGAAGAAAATGCCAGAAAGAAGACTAATACCAAGAGTTGCAACATTATCTAAACATTGAGTTGTAAAAGAGAGAAAAGATGCAAAGAATAAGAAATTTGGGCACATATGAAAAAAGAAAACAGGTAAGGAAGATTCTACTGTAGTACCAGAGAACAAACAGGCAAAACATATTAAATCCATTTGTGTAAAAAGAAGAAGTATTCACACTTTTGTTATGTTTTTGATCAGAAATACGTCTACCTTTAAAATAGGTCAATATTATATTCTAATGTTTAAACTGTTGAGAGTAATACAGTTAAGGAGTAAAGTAATGCTTATGCAATAAATCAAAGTCCTCATATCAAATTTTGAGGCAAAAAATTCCTATATCTTCAACTTAATTTTACTATTTATAAGAAAATGAAATTACTTGAAGTCATTACTAGGTGCTGTCTATTTATGTAATATTCTTCAGCACATTTATTATCACAGTTGGCAGAGACATATTGAACTAAACTGTGGATTATTAATCCTTAAAACTATCTTGAATTAGGTTAAAATACCAGATGAAGTTCATATAACATGTCACTATTAATTAGTAAGTAAAGTTCCTGCTGAGGAGCTTATTTAGGCAAAATAAATGGTTTTCATTAACTAGCAATTAACATGACTACATTACAAAGGTCGAAATTATTACACAGTACATAGTACCTTACCTGCATTTTCTGAAGGACAAATTTATCAACATAAATGCAATTTTGATAAATATGAACAATGACATAACCATTTAGGTGAGTAAATAACAATAATAATCTAATAGAAATAGTTAACATTCAATATACTCAAAAGGAAATAAAGTTTCATAGATTACATATTGTTCAAAGTACATTAATACCTTTATCTTTTAAATTTTTTTTTTGCAACAGTATGATGTGTTCCTGTTATTTACACATCAAAGCAATCAGAGGGAAAATAATCCTTAGTAAAGGAGATACATTCAAACTGGTTAATGAACACTTGATTGAAGCATTAACAATAGCAAGATAGAGAAAATATAAAATATCTGAAATAAGCTTAAATTTTCATAAGTGATTTTACTGCTAATTCTACATATCAAACTGGCTGGGAAATAACTGAGAAGTGGTAGGATGGAAAAAATAACAGTAGTTTATATCAGTAAATCATAATTTAATTGAGGATTGGTCTGTTGTTTTAATGCATAAAAGTGTCCTTCAACATTATTTGTTTGGGGTTTTATCTTACTCAATTTGGAGATGCACAAGTATTAAGTCCATAATACTTGCAGTGAAGGCAATAACTGTAGTGAAATTTCATTTGTATTTTAATAAATAAAGCTTGCCTGAAGATCAGAATGCAAAGCAGCCACACTAGTCAGTCATACAGGCCAGGTAGTGGTGGCACACGCCTTAATTCCAGCAGCAGCAGTTGATAGCCATAGATACTGGGTGCTGGCGGTTCATGCCTTTAATCCCAGCACTAGAGAGGAATGTAAAATGGAATGAGACAGGAACTTGCTCTTTTCAAGTCTGAAGAGCTCTCTAGTGATGTCACTGTTTTGCTTTCCTGATCTTCATGTTGAACCCCAATATCTGTCTCTAGGTTTTTATTATTTGTGCTATAAATAACCAATAGTGTCTCAAGCTCAACCTCAACCTTGAATCCCGGTACATTCTAAGAGCATTGTTCTAGTCACTGAAATCAGCCAGGGATTCTTCAGTAAAGCAGAATTGAGTAAGTATCTGTATATTAGAGTTTTCAAGATCAGGTTAAAACTATACTTTGACTTTATAATTACAGATTGGAGAGTCTGTACACTCTCAGTGTTTGAGAGACTGAATAGGGATTGACATAACCACGACCGAGGTAATATTAATTAGTAATTTCAAACACATAATATTCCTGTAAAGAGCTGAAATTTTTACTTGTTTATTAGCAACTATATTTTCTTCTCTCTTAGAACTTGGTTACAAGAGATGTGAGAAGTGAAAGACAATAGCTAAAATTATCTGTTTAATAAATATAATTTTTTAATTTAGTAGAAGGCTTCCTGCTTAGTAGAAAATCAAGGTTTCTTCATATATCTCCTGTTTAATGTGGATAAAATCCAACATGCAGAAAATCTGAATCTTTACGGAAGTGAGAATGAGGTTCAGCTCCAGGGTGTTCTGTAAAGGATATTTAGAAATCAGATAGAAATTTTAAAAAATTAAGTTGGTGTGCAATTCCCTAGGAAAAAAATATTTCTCTCACTCTCTGCTTTAAATAGCTGCCTGTAGTCTTTGTGTAGGACTGAGGCTTCACAGGCTGCACCCTGTCTATTTATTCAGAATTTAAATAAATTTTTAAAGATTTATTCATTTATTATGTATACAATATTCTGCCACCATGTATGCCTGCATTCTAGGAAGAGGTACCAGACCTTATTATAAATGACTGTAAGCCACCATGTGGTTGCTGGGACTTGAACTCAGGACACCTGGAAGAGTGGCCTATGCTTTTAACCTCTGAGCCATCTCTCTAGACACTTAAATAAAAATTTTAAGAATTTCCTTCATAATAAAGTAAGTTTCTTCAGTCTTCAAATGTGTCAATAGAAATACTAATTATATAATTCAAAACAAAAACTATGCATATGAAACATGGCAACATATGTGCCAGCCAGTACCATAGGCTGGCAACTTCACATGCCAACTCTTGTTTCAAATTATGTCTCATCTTTTTCCTGTGCCTTAAACTGGGCTTACTCAGAAATATATTGAGACAAACATGCTAAAAAATGTCCCTACCTCAAAAAAAAAAAAAAAAAAAAAAAAAAAAACTCCTGTGTTTAGAATTCTTGAATAAAGTCCCCATGTCTTTTTTATTTTAGAAGCATACTCCTCTGGTTTTATTGCCTGATGTAGGAAAAAGTGTTTCTCTCTTTATGATTTGATTGTGTTTGTTATGGTTTGGGGTTCAGTGGGTACAATATATTGCATTTGGTAATGTAGGTATGATATACACAAATCACATGAGCATCACGAACAGATCTATACACAGAATAGTAATCAGTGAAAAAATCAACCCAGTGATCACAATGTTGGAATTATCAGATTCTAATTTTTATATGACTCTGATTAAGAATATAAAGAAACTGGGGTTAATCTTGTATATTTCTTGGAGTTTCCCTTGCACCAGGTTTCTATCTGACTCTGAAATGCCCCGCTGTCCAGTCTTCTCTTTCAGTACTCTCTCCCTCCACCTCCTCACCTTATCCCTCATGTTCCCAACCCTACCTGATATTAGTCCCTCCAAAAAAATCACAAAATTTCTTCTATTTCCCCTTCCCAGGGAGATCCTAGTGTCCTCCCTTGAGCCCTCCTTGTTACCTAACCTCTCTGGAACAGTGAGCCATGACAAGGTTATCCTTTACTTTATAGATAATGCATGCCATGTTTGTCTTTCTTGGTTGGGTTACCTCACTCAAGATGATTTCATTTCTAGTTACATCCATTTTCCTTCAAATTTCACGGTGTTCTTGTTTTTAATAGCTGAGTAATACTCCGTAATGTAAATGTACCACATTTTCTTTATCCATTCTTCAGTCATGGGGCATGTAGGTCATTTCCAGGTTCTGGCTGTTATGAATAAAACTGCTATAAATAGAGTTGAGCAAGTGTCTTTGTAATATGATTGAGCATCCTTTGGGGATTCTTGCTGAAGAGAGGGGAGAAATGTAGGAGCCAGAAGAGACAAGGACATCACAATAAAAGCTATGGAATCAACATCCCTGGGTTCATAGGAGCTCATGGAAACTGAACTGACAACCAGGGGGGGCTGCATTGTACCAACCCTGGCCCTCTGAATATGTGGAATAGTTGAATAGCTTTGGTATTATCATGGGAGTCCTAACTGTGTAGTAGGAGCTGCCCATGCCTATTTTGCTGGCTTTTAGGGCCCAATTCTTCATGCTGGCTAGCTTTACTCAGCCTTAACAGGAGGTGCTTAGTCTTACTGCAACTTGATATGCTATGTTTTGTTGATATCCATTGGTGGCCCGCCCTTTTTTGAATAGAAATGAAGGAGGAGTGGATTGGGGAGAATGCAGAGGGGGTGGGGATGGGCTGGGAGGAAAGGCAGGAAGGGAAACTGGTCAGGATGTAAAATAAACAAATAAATATTTTTTAAAATGTATTCATAGTTCCCCATTATTCCCTTTTTTATTTTAATTTATTTTGTAATTTCATTTTATCTTCCACCCATAGTTTCCACCCCCAATTACTGATGCCCCCCAGTTCCCCCAATCCATCCTCCTATCCACTCCTCCCAATGACTAAGGGCTCCCATGGAGAATCAGCATTGACCAAAAAAAAGTTAATTTATTCATTAACCAATAAAGGCAACACATATACGGAAGGACTTCCCACATCAGTCTCCTAGTTTGGTATCATGGAGGCTCCACAGCTCTCAGTCAAATGCTTCTGAGTTTCCACAAACTAGGTTCAGTTGTCTTGTAGAATTTTTCCTTGCTCATATATTCCCTCCTCAACACTTTCAATAATGGCTATGATGACAATACATACAAATAGGCAAAGGGGATGTTAAATTGATCATAGCTTTAGAATCAAACTGCTCTCTGTTACCTATGAGGGATAGTTTTCAGACCATTCATTGATACCAAAATAGAAAATGGTCAATTTCCTTAGAGTGTATTTTGTATGGGAATTGCCATGTAGCCTACGGATATCCTTCCACACACTTAACTTGCTTACAATAGCTGATGCAATGTGAATGTTCTCTAACAATTGCTCCATTATTTAGAAAATAATGAGAAGAAAAGGTTACCTATACATGTAGAAATCATGAAATTATTTTAAAATAGTTTCTATATATAGTTGGTTAAATAAATGATATGATAACCAAGTATATGTTTTTTTGAGAGAGGGTAGGATAGGTTTATCAATTCAAAAACATTTAATTTTGTTATCACTTACCTAATTTTTATATTTGAAAATATTTTAGCTTACAATATTACTCATTGTATATATTAAATATAACTTACATGAGTATCTTAAAACTGAAACTTCTTGAAACCCAAAAAAAGACCCAGATGTTTTCTCATTAGTGAAAACACTAGAAGTATTAGAAATGGCAATTTCCTTTTCCATGATTTTTAATTTTGCATACATGAGCTGGTGCCAGTGAAGCATTTCTGTAAGATTATTTACTACACTGCTTATCTCTTATAAGAGGTGCGTGTTACAGAATATTAGAAGCTTTGATATTTTTAATGGCAATGAAATTGTCATTATCCAGCTTCCAGGCTGGATTAATTACTTTTCAAAAAGTCTCACTGCCTTTTATTTGTTCACAAATCAGAAAAGGATACCTTACAGAAGAAGTAATCATGGTGATCGTATGGTACAGTGCTTTCAATTAGACTCTCTAATATCACTCTCTCGTTAATAATAAGAATGATTATTTATTTATTTATTTGTAATGGAATAGAAAAAAATTGCAAATTTAAAATTGTTGTTAATCATTGTATTTAGAAACAGTGATTATGTTTGTCCAAATAAATCTGTAATAATTTAATGCATACCATATTCATGTCTTTGAACTCCACAAAGATTCCTAATAAGAATTTATTATTAATAAGCTGTGTGTGAAAACATCTTGATCTGTCTCTGTAAATAGACTATTTATTATATTTAAAAAAAGAGACTAAACCAAATTAAGTGAATGATATGTTATATCAAAAACAATTAACAAATACAAAATTTCAAAGGATTGAAGAACAATCTAAGGAAAAGTCAGGTGATGACATAACCTTTATGTGAGTACTATTTATGGACACATCCATATATAAAAACTGTATGCAAAACTGCAATAGAGAGAAATGAATTTACTCATCATGTCTGTATGAGAACTAAGGTAAAAAAAATATGCAAGCACACATGGTAGTAGGGAAATGTGTCTTTTAATCAACTGTTTCTTTAATTTGAATACGTCCTTATCTTCGCAGAAATTCATAATTAAAACAAGGAAATAAAGATACGATAAAAGCAGAAACAGCTCTTTAGGGAAGAGTTCCAGCTAATGATGAGATTTTTTTTTCTCATTTGGATGTTCATGAAGAAACACTTCTGTCTTACTTTTAATCAACTCTATTTTCTTCCCTCCATGAAAAATACATAGATTGTCATTTATGAAAACTCCATATGCCTACTGTATGCTTAAAGGTAAAAGGATAATTTGAAAAACAACAGTCTAATCAATTCATTTTATGACAAACTGAGAAAAATACATTGAAAATGACAAACTAATGACTTTTGCACACCAGTAATACACTCAAGTGCCTGCTAAACTGTAATTGAATATTTATTGTTATTTAAAATTCAGGCAATCCTAATATTTTCCAAAAAAGGAAAGTGTTCTTATCACAAACAGCCTCATTCAGAGAATTATAAATCGACTGTTCCTGGTCTTGGGAGAAATTCATGAAGTCTTTAGAAATTTCTCCAAGTAAGCAGATCTACTGAATTCTTTGTGCACTGTAATGATCTCCAGTGACTATACAAGGAAACAATTGTTTAAACTAGGAAATTCTACTAAAAATGCTACACTGATGGAACAAATAAACTGTCGAGTTGTCTCCAGAGAATTGTCTATACAGAAAGAGGCTTGGAAACTCATTTCTGCTATAAACACACTTTAGGAATGGGATTGCATAATGACTCCCTGCAGCTTTTATCAGAAATTCAGCTATAAGTCATAAAAGCGTCACTTCATATTCCATCTCCCATGCTACATCGTATAATTGGCAATGAGGTCATTTGGTGAGACATAATTCTACTGCTCCTAACAGCAAAGCTTTTTATTTTGGTACATGCCAGCAAAAATTGTTCTCATATTTCCATGGTAGCCTGTGCTTGTCTTTTCTATCTCTATCAGCCAGAGTAAGCAACGTGGACATAATTATCAAAGATTTTTAAACAGATGCTGGTGAGGTGGATCAGTGTTAAATAACACATTCTGCTCCTTCAGAGGACCTGAGTTCATTTCCCAGGACCCACATCAGGCGAAATCAGCATTGCCTGTAACTCCAATTCCTGGAATTAGACACCTCCTCAGTCTCTAAAGGTACCGCACTCAAATGCAAAAAAACACATATACATGCACACATGTACATCCCTGAACTCCCTCACATAGTTAAAAATAAAATATTTTTATCAGTATAGCAATGTTTGTTTATATATGCACTTAAAGTACATGAAAGAATATATGATATTCTACTGCAGATAAATATCTCAAATTTTGGCTTCCTGCTGACTCTTATTCATTAGTGACTCAAAGGCCTCCGCCTATTAGCTGCTGTCTGGTTCAGCCACCTGATTGTTGTAACATCATTATTGTATTTTCCAGGAACTTAAAAGAAACACAAATAATAGAAGCTTAGTTTAAAATAATCCAGATCATCTCTATCAGAAAATTTTGAATGGACAAAAACATTTAAAAACTAAATAAACTTGATTGTAGTAATAAAGAAAATTTACTTAGAAATGCTATTTAAGTATTCTGTAAGCATAAATTGTTAGAATAGTCAATATTTGCATATAAAAAATTCAGAATAAAATTATTGTCTACATTTTACTAATATGATAAAAAGTGACACAAAAAGACAAACAAATAAATAGATTCTCTTTTTATGACATCATTTTGAGACATTTTGCTAGTATATTTATGCTGTTTTAGAGTATTTAGTTGCAAATCAAGAAATGCTGCCTAAATTCATATCATGTATTTTAAATAACATGTTTACATATATTCTGCTTCAGTTTCAGACAAGACTCCCAGGGATCACATCCATATCTGACTTGTAGATAAAGGAATTGAGATTGTATCAAGCCAGCGTGTAGTCACAGGTCTTTGGCTGCTGTACAGCAAAGAGCACTCAAGACTCTGGCTGTGTTTATTCTTCAGTTCCTGGACAGTTCCTGGTCTTACAAAATATAAAAATAATAAGTAGATTAAATCAATTATAATAGTGCATTAAAACATTATATTAGTAAGCTAAGGAAAATTGTTGCCATTTAACAAGGGAATAAATGTCTCCATGTCAAATAGTTGTATAAAAAGTGCAGAGTTCTGGGACAGTTTTGACATTACTAAAGAATGGTTTGAAAGATTATTCAGTTACATTAAATTTCAACTCATAATATTTTGCATGTAAAAAGATTTTGTCAAAGGAACCACAGTTTCATTGAGAATGCCAAAATGGATAACAGAACTGAGTTTTTAAAGCTCTCCACAGTTTTGATGGGAAACATTAGAAAGTAAAAGCATATTAAGGATAATGACAAAAGCACTGAAAATACAAAGTGTAGAAATAGTTATAAGATTATTCATCCCATGTTGGAGCAAACACAATTTCATAAAGTTCACTTTTTTTATTCTCCTGAAAAGATGGTAGAATGAAGGAGGGGCAAAGGGATGTTGTGATACAGTGTACGGGGAAAACAGAAGAGCAGTTTGAAAAGACAGAAGAGTCAGGAGTTAAAGGCCAAACTTTATGGTTGATGCTTGACTTTGAAGTGTGGCCAGGGCTGGAGCTGCTCATGAGAGGGAAGAACCAAATACAGAGCTCGTTAACAAGGTCCAATCCAGATCAGACTTTCCATCTCTGGATACCACACAGGTACAAGTAAAAAAAAAAAAGTAGGCTCAGCTCCTCTGACTATGCTAACCCCATTAAAAATTGGGATTTAGTATGAAGTTAGGAAAAATGAGTTTTGGCAGTCTGAGCTGAAACATGTCTGTACAGTTTGTGATAGAAAGCACACATCAGCTGTGCTGGTGATCTCAAAAGATGTGGCCATGAGCAGAAAATTTCTCAGAAACCATTTTATGTTCATTTTTCTTTCATAAGTAGTTCCTCAATATGTGTAAGATACCTCTGAGAATGGTGGTAGGAATACAGAATATTTCTATTATACTTCCCATGTCTCTTGGATTAGTTGATAACATCTGCAGAAAGTTATTCTGTATTCTTCTATTAAGACATGTTACATGATGTCAGAATTGTATTATTAATAATAATAATAATTGTTATTATTATTTTGCAAAAAACATTGGCTCATCTTCCCACACTTCTAATGCTTCATGCAGGCTCAGAAAAAGCATCGCATTTTCTCTCCTTTCTATGAATGATAACGGTACATGTAAGCTTCTCATTGGAACCTCCATGTTTGAAGATTGACTTGGCCAAAATTACTTCCCTTCTTTTCCCTACACTTTCCATAGGAACCAGTGTGTAAATATATGTGCTCTATTTTTCATTTAGCTTTTCGTAGCACCCCTAGTCCTTCCTCTGAGTCATCACTTACTGTAATCCTCTTATGTTTCTACATTAATCATTCTGCAGTCTTAAGAAAAAATGTGAAAACACAAATGTAGTGGGTGTTTAGCAATATTTGTGGGAATGAATAGTCCTTCATTTTATCCAGTATAAAGCAAGGAAACAATTTTATTTTAAATTTCTTCATATGGAGATATTCTTGAATGACCGAGATAGTACATGTCTTAGTTATGTAGGTGTCAATATTAACTACTTAACTGACATTTATTATATCTGAAAGTACTGAATGGTATATATACATGCATTGTACTAGATTTATTATCACAAATTAATTCAAATTAAGTGGAGGAATGCTCATATACTTTGAAAAAACATGTTAAGTAAATGGCAACTTAAATTCATTTCAAGAAAAAGTTGTCTAGTTTATAGATATGCTTGATGATAATGAAGTTTAGAGAATATATTATATATAATGTTGATTAGGACATATTAATTTAAACGTTTTCAGTTTTCTTGTACAGTTAATAAATAACCACTTCTTATTTTAGGTGATTACCTCCATTTCTCTTACTGAAGGAAATCTGTATGTACTTGTCCAAACCTGATGCCCATACCTTGGTCTTTACAATGCTGATTATGCAGATAGGAAATATTTATAGAAGAAGACCAGTAGAATGAAAAATATAGTGAAATTTCAAAATAAGAAGAAACCACTATTTTCTGTAGAAATTTTGAGAATGGAAAGCTATCAAATAATGCCTGAGTGAATGGGGAAAAAATCTATGTCAAAAGACCTCTTTTCCCCCCAAATATAATTATATTATTCCCCTATTGCTTTTTTTTCTCAGCTTTCCTAAGTTCTTCCCCTTGAATTTTTCTCATATTTCTCTCTTACTCCTTCTCATATTCATGGCCTCTTTTTCTTTGATTATTAACACACACACGCACACACACACACAAATACATAAATGAAGCCTGCTGAGTACATTTAGTGTTGCTTGTGTGTATAAGATTTTAGGATTGACCACCTGGCATTGGGTAACTAATTAGGGAGCTCATCCCAGGGAAAGACTAATTCTCCTCTCCACAGTCCTTACTTATAGTTCTTTGTCTAGGGGTAAGGCCCTGTGAGACTTTCCCTTTCTGTGCTAGCATGTCTATTGAGCGTGTTATCATTCAGGCATTATTTATGCAATCATTTATTAAGGTATCATGAAATCACCCGTGTCATTTCTAGGAGACACAATATCACAGCAGATTTTTTTTTGTCCTCTGGTTCTTACAATGTTTCTGTCAGTTGTATTGTCATGTTTTGAGGACATTATATAAAGTATTTGTGGTGTAAGTGTGTCATTTGATCTCTGCATTTTGACAATATTATAATATTGTTTCTGTAATATTGTTTTATCACAGATTTTTGTCATAAATGAAATATTTCATAGATGACATATACACACCTCAACTCCCTCCAGTGAAGGATTCCAGGACAAACCTATATAACAATTACACCAATGTTCAATTTGATAAAACATTGAGAGTTTTTGTTTGTTTGTTTTGCAGTTACTAATAATAGCATGAATAAGGAGTTACTTACAAGGAACAGGGATAAATAAAAAGAAGCTCCATCATGAGAAAACCCAGTGGCACATGAATGATGACTCCTGAAAACTGTAACACTGTAGCTCTGTGTACAACTTTCAAGCAGCTCCAGAGTCTAAACATCCCTCTTGCTTGCAATGTGACTCACCAGAATCTCTATTCCCAGCAAATATTACTTTTTTATACTGTTGGTAGGACTTGCAAGAACTTTCCAAGATTTTGTTCTCTTAGACTTGTGACCTTTTATTTACCTCCTGTTTAACCACAAAGGCTCCTAACCTTCTCCTCCCTCCTGGAGGAAATATTTCAATTTCAGGAAAATGTAACAATTCAGAGGAACATGCAAAACAACAAATGGTCTCCATCTGTTGCAAAGAGAAAACTCTTTTGATGAGAGGTGGGTGCTCCAGTTGTCCTAGAGTATAAGGAAATGTTTTAAAATGCAGTTGCTAGTTATACAGGCCTAGTAAAGTGGCAATAGGAGCTTCTCTTCTAAGATTTATGAGCAGGGTAACAGTTCACTAGGAAATCACCCTGACCCTGGTCTATCCCCGAACCACATGACTCTAGATGAAAGACTAAGCAATACTTCTGACCCCACTATACTTTTCCACTAGCTCCCTGCACATGCTTCAAAAACCCAATAATGCTTGCTCTCTCCTCCCAGTTGGCTTCTGCCTTTGTTCCTATTCAGAGGCAGTTGGCATTCTGTGTTTCTTACAAATAAATTTCTTTTTTTTTCCTTTTCATAAAACTTTTAACTTTATTTTCTCTTTAGAGCTGAGCAGTACTCTAATCATTTTTTAATAAATTTTAATAATACCAATCACAATTTCCACTTTCTCCCCTCCTCCCACTTCTCTCACACTCCCCATCTCCCTTCAGTCCTAAGAGAGGGCAGGGTACCCTGCCCTGTGGGAAGTCCAAGGCCCTCCCCCACTCCATCCAGGCTTAGGAAGGTATGCATCCAAATAGAATAGGATCCCAAAAAGCCAGTACATGCAGTAGAGACAAATCCCAGGGCCATTATCGTTGGCTTCTCAGTCTGCCCCAATTGTCAGCCACATTCAGGGTCCAGTTTGATCCCATGCTCATTCAGTCCCAGTCCAGCTGGATTTGGTGAGCTCCCATTAGCTCAGGCACACTGTCTCTTTGGGTGGACCAACCAACCCCTCGTGGTCCTGACTTCCTTGCTCATGTTCTTCCTCCTTCTGCTCTTCAACTGGACCTTGGGAGCTCAATCCAGTGCTCCAATGTGTGTCTCTGTCTCTATCTCCATCTGTCGCCGGACAAATGGTGATATTGGTGATATTCAAGATAGTCATCAGTCTGACTACGGGCCAAGGCCAGTTCAGTTAAATTATATTGACTATTGTATGCATGCATGTTTCTATCTCTGTTTAAAACATTTTTATGTATTGACATATATTGTATTGATATATATATATATATATATTTACCATATTGCAGTATACATTTCTACCTCTGATTAAGATACTTATATAATGTTTGTGTATTGATATATATTTACCATATTGCAATGTAAATTTGTACAGTGTTTATATTTGGAGGTCATTATCCTCATTTGTTACACAGTTGTTTATTGTCTTAGTCTTTAAGTTAGATAGATATTGAGAATTATATAGATAAATAGTCATCTAAGTTTGTCATTTATAATTAGACTGATCAGGTTCTCTAGATATATAGAGATTATACTCGGTATAGATAGATAATCTTCAACCTCTTCAAAGAGCTGTAGAAAATGGCCTTTAATCTAAAACAGAGTTTCGTGATAGTGACACACAATTGCTCCTGGCAACACCGCTCTATTCCCAAGAGAATGTTGAGCACCAAAGACACTCCACCTGGAGCCTTTCTTTTTGGCAGAACTGGCCTTTGGGCAAAGAAATGTCCATACCTCAACCACTGACAGAGATACAGAGTGTGCATCAATGGATAAAACAGGACTGTCATATCCTGCCAAGACAGGGTAAGATAGTTTTGAAAAGTTCTTTGCCTTTAATAATGGTATGTCAGTTATGTTAGGCCTTAGCCAAAATTGGTTGGCTCAACATTGCAAACGAGACTTTGGGTGATTGCCTAGGTAGTCAGTTGTCTCTGTCAATTGTTGCACATTTTGGATATATCTCGTTTGTTAAGTAATATTTATTCCCTTCTCAGATCTTTGACGGAGTTGAAGATTATATAATTGTAGTTACTCTCCACATTATTTAGACTTCTTGAGATAGAATGTTTAGCAAAACTTTTGTTCTCAATATTGTTTGTTATATTTATTATTTGGTATTATTGTATATAGTTGTATTTGGTTTAGTTCTGTCTTATTTAGACAAAAGGGGAAGATGTAGGGATAAGTCCCGCCCCTTAGGGGGCATGTTCGCCTCCAGTTAATGTTTACCTATAAATCTCTCCTCCACTGCCCAGAGTCCTAGCTGGGGACATACCCGTGAACACCTGGGAACCCCTCTAGAACCAAGCCTCTTACCAACCCCAAAATTGCTCCCTTAATTAAGATATCTTCTTCCCTGCTCCCATATCCATCCTTCCTGCCCCCATATCCATCCTTCCTGCCATTGCCGACAAATAAACTTCTTGTGTGAGGTTTATTGTGTTTTGTGACTTTGTGGTATTTCTTTGCTCCTGGTTGCTAAGATACTATCGTGCTCGAAAACACTTTCACTATGGACATAGTCTCCCTGAGAAATTGGTTAGGTTTCAGGCATCATTTCCCTCCTGTTTTACAGCTCTTAAGTCTGTAGTGACAGTTTAATTGTGATCTAACAAATATAAAGCTTGCCTGAAGATCACAGTTCAGAACTAAGCCACTAGTTAGCCAAAGAGACCAGGCAGTGGTGGTACACACCTTTAATTCCACCACTCAAGAGACAGAGGCAGATGGATCTCTGTGAATTCAAGGCCACCCTGGGCTATATGAGATTGAATGTGTCTAAAAGGAAATAAAACTCACACAAAAGTGATCCCAGCACTTAGAATCCTAATATGTCTTTAATCCCAACACAAGGGAGGTAGAAATAAGAGTGATATGGCTGGGCTGGGCAGAGAGAGGAATGTAAGGTGGGAGGAGAAAGAAGCTCAAGGCAGTCTGATGATTCATAGAGATTGGATGCATTCTGATGATTCAGTTTGAGATGCAGTCTGAGAATTCATAGTGATAAGATTGCTCCCTTGGTCTGTGCATTGTAGAAGTAAGAATTCTAGTAGCTGAACATTCTGCTTCACAGGGACTGGATTGTCTACAATTGTTCTAAAATTTCAACTATTTAGGACAAATTGAGTTTGAGGAATCTTACTGGCATCTAAAGTACCATGATAATAGTAAAATCCCTGTTGGAAAATATTATTATAAGGTGTGTTGCTTTTGTTTATGTTGATTTGATTAACTGTGAAGCTGTGATTTTTTTTGCCTGTTTAAAACACCTGATGGTCCTAATTAAGAGCTGACTGGCCAATAATAAGACAGGAGCAAAGCAGGCAGGGAAGGCAGGCAAAGAATATGAATAAAAGGAGGAGCAAACAAACAAAAAGAAAGGATACTAGAGGCCAGCCATTCAGCTAAACAGAAAACTATGAAGAAAGAAGTAAAGAACAGTATACAGAAATAGAGAAAGATAAAAGACCAGAGGCAAAAGGTAGTTGAGATAATTGAATGTAAGAAACGGCCAGCAACAAGCCAAGCTAAGGATGGGCATTCATAACTAAGAGTAAGCCTCCATGTGTGATTTGAGAGCTGGGTGGTGGCTCCTCAAAAAGCCAAAAGAGTAAAACATTAAACAACGCATTCCTTTGATAATTACTGTTCTGTTGTGATAAAAGAACAAAACAATTTATACAAGACTTTGTTTGGGCTTATATTTCCAGAGGGACAGAGTCCATCTGGTGTGGGAAGTCCTTCTGTATAAATGGTGTGGCCAGTCTTTCTGTACATGTGTTGCTTTTATTGGTTAATGAATAAAGAAGCTGCTTGTGATAGGGCAGAATAGAGCTAGGTGGAGAAAATTAAAGTGAATGCTGGGAGAAAGAGGGCAGAATCAGTGAGATGCCATGTAGCCACCAGAGGGGAAAGACACAAGCTGCCAGCTGGAACCTTGATGGTAGGCCATGAGTATCGTGGTAAAATATAAAATAATAGAAATGAGTTAACCAAACATATAAGAGCTAGCTGGCAATATGCTTAAATGATTGTCCAAACAGTGATTTAAATAGTATAATTTCTGTGTGATAATTTCGGGTCAGGGCAGCCAAGAATGATTGAACAGATTGAATCTCCCCCAACACCCATCATAGCAGGGAGACCTTTAAACAAGCACAAGTGTGGTGCTATGATCAGGGAGTGGAGTCACATCTTCAAACTCAAGTAAGAAGCAGAGGGAAAAAAATTGGAAGTGGGTTGAGATTATGAACTCTTGAATTGTATCCCTAGTGGTATACTTTCTCTATTAATGTTGTATCACTTAAACCTCCCCAAAGGTACTACCATCTAGGGAACTAATGTTCAAATGCCTGAATCTATGGAGGACATTTGTCATTCAAATCATCACAATTGTTGTTGTGCAAACACCATAATAGTAACATTCCTATGGTAGATGTGCCATGATAATATTAACATCCTTATGATAGAAGTACCATGGTTACTAATATAGTCATTGGGATGATTGTGCCCTAATTTTGAGAATTGAATTGTAGGAAATATTTTTGAAGTTTTCTATCTGAATTTAGCTGACACACACACACACATGTAGGCAGAGACAGTTCATTCATTTCCCAGCTGCCCAAACCTGAATAATTACACAGAAACTATATTAAATGGAACACTTTTTTGCCTATTAGCTCAAGCTTCTTATTAACTAACTCTCACATCTTAAATTAACCCATTTCTGTTAATCTGTGTATCACCACGAGGCTGTGTCCTACTGGTAAATGTTCTGGGGCATCTGTCTCCTTCAGCAACTACATGGTGTCTCCCTGACTCTGCGTACTTTCTCTCTATATCTCTGTTTGGATTCCCTGCCTGGTTTTGCTTTACTAAGCCATTGGCCAAAACACAGCTTCTTAAATAGCCAATGTTAATAAAAGATATTCATAGCATATAAAGGGGTATTCCACATCAAATATATATATATATATATATATATATACGCATATATATATATATATGTCTCCGCGTGTGTGTATGTATGTATACATACATACATATATCTAGCACACCAGAATGTGTAATGGGTTAAATTATGAGAAAACTGGAAGAACAAATTTTACAGAGCAATATAGCATTGTACCAATCACCAACCAAGTAGAGACAATAATACACTCTAAATCATTGTTTTCATTTAAAGCAACTTACGCTTGTCACACTCCATTTATCAGTTAGGATTTTCCTTTCCTCCTTAGCCCAGAAGTTTATGTTTTCAACTCTTAGATCCCATCTATTTCCCTTAGCCTGGTTACTCTTGGTAAGCTTCTTCTTCAAGGATATCCGGGAGAGTCGGGATCTGAGTGCACATCTTTTTCTTTCTCTTTTTTTCTCTGCTCCTTTCCAATGTGGTTGGAAGGGTCTCTTAATGATCCTGAAGAAATGGGCAGTCCTCATTCATATCTGTGAATTATCAGTGATATTCTTTCATAGCAATTACATTGTCTTTTGATATAGGACTTTTCATTCAGTTTGTCATTGCTTTTACAAAATTATAGAATAAACCACATCAAAGAACATGAGTTGATCTTTGGTAACATAACATTTGAAGATGTTTCAATCTCTAGAGAGCTATCTTGTCTGCTTTGTAGGAGGGAGATATAATGGAAGGTTGTGGTAGAGCAAAATTCCTCACTTCTTATTCATCTGGAAGCTAATCGACTCAGGAAAGGGTCAGAGACAAAAGGTAAACTTCAAAAATCCCCCCAAGCGCTTTCTCCAAGTAGACCTCAGATCCTAGTATCTTATAAAATATGAACTCATTAATGAGGTTAGCAAATTCACATACCAACCACTACTCAGCAGTGCCCCCATCTGGACATTAATCCTCCAGCATATGGGTCCTCTTCTAGGGCATATCTATTCAAACTCCAACATTTGGTTTCTCAGTAACTTATTAAAAGCTACCATACTGTGAATTTGCTGTGAATTTCTCCCACTACCCTGTTTAGCATTTGAAGTGTTATTGTTTTTTTACTTAATTAAATAACCACTTTTCACTAGCAAAAATATTTTTATATTAAATTTTCCTTATTCAAATTGCTGTTGTGCTTTATTTTGCCTGAACTCTCATTGATTCAAGTGGATAAATAAAGGTTGTTTCTCCAGAAACAATTGTCAAGATTTCATTTGATGGAGGTTTTGTTAGCTAAGGTCTGCAGTTATTTCTTTTACATGGTCTTTTTTTTTATCTTCTACAATTTTTATTTTCAGAAACTGCACTTTTATTTTCAGAATGTCATTCTGTCCCAAGAAATACCTCCAACAACAACAAAAATGGAAAAACATTTCTTCCATTTTCATAAGGTTTTATGTCGGCTGATCTTAGACTCATCTGAAACTTAAGTTGGGAATGATCAGATACAAACCACTAATCTGTCACTCAAAATGAATTTAATCTTTTTTTAGAAATCTGTTGTATTTAATAAATAACCACATATATAAAAGTGTCTATATCCAAATAGTATATCTGAATTAAATTCTGTATCAGAAAGTTGTTTGGATGTAACGACTGTTAGTTTCTCATACTCAGGAAGTGCTAATAAGAATTGTTAATTGGCAGTGTAGCACATTCTGGAATCCTAGTATTTGAAGTTTTAAAGAACAGAAAACTGAGCTTCAAGCCTCATTGAATTACATAGTAATTTCCTGCCTCAAGGAAAACTAAAATACACTACACTAAAATAAACTAAAATAAACACAACTCATGTTTCAGAAATCAGAAGTAAGCCTGCCTTCTTCATTATTAGTTGCATCAGCCTGGTCCTGGGGCCATTTGAAGCCCTCGGCTAAATTCTACAGTTTTGATTGTAAGTGGGAAGGGAAACTTATCAGGAGTGCTTGCCTTTCTATGTCCCAGGAATGCTTGGATTTTCTAATCTGGTCCTTTTCCCTTCTTTCCCCTTTAAGTCTTCACCCTCTGTCCCATTGTCATTAGACTCCCAATCAAACTGCTGGAAACAGAAAATTGTATTCCCTGACTCTAGCAATTAAATAAGAAAGAGAGGATTTGCCACTTTTACTTGTTAATGCTGAGCCCCTTCAGAAAACATGGCCAATCTAATGTGTTCCTTTCCTTCTCATGTACTGCTGCTGACTGAAATGGATACTGAAGTTTAAGAAGGTCTTGGGATGGTATTGTTGTTGTTGTTGGTGGTGGTGTGTGTACAAGCCACCAGGCAACATGCATATGGAGATCAGATAAAAACTTTTCTCATCTAGCCATCTAACCATATAGGACTTGGAAATCAACCTTGGGAAGAATACCTTAGCCTGATTAACCTGATAATCATGTTGTTGTCCCCTTAAGCTAGCTCTTAATACATCCAAAGATCCCTGGAACTTTTCCAAATAAAACAACATGACATTTTCTGAAAGTTTTATAAAAGGTCTACATTGGAATAAAACGGTTGTAAAAAGGACTTTCAGTATAATCATGCATGGACCATGTTTGCAGAATCAAATCACTTTTTTTAAAAAAAGTTTCATTCATACTAAAAAAAAACCCTAATAATTATTCTAATCAGATTTTCTCTAAAGGGAAAACAAGCCATAGATTATAAAATCCCTGATAAAAGTTGATTCCAGTAAAAGAAGGTCATGCTTAATGCCAAAGACTATCCTGCTGAACAGAACAATTTTACAACTGTAAGAAGATTAATAGAAGATAGCCATCGATAGAATCTAGGATGGAAAAGTACAACTAAAGTAGAAAATACCATATGTCTTCCAATTTCATGTTCAGTAATGAAATTAGGAGGGTGTCTAAGGTGCCACCTCACAATATCCAGGTGGAACAGGCATATGCTACATTTCCTGTCTATATATTTCCATGCTCTTGTCATCTAAGACCACAAATAAACTTTTATTGTCACATATGTACAACGTTTATTGTTGGAGTAAGCACTTGGTATCATAATAAACCTTTTAATACTTATTTAATTGGTCTCTGGATAAATTTTTAAGGGTTGTAAGTTTAAAAATGTATCTATAAAATGAAAACTTAAGGTATCACATTGGCTGTTAGTTATTGAAAAATTTCTCAGGCTTACTTATTTTTCCTATTGATTAAATGTCTAAATACACTTCTTCACTTTCATAGCTAAGGAGATTTGTGAATCCAAATTTAGATATTCCTGAACACAAAGACCACATAATTTATACTATGCAATTTTTATTTAAGAAATAAATTTTTGTAAACTACAATGCCCATGAAAATAGAACACACTGCAGTGAGTTTGTACTATTTATGTTGTTAATTTTATTAAAAGTTTAAGGTAATATACAAAGCAATGAATTTTATCATGGTATCTACATACAAACAGCATTATTCTTTTTTCTAGTAGTTATTATACCACATATGTTAACTATGCATACAAAGGCTTTGAATACTTGTTTGTATTCCATGCATATTAGTTTGTGTGTATACTTAATTTGTGAAGACTATGCATATTATTGTTATATTTTTCATTACTTTATAAGCATGAATATGCTATTCAAAATCAGAGAGGAGGGCATTCAAGGATAACATCTGTCCTATTGGCAATTCCTTCCCTACTTCACAGTTTAGACTTTTAATTACTTTTGGACCCAGCACTTCAGAGACAGACTGAACTTATGAGTAATCTTTTTCTCTTTCTTGGTTTGTAAAATTAACTGACTTCCAAATCAAAGTAACGACAACCATGTTTTTCAAAAGTTAAACAAGCATGATTCTGCATTTCCACTATTGCCTCAAGCCCCTTTTATGATAAGTCGTAATTGGAACAAGACAGATACCACTTGCAATCTTCCTTCCATAGATATACATCATGTGGCTGAATGCCACCCCACCTCCTGCCTGCCTAAGTTTCTTGCCTGGTAACGTGATTTCTTTCTTAATAAGGATTCAATAAGTCAACAGTTTCCTTATTGTAAAACTGGCTCAGGTTCCTTTTACTAGAAACCTGATTTTATTATGAATTTTATTATCAATTAAGTTCTTGTATCTTTAAAAAAATGGAGTCTTCTGATGGGAAATTGCTTGCCTATCTATCAATATTTGATCTTGCCATCTTTTTATTTGTTTGTTTTGGTTGTTTTTGTTTTTCAAGACAGGGTTTCTCTGCATAACAGTCCTAATAGTCCTGGCTGTACTGAAACTCACTTTGTAGACCAGCTTGGCCTGGAACTCACAGAGAACTACCTGCCTCTGCCTCCTGAGTGCTGAGAGTAAAGGTGTGTGACACCACTAACTGGTCAACTAAAAACAGTGGTTGAATGTCACGAAGCAGTTGACAATGCCTTAACCTTATGTGTGTTTTTAGCCCAAGGGCCTCTTCCATTTTTGTTAAGGGGAGTGCTAACCTCTGTCTTTTAATACAATACTGATTTCATCATCTTAAGTGTCTTATTTAATATATATATATATATGTATAATATATACATATATAGGCATGTTTTTAAAAAAATGAGTTATTTCATCCTAATAAGTTATACCATAGAATAGATATCTGCATTTATTTTAGCTTAAATATAGGTTTTACAACCTTGAAAGAAATAAGATTCACTGATAAAATACAAATTTATTAAAAGAATGCAAAACAAGAAACTTCAGGTGGTATCTCTTAAATTCTATGGAAATTCAAAAGAAAAAAATGAAAGACTAAAATCAAAAATACCTAGAAATATTTAAGCACCCATTAAACAATTGTAAAAAATTCAAGGACTAGTCACATTAAAAATAAAAAGAACTGTAGGTTGGTTATCCTTGGCTTTATGTTTATAATCATTTATAAGTGAGTACATACCACGTTTGTCTTTCTCGTTCTGGGTTATTTCATTCAAGATGGTTCTTTATATTTCCCAGTTTCATCCATTTGCCAGCAAATTTGAAGATGTCATTTTTTTTTTTTTTACCACTGAGTGGTACTCCATTGTGTAAATGAACCACATTTTTTATATCCATTTTTCAGTTGAGGGGCATCTAGGTTGTTTCCAGGTTCTGGCTATTACAAATAATGCTGCTATGAGCATAGTTGACCAAATGTCCTTGAGGTATGTGTCTGCATCATTTGGGTATAAGGATACCCAACACATCTACCCACTAAAGAAATTTTGAAAATCTGAAACTACGTCACTAGCTCATGCCTAGATACTGGTAATGACTATGAGGCAAATAATCTCTGTTTCTATCTTTGTGGACTGAGTTGTATGTGCTAATTTTTCTTACTTCATTCAATTTTGCTGTTTGTAGGTGTAATTGGTGATTAATGCATGCATTTAAACTAAAAAAATGAGACTTTTTAAAATTGTTTTACTTCAAAATTACTAATTTATAGCTATATATGCAAGATATACATGTTGTAGGAGGCTGCTTGTTCATTCACCAACTGCCTGGCTGCTCAGACCCGAAATAATCACACAGAAACTAAATTGTGAAATACTGTTTGGGCAACAGATTAAGCATATTTCTGGCTAACTCTTACATCTTAACTTAACCCATCTCTATTATATATGCATCACCACCTACAAACAACAAAATTCTTTGACCATAAACAGTATATTCTTATTTTCATTAAAAACAACCTGACTTTCTGATATTTGTTTCTAAGGAACTGAAAATACAGCTATTAATATTAAATTAAACAATAAGTAACAAATATAATTTAGTATTGAAGAAGTATTTTCTGCCTCCAGAGAATAAGCAACTGTTCAGCTAAAGCATTAACTGTTATCAAAATTGTGGATGATATCCCAAGTTCTTTTGTCATTTCTCAGACCTCCATGGGGTAAAAAAAAGTGCACTGACTGACTCATGCCCAGTGGGAAATGCATTACTCCTACACAGTTTTTCTTAAGCCAGACAAACTCCGCTAAATAATGTTTTTTTTTTATTTAAAAAGTCTTCAGTATTCCCTAGGCCTGCACTCATAGAAATGTAATTGCACAATGTTACAAATGTTCAGAGAAAATGCTTTTTGGTGGTGTTTTTAATTCTTAATTTCATAGGGTAAATCAGGTTTGGACAAGTTTTCTGCACTTCTGGTATATGAAAATGGTTCTGCACAGAGTAAATTCTCTTGAAAAATACAGCTATTTCCTTCACTCATACATCTGCAGAAATAAATAATTTAGATAAAATAAATAAAGTTGTCTACTGAGTTTTACAGTTCCAATTTCTGAACCATTTCCATTTTTATTTGTTTGAGATAGGCAGAATAATATAGAAGAAAATAAAGAAGTGGTAAGACCACCAAATAATAGTAATATCATATGAAGTATTTATAAAATTAATAGGAAGAAAACCAGAATCCAAGATAAGGACACACAGAAACGAAGAAAAAGCAGGAAAGTGAGAATACAATGATTTAAAAATGTAAAACATATAACTACATTCATTAAGAAGCAGAACACATGCCCACACTCCTCAATAATGATGAAAATTTCTCTAACGTTTTTGATGTATAATTTACCAACACCTAAAATTTTTATTTGTAGATGTATTTTTTACTTTTTGGAGGTCTGTCACCCAGTTCCCAGATAAATACACAGAGACTTATTCTTACTTATCAAGGCCCGACCTTAACTTGACTTGTTTCTAGCCAACTTTTCTTAAATTATCCCATCTGCCTTTACCTCTGGGCTTTTATCTTTATTTATTCTATATTGGTCATTTGGATCTTTATTAGACCAGTCAGGTGTTTTAGGCATTCAAAATAACACAGCTTTACAAAGTTAAACAAAAGCAACATGAGAAATGCAGCACATCTTTCCATCATTAAACAAATATTCCACAGCATAAAATAATGTAACACATCTTTAACTAATATGCCACAACATTTATAATATCTTTTTTACTATATCCTGACAAGAAAGCTATTGTAATAAAAACTCATATCATATATAGAAACTTACTTTAAAAGGTTTACTCATATTAATTGTAATAATACTAGAAATAATTCATTTATTAAGTTTTGTTTGTTGAATAAGTAAATATTATTTGAAATATTATGAGGTTTCAAAGTATATGAGAAGAATTTGGTGGCACAAGACATTTCCTTTTTAGTCAACTAACTACCCCATCTCTGAAAATTCATGAATAATATCAACTTTCCTACAGACTGACCTGCAATCTGAGGGATGCTAAATGAAAGAAAGGCAGAACCTACAACCAACCGAGGGATTGAAAACTATGATTAGTGGGAATTTGTTTTCTCCCATAACCACAAACATCTTGACATAATAAATTAATTGCCTGTAATATTTCTGGACTTTAACCTAAATGATTAGAATTTGTTCAAGGCACTAATATGGAAAAAATGTCCATGCAACTTGTTTAACCAGTCATTCTAAAATGTGAACCGTATTTTTAATTAATACATGGGATTTGGAATAAAGTAATTTGTATTTTACTTTGCAATTAATCTTCAATTGTTAAACACTTCAAGAGAGAAAGCACCAGTATATTTTTGGCCAAGTGAGTAAGTAATATCAATGGATCCAGAACATGGTACTAAGTACTACTAGACCTGAAAAGAGTTGTTTTAGAGAAAATCTTGAGGGATTTTTTTTTAATTTCCACCTCCTCCCATCCTCCCATTTCCCTCCCACTCCCCCCATTATTCCTCCCCCTCACTCTCCAGTCCTAAGAAAAGTCAGGGTGCCCTGCCTTGTGGGAAGTCGAAGGCCCCCCTCCTCCAGGTCTAGGAAGGTGTGCATCCAAACAGACTAGGCTCCCCAAAAGCCAGTACATGCAGTAGAATCAAAATCCAGTGTCATTATCATTATCAGGTGTCCATAGGTAAATAAATTTATGTCTGAGTCTTCAGTTTGATTCCATTTATCAATCTGTATTTGTATCAATACTATACCATTTTTATTACTATAGCACTGCATTATAACTAGAAATTGAGAATAGTGAGGCCTCCAGCAGTTCTTTAATTGTTCATGGTTGTTTGAACTGTATTGAGATTTTGTTTTTCCATATGAAGTTGAGAATTGTCCTTTAAAGGTCTGTGAAAAATTGTTGGAATTTGATGGGAATTGCTTTGAATCTGTAGATTGCTTTTGACCACTTCTACTATGTTAAGCCTACCAATCTGTGAGTATGGGAGATCTTTTCACATTCTGATATCTTCTTCAATTCCTTTCCTGAAACACTTAACATTTTTTCACTGTACATATTTTTCTCTTGCTTGGTTAGAGTTTCCCCAAGATTTTTGAGGCTGTTGTGAAAGGTGTTGTTTCCTTGATTTCTTTCTCAGTTCATTTGACATTGTATATATGATGGTTATTTTTTAAATTATATTTGTAAGTTTATCTTGTATCCAATTACTTTGCTGAAAGTGCTTATCAGTTGTAATTCTTCTGTGTGGAATTTTTCCTGTAATTCATATCTACTATTATATCATCTACTAATAAAGATACTTTGACTTTTTCCTTTTCAGTTTGTATCCACTTGATTTCTTTCAGTTGTCTTATTGCTCGAGCTAAAATTCCATGTTCTAAACTGTATAGGTATAGAAACAGTAGACGGCCTGTTCTTATTCTTTATTTTAGTGAAATTTCATTGATTTTTCTCTCTATTAAATTTGATGTTGGTTATAGGCTCAGTGTAAATTGTCTTTATTATTTTTGTATCACTAACTTTTCTGGACTTTTATTATGAAGGATATTGGATTTTTTCAAAGGCCTTTTCTTTATCTACTGAAATGATCAAGTGTTCTTTTCCTTTCAGTTTGTTTATAAGCTGAATTACATTTATTGATTTTTGAACCATCCCTGCATCTCTAGGGTGAAGCATACATGAGCATGGTGTATGACCTTTTTATGTATTCTTGGATTTGGTTTGCAAGTATTTTATTTAGTACTTTTGGGTCTGCGTACATAAGGAAATTGGTCTGAAATTCTCTTTCTTTGTTGGGTATTTATGCAGTTTTGTTATCAGGATAATTATGGCCTTAAAAATGAATTGGACAATATTATTTCTATTTCTATTTTCTGGAATAATTTAAAGAGTAGTGACATTAAGTGTGATAGAACTCTGTGATAAAACCATCTGGTCCTGTTTTTTTTTTTTTTTTTGTTTGGTTGGTTTTGTTGTTAGGAGACTATTAATGACTGCTTCTATTTTACATGGGATTTTAAGTCTACCTAGTTGTTTATTTGATCTTGATTTAATTTTGGTAAGTAGTAACCATTTCTTTTATATTTTAGAATTTGGTGGAATACAGGTTTTTAAAGTATGTCTTTACAATTCTCTGAATTTCTTGGTGTCTATTATTATTCCACCACCACCCCTCTTCATTTCTGATTTTGCTACTCTGGATATTCTCTCTTTGCCTTTTAGTTAATTTGGACAAGGATTTTTCATCTTATTAATTTTCTACAAAAATAGAAAGAAAATATTTCCCTATTATTTCTTTGAAAATATTTTCTGGGACATTGACTTGGAATTCTTCTCCTTCTTTTATTCCTATTACACTTAGGTTAGGTCTTTTCATAGTTTCTCAATTTTCCTGGGTGTTTTATTTCAGAAATTCTTTAGATTTAACATTTCTTTGATTAATGTATTCCCTTCTTCTATCATGTCTTCAGTGCCTGAGATTCTCTCCTCCATCTCCAGTATTCTGTTTTTGAAACTTGCCTCTGTAATTCCTGTTCAAATTCCTAAATTTTCCATTTCCGGAATCCTCACAGTTTGTGTTTTCTTTATTGATTCTATTTCATTTTCAGATCTTGAGCAGTTTTGTTCATATCCTTCTACTGTCAGTTTGTTTGCTCTTTAATGTTTCCTTGACTGATTTATTAATTTTCTATCTAAGAATCTCTGTCATCTTCATATGGACTGTTTAATGTTTTTTCCCTAGGTCTTCAAATATGTTGAGATATTCAGGGCCTACTGTGTGATGGGGTTTCTGGGCTTCAATGGAGACATATTTCCCTAGCTCTTTTGATTATGTTTTTACACTAGCATCTTGACATCTGTAACTGGGATGATTATAGGTCTAAGTGCAGATATCTCATTTTGTGTCTGTTGGGTGGGTGTTTTGTTTCTTGGTTTCTGCTTTCTCCCTGGATTTTAGGGAAATGTGAGGGTTATGTGTTGTCTAGTATGAGATTTTTTTCCAGATGTTTTTCTCTGAGCAGCTAAGTTGGTGCCTCCCAGGACATACCTGCTGGTATTGCAGGCTTGTATAATGGGATGGGTTGGAGGAAGAAGGGTTGGAGGAGGAAATCTTGTGATCAATTCATGATGGGGTCAGAGAGGAAAGGGAAAATATGGCAGGTACTGTGCTGCAGAGAAGGTAGGGGTATTAGATCAGGATGAGCAGAAAGAGATGTAAAGGCAGGAGTGGCCACTGAGTTACCAAGAGGTTTGGGGACTAGGACAAGTCAAGAAGTGTCAAAGGAAGGTTGGAAGGGAAATATCTGTAGGAGCCACAGGAGATAAGGGAGAGGGCAGAGAAGGCTGTCACAGGTGTTTTGCTTCAGAGGTGTAGATAAGACTGTGGGGTTGGATGTAGAAAATTAAAAGAGGGGTAAAGATCTGAAGTAAGGCTTCTTGGTTATAATTTTTAAAGTTTTTAAATACAAATTTTATTAATTCTGTATTATAAACAAAGCCAAAGGGCAAGTCTTGTGTGGAATGATTGTTATTTCTGGTAAAAAAAAATAACTTCTCATACATCCATTTTAAAATTTGCCAAACAGTTTTTGCTATTATTTCTATGTGGCATAAGGCAAATAATTAATTAAGTGGCTTTAGGTAGCATTACTTTGTAGTACAAGCTCAGTGAGGTAATTATTTGCCCGTATACTTCTGATTTCTTCATCCATCTCACCTTGACATAGCATTCTCCTCACATTCCCCTGATCCTTCTAGACTTTAGCAAGTTAGACCTTGCTTCAGCAGTTATTGTCAAACTGCCTGGAAAAAAATGGGGTCCAGAATTTAAAGCATGAATGCAGAAGATTAGGAAATACAGTTTATTTGTGATACTTGTTTAAATAAAAACTTAAGATATAGGACACATTGTTGAAAATATTTTAAATAAAATTACTTCTAAAAAGATATTTCCTACACTATGCATAAACACACACACACACACACATACAAGAACTATAAAGCTGAAATAACCTGCATTTTTCACAAAGTTTATTGCAATGTATTTGGAGAACAAAAGAATTGATTTTTTTCTCTAGCATATACTGTAGCATTTACTGTACATACTTCTGGAGGCATTGCAGTCCTGGACTTAAAACTTTACTGCAGAGCGACAGTACTGAAAACAGTCTGGTATTGGCATCAAAACAGACAGGAGGGCCAATGGAACCAAATTGAAGACCTGGATATTAATTCACACACATTTGAACACCTTGTTTTTGACAAAGAAGCAAAAAATAGAAAATGCAAAAAGAAAGCATATTTAACAAATGGTGATGGCATAACTGGATATCAACATGTAGAAGAATGAAAATAGATCCATATCTATCACCATGCAGAAAACTCAAGTCCAAATGGATCAAAGGCCTCAACATAAAGCCAACCACACTTTAACCTCATAGAAGAGAAAGTGGGAAATACACTTGAATGCATTGGCAAGAAGATCACTTCCTAAATATACCAGTAGCACAGACACTGAGAGAAACAATTAATAAATGGGACCTCCTGAAACTTAAAGCTTCTGTAAACCAAAGGACATGGCCAAGAAGACAAAATGACAATAGAATGAGAAAAAAAAATCTTCACCAACCCCAAATCAGACAGAGGTCTGATCTCCAAATATACAAATAACTCAAGAAATTAGTCATCAGAAGTACAAATAATACAATAAAAATTAGATTACAGACCTAAACAGAGAATTCTCAACAGAGGAATCTAACATGACTGAATGACACTTAAGAAAACGCTCAACATCCTTAGTCACCAGAGAAATGTAAATTAAAACAACTCTGAGATTCCATCTTACAACTGTAATAATAGTCAAGTTAAAAACACTGATGACAACTTATGTTGGAGAGGTGGTAGGGTAAAGGGAACACTTCTGCATTGCTGATGGGAATGCAAGCTGCTACAGCCCCTTTGGATATCAGTATGGTGATGTCTCAAAAAATTAAGAAGCAACTATCCTCAAGAACTATCAATACCACTTTGGGGTATATATCCAAAGGATGTTCAATTGTGCCACAAGGATATGTGCTCAATCATGTTCATAGAAGCATTGTTTGTCATAGCCAGAACCTGGAAAGAACCTAACTGCTCCTTGACTGAAGAATGGATAAGGAAAATGTGGTACATTTACGTGATGGAGTACTATACGACAGAAAAAAAATAACATTTTGAATTTTGTAGGCAAATGGATGGAGCTAGGAAACATCATATTGAGTGAGGTAAAGCAGACCCAGAAAGACAATTATCATATGTACTCACTCATAAGTGATTTTTAAAACAAAGAAAACCAGCATAGAAATCAAAATCCCAAAGAACCCAGGAAACAATGAGGACCCTAAGAAAGGTATACATGGATCTAATCTACATGGGAAATAGAAAAAGATAAGATGTCCTGAGTAAATTGGGAGCATGGGGACCATGGGGAAGGTTAAAGGGAGGGGAGAGGCAGGGAGGGGAGCAAAGAAAAATGTAGAGCTCAATGAAATCAATAAAAATGAGTTAATTAAATAATTACATATGTGTTTAAAATACATATAATTTTAGGTTCCAAATTAAATACCTACCCATTCTAAATTCATAAAATGTTGTCACAGTACACTGAACAAGTAAAAACATGCTGCCTTTATATATATAGCTTTGTCTTCCTCAGCCTGTAAAGTCTATTAGGTATCTATAAAGTAATATAATCTTAAAATGATAAAAAGGAAAGTGACTTGATATTGGAGTGTGATTTAAAATCTTTAACATCATTGACTTTCTAATCACTGCATTAAGGTAAAGTTACTCTCGCTAGATTGAAAAGAAAAAAAGAAAAACTATAAAATGGAGAATTAAATCCAAATCAGTTAAAAGGAAAGAAATAATTTTACTAGCTACAGATATATTGATGCTTTCTCTTCTCTGTTTTCTGTAATTTACAGGAATAGAGAGGCTGCCAAATGCTATAGAGATTTAAATACCATTAAATTAAGTCTAATAAAATGATAGAAAAACAGAAATGGATGGGCACAACAGAGATATATGAAATGAAATATCTCTCAATTATGTCAACAAGCATATTAAATCTAAATATGTGGATTAAAAAGAAATAAAATCCAGCAAGTAGAAAGAGAACACTCAGCTATATCAGAAGCCAACAGTCATTTTAGTAAAAGGCTAAAATTTCAAGGGAATAGTTTACTGTGTAATGAACCAAATTAATGTCATTTATTTAAACTCAGTATCTAAATTTGGAAAGTTTAATAAGACCATAAGACTTGGCAATGGAAAGTGTCTCAGAAATTTATTTCAAACTCTTCTTTAAAAAATATAAAAATTTGATATAGTGGGAAGAATATTTCTGGATACAAATAAGTTAAATATAAGCTATTGTTCCATAACCAGGATGCAAAAATAGTTCATTTTGATTGGCAACTTGATTGGAATTAGAATGGTGATGGGAAAATTATTTCAGTATGCCTATGAAAGAGCTCCTAAATTGGGTTTAATGTTGTGGGATGATCCACCTTAAATGTAGATAGAAACATCCCTGAATTGAGGTTCTAAACATTATAAAAAGATTAAAAATAAGTCCTGATCCTCAGCATTCAAGTCTGTCTGTTTTGTGATTTTGCATACAAAATCACAGCCTTTCCCTCTTATTATTATGACTTTGCCACCATGGCGGCCTGTTCTGGCAATCTGTGAGCAAAACAATCTTTTTATCCTTAAGTTTCCATTGTTTTTGTTACAACAACAAAATTAGTTACAAATTCAAACTCTATTCTTTAGTTTTCTAATATGTGTATCTTTCTACAACATATGAATTAAATCACAAGTTAATTGGTCATCATATTCATTGTATAATAAAGCAACAAAACAATAATAGATGAAGTTATATATACCAGATAAGATCTCATGACAAATTGCAGAAATGTGGATTATAATAGATAGAAGTGCCCACACCTTGCCTTATATTAATTCTGGACAACGCAACTCAGTATGAGAAATAGAGCCTCAAATGTTAGAAAAAGAGTCAGAGACAGTCCTTGCTTGCACTGTTAGGAATCTCACAAAAAGAACAGGCTAAACAACCGCCACATACAGGCAAAAGGTCTAGGTCAGTACTTTTCAGTCTCCAAGAGCACCTATGAGTCTATATCAGTCATTGTGTTGGTTTCTTTGTGGTTCCCTTGATGCTTCTAGCTCCTACAACCCTTCCTGAATCTCTTCAGCAGAATTCCCTGAACTCAACTTAATGTTTGGCTGTTGGTCTTTGCATCTGTTTTTATCAGTTGCTGGATGAAGCTTCTCTGATGACTATTGGGTTAGGTACCAATCTATGAGTATAGAGGAGTATTTCTGGGCATCATTACATTGAATTTATTTTCTCCAGTAGTGTTTGATTCTGTCCTATGTCTCTGGACCATCTGGCCTCTGGACCCTGGTGCTCCAGGCAGTGTCAGGGGTGGACTCCTTCTTGTGGCATAGGTCTCAGCTTGGACCAATCATTAGCTACACACTCCCACAATCTCTACGTCACACATGTACCAACACATCCCTTATGCCCAGCAGATTGTAGGTCAAAGGTTAAGTGACTGGGTTTGTGTTGAAATCCTTTCACTAAAAGTCTTGCCTAGCCACAGAAGATAACCTGTTTAAGTCTACATATTTCCTATTACTAGGAGACTTAGTCAGGGTCGTCCTCCCAGATTTCTGAGAGTTTCCCTTCCACCAGCTTTCTACATAACACTGAAATTATCCACTTTCCAGTTGGTTCTTTCAGTACGTTCCCCCCTGCTATAGGAACTCCTACAGCCAGTAGCCTTTAAATTAACCCCACACACTTGGCCATGGCCTCTTATACTATAAATGCCCATGTGAAGTACACATTCCCTCTCTATTCCAGCTGTGGGATTTGGTTGTTGTTCCCCGTTGGAGCAGAGAACTTTGATCTATGAGTCCAAACATAAATAAATAACCCTTTATTATACTCAGTTCTTAACTAGTGTGGGATTTCTTTCTAACCTTCATCTTCATCTAGCACCCATGTGGATCTAAACTCCACACCTACAAGGAGGACTGGCATAAAAGGCTCAAATGGTCCACAGCCCAGAAAGTGCCCTATCCCTGCCCATTTGGCTTGCTTTTACCTACTAAGAGGTTTGTTATAAACCCTCCACCACAGCAAAATTAAGTGTGCATGGTGACTTGGAAATTCCCCATTCAACCTACCTCATGCTTTCTTTCATTTGAGATAGGATTCCAATGCTAAGAAAGTGAATATCTTCCTCTTGAAGAGGCCAATATGGATGCCTAGATTCTGGAGTAATAATCATGTTTAGTAATCCCTTAATTACAATCTCATTTATACACACTATTAGATTTAGTCTTTGATCATTTATAGAAGTCTGACAAAATATACGTTTTCTATTTCCTACTGGAGCTTTTGATTCATCCTCCATGTCTACTCCATCATCCAGAACAGTATGGTTTTTTACAGTAGGCACTGAAATGTTTAATTTTCCTAGTGAGAAATTTTCTCCACAGTGACTGGAAATAACTAGACTTTGTTTGATATGTGGGCCTGAAGAGCTCCCTGAAAGAGTTTCCCAGTGGTATTGGGTTGCCTTGTCTGTCTTTTGTCTACTTACATTCATTGGTGCAATGTCAGCCTTTGCTATACCTCTTACATATACCGGAAGGCTGAGGCCTCCTATTTTTGTCATGCCTAGAGGAGACATTATTCCTAAGAATTCCTTGTCGATAGCCCCTTCTTTGATGTCCTATTATACCACAATTAAAACATTTGGCATTTTGGTGCCTCCTCATTCCATTGGAAAGTGTTTCTCTTACCCAAGTCTCAGTGAAATATTCTAATGTTTCAATATTCATTGTATAAAAGACCTGTTCTTCTATTGGTGCTAATCTGCCTTTTTTTAGTAAAGATAATACTTTATTTTAGAAGTGTCTGATTTAAAAAACTGAACACATTATACAGAATAGAAAATAGATACTTCTTTACTATATTTCTTCTGAATATGAGAATAAGAAGAAATATATTCACAATCTCTTCTTGCCAAATAAGGATTAGTTACCACCTTCATTTGTCAAAAATAGCTCCTTAGGTTTATTTTTTTTTATTTATTTATTTTTTCCATTTTTTTATTGAGAAAAGGAGAAAAAAAAAACAAGTTTCCACCTCCTCCCAGCCTCCCATTTCCCTCCCCCTCCTCCCAACCTTCTCCCCCTTCCCCCACTCCTCTCCCTCTCCCTCTCCAGTCCAAAGAGGAGTCAGGGTTCCCTGCCCTGTGGTAAGTCCTAGGTCCTCCCCTCTCCGTCCATTTCTAGGAAGGTGAACATCCAAACTGGCTAGGCTCCCACAAAGCCAGCACATTACATAGGTTCAAAACCCCGTGCCATTGTCCTTGGCTTCTCATCAGCCCTCATTGTTCGCCATGTTCAGAGAGTCCAGTTTTATCCCATGATTTTTCAGTCACAGTCCAGCTGGCCTTGGTGAGCTCCCAATAGATCAGCTCCACTGTCTCAGTGGGTGGGTGCACCCCTCGTGGTCCCGACTTCTTTGCTCATATTCTCCCTCCTTCTGCTCCTCATTGGGACCTTGGGAGCTCAGTCCAGTGCTCCAGTGTGGGCCTCTGTCTATATCTCCATCCATCACCAGATGAAGGTTGTATGATGATATGCAAGATATTTGTCAGTATTGCTATAGGATAGGGTCATTTCATGTTCCCTATCCTCAGCTGCCCAAGGAACTAACTGGGGACCTTGGCTTGGGCATCTGGGAGCCACTCTAGGTTCAAGTCTCTTGCCAACTCTAAGGTGGCTCCCTTAACTAAGTCTTGTGCTTCCGTGCTCCCCTATCCAACCTTCCTTTATCCCAATCCTCCTTTTTCCCCAAGTTTCCCCCATTCTCCCCTTCACCCTTTTCTCTCCCCATCTCCCCTTACCCCCATCCCACCCCACCCCCAAGATCCCAATTTTCTCCCTGGCAATTTTGTCTACTTCCCATAGCCAAGAGGATTAACTCTATGTTTTTCCTTGGGTTCACCTTCTTACTTAGCTTCGTTGGGATCACCAATTGTAGACTCCGTGACCCTTGTTTATGGCTAGAAACCAATTATGAGTGAGTACATCCCATATTCATCTTTTTGGGTCTGGGTTACCTCACTCAGGATAATATTTTCTATTTCCATCCATTTGCATGCAAAATTCGAGAAATCATTGTTTTTTACCACAGCGTAGTACTCTAATGTGTATATATTCCATACTTTCTTCATCCATTCTTCCATTGAAGGACATCTAGGCTGTTTCCAGGTTCTGGCTATTACAAATAATACTGGTATGAACATAGTTGAACAAATGCTCTTGTCATATGATCGGGCATCTCTTGGGTATATTCCCAGGAGTGGTATTGCTGGATCCAGGGGTAGGTTGATCCCGAATTTCCTGAGAAACCGAAACACCGATTTCCAAGGTGGTTGCACAAGATTGCATTCCCACCAGCAATAGATGAGGGTTCCCCTTCCTCCACATCCTCTCCAGCAAAGGCTATCATTGGAGTTTTTTATTTTATCCATTCTGACAGGTGTAAGATGATATCTCCAAGTTGTTTTGATTTGCATTTCCCTGATTGCTAAGGAGGTTGAGCATGACCTTAAGTGTCTCTTGGCCATTTGAACTTCCTCTGCTGAGAATTCTCTGTTCGGTTCAGTGCCCCATTTTTTAATTGGGTTAATTAGCATTTTAAAGTCTAGTTTCCTGAGTTCTCTATATATTTTGGAGATCAGACCTTTGTCTGTTGTGGGGTTGGTGAAGATCTTCTCCCAGTCAGTAGGTTGCCTTTTTGTCTTGGTGACAGTGTCCTTTGCTTTACAGAAGCTTCTCAGTTTTAGTAGGTCCCATTTATTCAATGTTGCCCTTAATGTCTGTGCTGTTGGGGTTACACATAGGAAGCGATCTCCTGTGCCCATCTCCTGTAGGGTACTTCCCACTTTCTCCTCTATCAGGTTCAGTGTGTTCTGACTGATAGTAAGGTCTTTAATCCATTTGGACTTGAGTTTTGAGCATGGTGATAAATATGGGTCTATTTTCATTCTTCTACAGGTTGACATCCAGTTATGCCAGCACCATTTGTTGAAGATGCTTTCTTTCTTCCATTGTATACTTTTGGCTCCTTTATCAAAAATGAGGTGTTCATAGGTTTGTGGGTTAAAATTCGGGTCTTCTATACGATTCCATTGGTCGACTTCTCTGTTTTTATGCCAGTACCACACTGTTTTCATCACTGTAGCTCTGTAATAGAGTTTGAAGCCAGGGATGGTAATGCCTCCAGACAATCCTTTATTGTATAGGATTGTTTTTGCTATCCTGGGTTTTTTGTTTTTCCATATAAATTTGATTATTGTCCTCTCAAGATCTGTGAAGAATTTTGATGGGACCTTGATGGGGATTGCATTGAATCTATTAATTGCCTTTGGTAGAATTGCCATTTTTACTATGTTGATCCTCCCAATCCAAGAGCAAGGGAGGTCCTTCCATTTTCTGGTATACTCCTCAGTTTCTTTCTTCAATGCCTTAAAGTTCTTGTCAAATAGATCTTTCACTTCCTTGGTTAGAGTTACCCCAAGATATTTTATGCTCTTTGTGGCTATCGTGAAAGATGAAGCTTCTCTGATTTCCCTCTCTGCTTCCATATCCTTTGTGTATAAGAGGGCGACTGATTTTTTGGAGTTGATCTTGTATCCTGCCACATTACTAAAGGTGTTTATCAGCTGTAAAATTCTTTGGTGGAGTTTTGGGGGTCGCTTATGTACACTATCATATCATCTGCAAGTAACGAAAGTTTCACTTCTTCCTTTCCAATTCGAAGCCCCTTGATCCCCTTATGTTGTCTTATTGCTATTGATAGAACTTCAAGCACTATATCGAAGAGGTATGGCAAGAGTGGACAGCCTTGTCGTGTTCCTGAGTTTAGTGGGATAGCTTTAAGTTTCTCTCCATTTAATTTGATGTTAGCTGTCGGCTTGCTGTATATAGCTTTTATTATATTTAGGTATGACCCTTGTATCCCTAATCTCTCCAAGACTTTTATCATAAAGGGATGTTGAATTTTGTCAAATGCTTTTTCAGCATCTAATGAAATGATCATATGGTTTTTTTCTTTCAGTTTATTTATATGATGGATTACATTGATAGATTTTCGTATGTTGAACCAGCCCTGCATCCCTGGGATGAAGCCTACTTGATCATAATGGATAATTTTTCTAATGTGTTCTTGGATTCGGTTTGCCAGTATTTTGTTGAGGATTTTTGCGTTGATGTTCATGAGTGAGATTGGCCTGTAATTCTCTTTCTTGGTTGAGTCTTTGGTGGTTTTGGTATCAGAGTGACTGTAGCTTCATAAAAGGAATTTGGCAATGACTCTTCTGTTTCTATATTGTGAAATACATTAAGGAGTATTAGTTCTTCTTGGAAGTTCTGGTAGAATTCCGCATTGAAACCATCTGGTCCTGGGCTTTTTTTGGTAGGAAGGTTTTTGATAACCTCTTCTAATTCTTCGCAACTAACAGGTCTATTTTGATTGTTCACCTGGTCCTGGTTTAACTTTGGTATATGGTATTTATCTAAAAAAGTGTCCATTTCCTTTACATTTTCCAGTTTAGTGGCATATAGGCTTTTGTAGTAAGATCTAATGATTCTCTAAATTTCCTCTGTGTCTGTGGTTATGTCCCCCTTTTCATTTCTGATCTTATTAATTTGCAAATTCTCTCTCTGCCATTTGATTAGTTTGGATAGGGGTTTGTCAATCTTGTTGATTTTCTCCAGGAACCAGCTTTTTGTTTCATTGATTCTTTGGATTGTTTTCTGTGTTTCTATTTTGTTGATTTCAGCCCTCAGTTTGATTATTTCCAGTCTTCTACTCCTCCTAGGTGAGTCTGCTTCTTTTTTTTTTCTAGAGCTTTCAGGTGGGCTGTTAAGTCTCCAATGTGAGCTTTCTCTGTTTTCTTTAAGTGGGCACTTAGTGCTATGAACTTTCCTCTTAGCACTGCTTTCATAGTGTCCCATAAGTTTAAGTATGTTGCTTCTTTATTTTCATTGAATTCCAGGAAGACTTTAATTTCTTTCTTAATTTCTTCCTTAATCCAGGTATGGTTCAGTAGTTGACTGTTCAATTTCCATGAGTTTGTAGGCTTTCTGGGGGTAGCATTGTTGTTGAATTCTAACTTTAATCCATGGTGATCTGATAAGACACAGGTGGTTACTAATATTTTTTTGGAACTGTGGATGTTTGCTTTGTTACTGACTATGTGGTCGATTTTTGAGAAGGTTCCATGAGCTGCAGAGAAGAAGGTATATTCTTTCCTATTTGGGTGAAAAGTTCTATAGATGTCTGTTAAGTCCATTTGATTCATTACCTCCATTAATTCTCTTATTTCTCTGTTAGGTTTCTGTCTGATTGACCTGTCCATTGGTGAGAGAGGAGTGTTGAAGTCTCCTACTATTAGTGTGTGCGGTTTGATGGCTGCCTTGAGTTTTAGCAATGTTTCTTTTATGTATGTGGGTGCTTTTATATTAGGGGCATAGATGTTCAGGATTGAGACTTCATCCTGATGAACTGTTCCTGTTATGAGTATAAAATTCCCCTCTCTGTCTCTTCTGATTGATTTAAGTTTGAAGTCTACTTTGTTAGAGATTAGTATGGCCACGCCTGCTTGTTTCTTAGGTCCATTTGCTTGATAAGCCTTTTCCCAGCCCTTTACTCTAAGTAGGTGCCTGTCTTTGTGGTTGAGGTGTGTTTCTTGTAAACAGCAGAATGTTGGATCCTGTTTTCGTATCCAATCTCTTAGCCTGTGCCTTTTAATAGGTGAGTTAAGTCCACTGACATTAAGTGATATTAATGACCATTGGTTGTTAACGCCGGTCATTTTTTTAGTAGTAGAGTTTGTGTGTTTCCCTTCTTTGATTTGTGTTTGTGAAGGGTCTCTAGATGTCTGAGTTATTGTGGTCATTGTTGGACTCCTTGGTTAGTGATTTTCCTTCTATTACTTTCTGTAAGGCTGGATTTGTGGCTGCGTATTGTTTAAATTTGTTTTTATCGTGGAAAATTTTATTTTCTCCATTTATAGTGAATGAAAGCTTGGCTGGGTATAGTAATCTGGGCTTGCATCCATGGTCTCTTAGTTTCTGTAGTACATCTATCCAGGACCTTCTGGCTTTCATGGTTTCCATGGAGAAGTCAGGTGCAAGTCTGATAGGTTTACCTTTATAAGTAATTTGGCCTTTTTCCTTTGCAGCTCTTAATATTCTTTCCTTATTCTGTATGCTTTGTGTTTTGATAATTATATGGCGAGGGGATTTTTTTTTTTGATCCAGCCTATTCGGTGTTCTGTATGCTTCTTGCACCTTCATAGGTATATCTTTCTTTAGGTTGGGAAAGTTTTCTTCTACAATTTTATTAAATATATTTTCTGGACCATTGAGCTGCACTTCTTCTCCTTCTTCTACTCCTATTTTTCTTAGGTTTGGTCTTTTTATTGTGTCCCATATTTCCTGAATATTTTGTGATGAGAGTTTGTTGGAATTGCTGTTTTCTTTGATCAGTGTGTTTATTTTCTCTATGGTATCTTCAGAATCTGAGATTCTTTCTTCTAACTCTTGTATTCTGTTGGTTATGCTTGTTTCTGTAGACTCTGTTTGTTTAGTTAAATTTTCCATGTCCAGCCGGCCCTCTGTTTGTGTTTTCTTCTTTGCCTCCAGTTCAGTTTTCAAGTCTTGAACTGTTTCCATTATTTATTTGATTGTTTTTCCTTGGTTTTCTAGGGTATCATTCACTGATTTATTCAATTCTTCAAACTTTCTGTTATATTTCTCATCCATTTCTATAAGGGCGTTTTTTTACATGCTGTTTAAGGGCATCAATCACTTTCATGAAGTCAATCTTTTCTACTTCTTTTTGATTAAGGTGTTCATGTCCTCCCATTGTGAGATCACTGGTTTCTGGTGGCTTCATGTTGCTTTTCAGCTTGTTGGGCTAATATTCTTGCCTTTGCGTCTGCCCATCTCTTCTTCCAAATGCTCCCTTATGAATCTTCTTTTACCGGATCAGGTCTCCTTGTCTACCCAACGCTGGCTCTCCCCAAAGCTGTCTCTCCTGGTGCCGAGAGATCAGGCCTCCGTGCTGGTGGGCAGGTCGCAAACAAAGCGCCTACCCTGTTTGGTGCAGGCAGGCGATAGAAACAAAGGGAGTCCCGCCCGCTTGAGTGTCCCAAGGATTCGGACCTAGTGCCCAGACAGGTTGGGCTGGGTGATGTTATGTGCAGAAAGAGGGCAGTGGGGCCGAAGTGGGGAGGGTTCTGGATGGGAGCTGGGTGGGCTAGGAAGAAAGAGGTGGTATGCAGGGAGTGGAGGCCCTGCAGAGAGCCCAAGAAGGATAGGGGGCCAAGGAACCTATGAGCTCCCCTTCGGAGGCTGGCGCCCCGGGGCCAGAAACTCACCCCAATGCTGTTTCTCCTGGCACCGAGAGATCAGGCCTCCATGCTGGTGGGCAGGTTATAAACAAAGCGCCTACCCTGCTTGATGCAGGCAGGCGATAGAAACAAAGGGAGTCCCGCCCGCTTGAGTGCCCCGAGGATTCGGACCCAGTGCCCAGACAGGCTGGGCTGGGTGATGTTATGTGCAGAAAGAGGGCAGTGGGGCCGAAGTGGGGAGGGTTCTGGATGGGAGCTGGGTGGGCTAGGAAGAAAGAGGCGGTATACAGGGTGTGGAGGCCCTGCAGAGAGCCCAAGAAGGATAGGGGGCCAAGGAACCTATGAGCTCCCCTTCGGAGGCTGGCGCCACGGGGCCAGAAACTCACTCCAATCGCTAATCTGCCCTTTAAAGGACCAAGAATATTCTTGCATTTTAGGCTGGCATTTTCAAAAGCCAAAGATTCAATAAATATATGTCTAGCTTCATGGTCTGTCACTCCTACTTGTACAGCCTTAATTAATCTTTGTAAGAAGTCACCAAAGTGTTCCCTCTGTCCCTCTTTAACCCTAATATAAGATCCAATCCTCTTTACTAGTTCCTGAATCCTGCCCCAAGCATGTAAAGCAGTTGTGCTCCATAGGGACAAGGTGAGTTCTTCATAATGAGCCTGTTCCTCAGGATAAGAGTAATGACCCTCACCAAAAATTTGATCTTGGGAAGTCTCAAATTCTTTTGTTTTCTCATGTATTTCTAAAAATTTTGCCTCTTATCTCAAATAACACTTCCAAAGCAGATTAGGTCCACCTTTCTGGGGCTGCTAAGATTAATTGAAATCAATGTGTAAGGAAACCATATTGCTTGAAGCCCATGTTTTCACCATTTCCTGACTAAGGCAAATGTAGTCCATAAGAAGCACCTTAGGGTGCTTTGTTTTTACAGATGGTATTTCTGAGAAAATTAACAGGTATGCAGTTAAAGCTTTGTGTAAGTCATCTCAGGTTATGGCATGTACTGATGAGGCTAAATCCTACCCTTGTACCTTCTGTCCCTGCTCATCAATTTCAATTCTTCAATCTTTTCAATTATTTTTACTACTGCCTTTTGTAAAGTTTGAACCTCCTGTCCAGTGTTCTGTTCTAATGCCCTCACTGAGGGTTTCAAGTTATAAAACTTGTCCATTAAAAATAATGTCTCAGCCTTGGACATAATTTTTATAGTGTGCATATTACCTTCCTGAAGAGATACCTTACCTATTAATCTATCATAATTTTTCAACAGATTCTGATTGTTAAATTCAATAGCAAAAATTCTTTCAGATAATTCTGTTTAATTGATGCTATCTCTCTCTGTAATATCTTATGAACTAGCTGTCTATAATTAGTCAATAAAGACTGTATTTTTTCTAAAAGTGCATCATTCTTGGCCCTGTTGTTAAATGATTTTTAATGAGATAATATGCAAAACAAAACTCCCAGAATCAAGAAAAGGGATCTAGGAAGAAAATCATATAAACTTTGTTGAATACCATTCATAGTATAAACTAAATAATTATTGAACTCCTGGATAGTTATGTTATTAAAAGTTTTTGTATTTTTTCAGATCTTATCTGTCATAAGGTGTTGTACGGAACCACTTGTTTGTCCTGGCCACCCAGCTAGCTTAGCCCTGAAATAACCATGCAGAAACTATATTAATTAAATCATTGCTTGGCCCATTAGTTCTAGTTTCTTATTGGCTAATTCTTACATCTTAATTTAACCCAGTTCTATTAATCTGTGTATTGCCACGTGGCAGTGGATTACCAGGTAAAATTCCCAGCATCTGTCCCTAATTGGATCCATGGTGTCTCTCAGACTCCACCCTTCATTCACCAATGAAAGCTGCACTTGGGCAGAAGGACCTCCCACACCAATAAGGCAATTACAATGAAATGGAGTAGGTGTAATAATTGTTTTCGGCCAGCAGGTGTCACAGTTGCAGAAACATGGACGAGAGACACTAGCAGCAGTGAAAAGCATGTATTGCTTACTAAGATACTGAAAAAATATGTTTGTTTAATAAATTAAGAGAAGTTAAGAATCAATTAATTCTGAGCGTTGGGGCCTGGATAAAGAGAAAACCCAAAGTTTTCCAGCAGTGAGAATTGTTGACTATGTGTTTAGCAGAGATCATAGGTAGCAGCATGTGGACAGATGTATAATTCACCAAGTGGTAAAGTGTGGGTCATGAGCTGGGGTGCCCTGAGCAGCAACCATCTGTATCTGAGTCCTGGCACATGGACACATCGTACAGAGGAGAACTGAATATTTAGAACTGAATATTTTAGAGGAGAGAGAGAGAAAGTAGGGAAAGAAGGAGAAGGGAAAGGAGAGAATAAAAAAGAAGGGAGAGAGGCATGTGCCAAGAAAGAGGACAGTAAGAAATCTAAGATTGCAGGTTGGGGGGGAGCAGGGGATTGCAGGGAGTGGGTATGGCTTGCCTCTTAAAGAGTCAAAAACCATAACACCTATTATAATCAACCCCTAAATAATGTCCCTAGCCCTGAGGACAAATTTTTTTGGGAGAGGGGACATTATCTTCTAGAATTACTTCTAGCTGTCATGGGGGCAATTTATTTCTATTGGTTCCTGTGAAAGTAAAATGATGGTTAAGTTCGAAAATTACTGTCTGGTATAATTTCAAATAGTCTCTGAATATTTGGTAGGGTTTTTCTGAGGTTCCTATCTGGATTTCTGGCCAGAATGTTGTAAAAAAGTGCACCATTTCAACTGACCAAGTTGGAACCATCTTGAGCAGTTGGTACCCAAAATAGGTCTTATAGTAGCATTATCAGCATCATGATGTTTTATCAATCAGGTGGAGTCATAGTTATGGGACCCCATCTTCTTCCTGGAAACTTCAAAATTTACTGTAGGAAAATTCATTGTTCATTGTGGAAAACTTAAACAATCCCAAAACACAGTAGACTGGCCCCCATGCTTGGGTGCCAGATAATTGTAGACGTTATAAAATAATCCCACATTAGTTCAGAACTGCATATAATAAAGGGTTATATATTTAGGGGTAGACTCACAGACCAGTCTTCTACATAAACAGGGAACAGGAACCTAATCTAGCAGCTGGAAGTGAGAGCCAGAAGTGGAGAGAGAGCACACGTTTTACAGCTGAATATATAGCATGAGAAACCATGCCCAAGTGGGCTGGTATCTAAAAGGCAATTCCCTGAAATAATAAGCTGACAAGTATAATAATAATAATAATTATTATTATTACATAATAATAAGCCCACAGCAATAAGCTTTTTAATAATTATTTTAAATGTTATATTCTGCAGATCGCTCAAGTATGAGTGCTGCCTAGGTATATCTGATAGGATAAACTTTGTTTCTAGTTACTTGTTTTAAGTTTGACTTTGAAAACATATACATGCATCTATATAAGTCTTCTCCCAGTAATTAATTATATTTATAATTTAAGGATGTCTGACTAACTTGCTATATAACTAAGTCTATAATAACTTAGCAGCTTTCATAAGACTAAGACTTTGCATTCTGTCAGGTTTAGCCTTTAAAAATAGTGATTTTGAATTTGAGCTAATAAAGAGGGTAAAAACAGAGCAAGTTTGTATCCAGCTATTAATGCTGTTTCCTGCGAAGGCAAGAAAAATGTCTCAGGGAAAAATGGGAACAGGGGGGAGCCTAGAGGCTAGCATTGCCTTGCAAGTTCTATGGCACTACAGCCATCTGTTAGACAGTCTCCACGGAGGAGTTGGCTGTGACTCCAGAACTAGAGGGCATGGCCGAAGTAGAAGAGGAAGTGATTGAACCAGAAGAAGAAGCAGAGGTGGAAGAGAGAAAGTTGTCTTGGGCTGAGTGGAAGAAGTCTTGGGAAGAGTGGAACACAGCCCAGAGTCAAAGGGAAATACCTTGGGAAGAATGGAAGAAGGAATGGGACAGGAAGCATTTTGAAGAAGAGGAGTGACCTGAGAGAATAGGAGTGACCTTGGTTTAAAATACTTGCCACACTAAGGAATGTTTCTCTCATGTGTCTTCATACTCTTATTTCTCCCATGCAAATGTAGCCATTCATTTAAGTTGTGGAATAGGGCATAAATGTGCAAGGTTATCCTGTTTTCTGTTTTGGAAACTCTGATAAGTTTTTTATTTCCACTATCAATAGCCTGAAGGAATTCACTTAGATCATCACTGACATCTTCACATCTCAGTCTTAGTAATACATGATGGTACCTCAATGTTTGGGTTAAGTACAGATGTTTTTGACAATGTACTTGCTCAAAGACTCTTTGTCTCAGGCTTATGGGAAGAGAGGAATTTGTTTCATCCTTCTTTCTCAATTTTTTAAAGTATTTTCCCTTTCCTATATGTTCTGGTTAGAGACAATGCTCCATACTTTATTTCTTTATTGAATATTCAATATCAACAGTATACATGTACTTTCAACTTATGAGAGGAAACAAAAGACAACTACAGTAATCTGTATTGCCTTGGAAATATCTTTGACTTTTTTGACCAATCACTCAAAATGTTTTTCATGCTTGGTTCTGGAATATCTCTCTGAAAACACTATATACTTTGGTCACAAAATTCAGAAGAACTGAACTCAGTCTGACCCAAAAGATTCCTCTGTAAAGAATAGCTGTCTTACTACCAGAAGACTCAATGTAAGTTGCAAAGGAGGAAAGCAATCAATAGTACTGTGCAGCTGTGACACTTAAAAACCACAACAATGATGACCATGGCAAGAAATCCCTAAATGTGGAATGGTGGTACTTATATATTGGTCGTAACCAATATTTGTCTGACTTGGACTGAAGATTTGCTCAACACAGGAGAAATCATGCCTAGTACTTAAAACCTTGCTAACTATCTGGGACAAGTGAGATCATAGACTTAAGAGAAGAACCTAATACTGTCACTTTACTAACAAATTTAATACCTAATTACATTACAAATGCATATACATATGACCATATATTGATGAATTTTATGTCAACTTAACACAATCTAAAGTCATTTGAGTGGAGGGAATCTCAGTTAAGAAAATGTCTCCATGAGATCAGACTTTAGGAAACTCTGTGTGGTATTTTCTTAATTTGTGATTGATGGTGAATAGTGCCACCCCTGGGCTGATGGTTCTGGATTCTGTAAGGAAATAGACTGACAAATCCTTGAGGAAGTAAGCCCATAAGCCACAGTCCTCCATGGCCTCTGCATCAGCTCCTGCCTCTTCGTTCCTGCCCTACTTGAATTCTTGTCTTGATTTCCTCCAGTGATGAACAGTGATGTGGAAGTGTAAGCCAAATAAACCCTTTTCCCCCCACAAGTTCTTTTTGCTAATAGTGTCCCATTACAGCAATGATAACCCTAAGATAACAAAAAATTGTTTTCATGTCTCATCAAAAAAAGCTTCTCTTTCCAGCAGAAGGAGATCATTACAGAAAGATACAGTCAGCCAAAATGCAAAGAACAACTAATCATAAGGTGCCTAGTTGGGCTGCTGCATACAGAGACAACCCTTGGTCACTGCCTGAAGGCTTCAGCCAGCCATTATCATGAGAGGAGCCATCTGGTGAGTTTAAGGTTTAGTTCATATGGTCAGAGATGACACCTGTCATCATTGTGCCTTCTTCCAGTAACTGATGGAAGCAGATGCAGATATCCACAGTCAAACACCAGACCAAGCTAGTTCCAGGTCGGGCTCCAAAGCTACAGAGAAACCCTGTCTCAGGAAAAAAAAAAGAATAAAAAGAATTGTATCTTACATTTTAACCTTTATTACAAATAACTAGCATACTCCATTTTTAAAAATGATGATTCATGATAGCTATTTGTAATGAGTGTTATTTGCATTAGTACCTAATCATCTATATTGCAATTCTATAGAAATGATCAGACCTACACTTTAAATTTCATAGTCTATTACAAGACAACAGTTTTAAACTTGAAAGGAGGTGCTTAATGAGTATAAATTTCAACATAGAAGCTGCACTTTAAATAGAACCACGTCTCCTGTTCATTGTTTCCACTGAATGTTAAAATTTTCTGACCTTTTATTTAGATCCTTAGCATTTCTCTCCTCTAAATGTCAGTGATTCAGGATTGATTTCTGAAGCATACCAAACTTTTAAATACATGTGAAGGAGTAAGTGCTTTCAAGTACAGCTATTTGCAGCTCTAACAACTGCTGATCCTTTAATCAGTTTGTTTTGACTGCTCATGTATTTGATTTAGGAATTTTAAGTTATCCAAGTTTTAGGCTTCTGTTGTCAGGTTTCCATATATAAAAGAGCTATGGCGAAATACAAAACATTGCCTAAAGATTTTAAGAGAAAGGAATGAAGAAAGTGCAATTTATGTGAAGATTCCAATTTACTTCTTTACTTCTCTTCTTGGTGTTGACGCACTGTATTTTCATTTCCACTAACTCTACAATACACTTCTACATGTAGTGTAAAATCATTGCTTTGTTATATTTTGCTATAATACATTATAAAAAATAAGAAATTCATAAATAAATGTGTGTGGTTAAGTATCATTAGTTCAGAATTTAGTATTTCAGCATGTTTAACATACTTTGGAATATTTGCATATATACTATTTTTAAAAGTCAAACTATACCAGCTAGTAAAACCTTAAGTATGTATCAATTTATTATACAAATGTATGATGAAATATAACTATTTATATTCACCAAATACAGACCCAATTTATTCTATAACTTTTTTCATTTTTCTCATATTTGTCAAGAATTTTAGAGTGTATTTTCAGATTTGATACTTAAAAATTATACTTGAAGAAAAAACATAACCTAATTTTAAATACATATACATTTTGTAAATCAACTAAACCTACAGTTTTTTTACTTGCTCACTAATAATAAGAGATAACACTGACGTGACCCTGTTATGAAGCATGCACAGAATTTCCCAGAATTCATTACTATTCCATACCTGATCACACCTTATCCTAACTGACATTTATTATAATATTAATCACTATCCTAATTTTAATTTCTGTGAAATCATTTTTGTTTTAGTTTCACATAACATATTCACAAAGTACTTTTCTTTTTGTCCCTAATTTATTTCACTTATTATAGTTATTTTTAGTTCTATGCATGCTATTATAAATAATAAGATCTTCATGTTTATACTTCTTGAATATAAATATATTATAATGAGGTCAGTTACAGAATTTTATTGATAATAATGAAAATAACATTATAAAAGCAAGTAGTTTTCTGAATAATTAAATGCACTTGAAATAAATTTCTATGTATAAGCAACTTCATAAATAAATATGAAAGACTATATAACAGTTGGTAGAAATAACAAGGTAACACCTTCCTAGATTGCCAGAATGGTTGATTATTTTATGTACTTGTGGTCACTAAATGTTTACCATTAGTATGTCTCTAAAAGTATCTGTTGTACATCTCAAACTTTCACAAGAGATTCTTCAAAAAAAAAAATAAGTAGCTCACCTTACTCTAATTCCAGCACTCCAGAGACTCTGCGGTCAGCAGGCTACAGAAGGAATGGGACTCTGTTACAAAAGTCCAAGAGAGAGTAAAGGAAGGATGGGGAAGACAAGAAAATAAAGAGAAAAACAGTATCATTTAGACCAAGGTTTTCAGTGTCCTGTCCTCAATTTAATTAAGATAACCATTTATAAGTTATTTCTAAGATTTCTCTTTTAGACAGAATAGATCTTTCTGTAACAGCGTAAACAAATGCAGACAGATTGTAAAAATATATATACAGCTTTAATGGCGAAATAGACTTACAGAACCACCATTCCCGCAGAGAACAGGAAAGCAGAGATGGGGCAGCTGGGAGCACGCTTGCCAAATTTATAGGCAAACAGTAGCCTGAGGCGAACACGCCCCCCAAGGGTGTGTTTATAGTTTGATTTTATCTTCCTATGACTGCTTGACCTGTAGGATTGTATGGTATACCTGTAACATGCTTGATATTGTAATAATCAAAAAAACGTTTCATTTTCCTAGAAACATAAGCAGGACCATTATCCGTCTTTATTTGTGTAGGTATACCCATGATAGCCATGACTTCTAATAAATGAGTGATTAATGAATCAGCTTTTTCTGAACTTAAAGCAGTTGCCCACTGAAAGCCTGAATAAGTGTCAATGGTGTGACGAACATATTTTAATTTGCCAAATTCTGCAAAGTGGAACATATCCATCTGCCAGATTTCATTCCTTTGGGTGCCCTTTGGATTAGCCCCTGCAGGCAGTGGCGTTTGGTTATAGAAAGAGCAAGTAGGGCATTTCTTTACAATCTCCTTAGCTTGTTGCCATGTAATTGAAAACTCTTTCTTCAAACCTTTGTTATTAACATGATGTTTTTTATGAAATTCAGAGGCTTGTAGCACACTACCAATCAATAATTGATCAATTTCTGCATTACCTTGTGCTAGAGGACCTGGCAGACCCGTATGGGATCGGATGTGTGTTATGTACATAGGGCAAAGCCTGTTCCTGATCAAATCTTGAACCTGGATAAACAATGAGGTTAGTTCTGTATCATCAGGTATAAATTCAGCAGTTTCAATATGTAAAATAACTCTGCATATTGTGAATCAGTGACTATATTAATAGGTTCTTTAAAATCCCTTAGCACCATAAGAATAGCATATAATTCCGCATTCTGGAAAGAATTATAAGGACTTTGTTCCACCTTACCCAAGTCTTCTGATTTGTAACCTGCCTTCCCTGATTTATTGGCATCAGTACGGGCTCCAGTTATTGGAGCATCACAGACGATTCGAGGAAGAATCCAAGAAGTTCTCTTTATGAAGTTAAGCCTCTTGCTTTTTGGATAGTTGTTATTAATGTCTCCCAAAAAATTAGCACAAGCTCTTTGCCATGGTTCATTATCTTCCCATAATTTCTTTAGTTCATCAGCAGTGAAAGGCACTATAATTTCTGCTGGGTCTATGCCTGCAAGTTGACAAAGTCTCAGCTTACCTTTTATAATTAACTCAGAGACTTTTTCCACATAAGTTTTCAGTTTTGTACTTGGTTTATGTGGTAAAAAGATCCATTCCAAAATGATATCATCTCTCTGCATTAAAATTCCTGTAGGAGAAATTTTTGATGGTAGTATGACGAGAATACAATCGAGCTCTGGATTCACCCTGTCCACATGTGCCTGTTGTAATTTTTCCTCAATCATTGTCAGTTCCTTTTCTGCTTCAGCTGTTAATTCTCTGGGACTGTTTAAATCTTTATCACCATCCAAGGTTTTGTTCAAATGAATTATTAGATCAGGTGTTATTCCAATAGCTGGTCATAGACTGGAAATGTCTCCTAACAGTCTTTGAAAGTCATTAAGAGTCCGTAGGCGATCTCTCCTAATTTGTGCTTTTTTGTGTCTTAATTTTTTGCAAACCTATTTTATAACCTAAATAATTAACAGAATCTCCCTTCTGAATCTTTTCAGGAGCGATTTGCAATCCCCATTTAGGTAAAAGTATCTTTATTTCTTCAAACAGTCTGTTCAAGGTATCCATGTTTGAATCGGATAACAAAATGTCATCCATGTAATGGTATACTATAGATTTGGGAAATTTCTTGCGTATTATTTGCAATGGTTGGTTCACAAAATATTGGCACAGGGAGGGGCTATTTAACATACCCTGGGGGAGGACGGTCAAGTGGTACCTCCTCGAAGGTTGAGAATTGTTATAAGTAGGCACTGTGAAGGCAAATTTTTCTCTATCTTCTTTTTGCAAAGGTATAGTGAAAAAACAATCCTTTAAATCAATAACTATGAGAGGCCATCCTTTTGGTAATAACGAGGGCAAAGGAATTCCAGATTTCAGAGGGCCCATAGGTTGAATAACCTTGTTGATGGCCCTGAGATCTGTCACCATTCTCCATTTACCTGATTTTTTTCTTAACCACAAATACAGGAGAATTCCAAGGGCTGGTAGATTCTTCTATATGTCCAGAATCTAATTGTTCTTGTACCAGCTGTTCTAAAGCCTGTAACTTTTCCTCAGCTAAAGGCCATTGCTTTGTCCATATTGGTTTCTCAGTCAACCATTTTAGAGGCAAGGCTGTTGGTATCTCTGAAGGGACATCAATTGCTTGTTCTTGTACAGCCCGAATGGCCAGTTTTCTCCTTTTGTAATATCTTTTAATATTATTCTCAGAAATATAGGCTCTAGAAGTAGCAGGAATGTTAATTTGGGTATTCCATTGTTGTAATAGGTCACGACCCCATAAATTCATTGCAATATTGGCTACATATGGCCTTAATTTTCCTATTTGTCCCTCTGGCCCTATACATTCAACCCATCTCGTGCTCTGCCTTACTAGAGATAGGGTTCCAATTCCCAGGAGCTGAACATTTACATTCTGAAGAGGCCAATACGGATGCCAAGATTCTGGGGTAATGATACTTACATCAGCACCTGTGTCCAGCAGGCCAGTAATAAAAATGCCATTTACACACACTCTCAGTTTTGGTCTTTGATCATTTATAGAAGTTTGCCAAAACACACGTAACTTACCTTTCTGATCATTATTGCTTGTAACAGTAGGCATGGGGCTTCCTAATTGTCCTGACGAGGCATGTTCTCTGCAGAAACTGGAAATGACTGAACCATGTTTGCCATGGGGGCCTGTGAGCCCCCCCCTCTCATGTTTCCCATCTGTATCAGGTTGCCTTGTCTATCTCTTGTAGACCTGCATTCATTCATCCAATGTCTGCCTTTTCCACATCTTCTACATAAACTTGAAGGCAGAGTCCTCCAATTCCTGTTATTTCTGAAAGATGTATTATTATTATTATTATTATTATTATTATTATTATTATTATTATTTCTGAAAATCCATTGTCTACAATTCCTTTTCATATGACCCATTTTGCCACAATTAAAACATTTGGTATTCTGGTGTTTCCTTTTACCATTGGAAATTGCTTCTTCTACCCATGCTTCAGTGCCATAATCAAATATATCAACGTTGAGTGTATGCAAGACCCATTCTTCCAAGGGCGCTGATCTGAGCTTTAAAGGCCCCAAAATTCTTTTGCATTCCACATTTGCATTTTCATAAGCCAAAGACTCAATCATTATACGTCTTGCTTCTGGGTCAGATATCCCTATTTGTACAGCCTTAGTTAATCTTTGTAAAAAGTCACTAAAGGGTTCTCTCTGACCCTGTTTAACACTGACAAATGATTCCATTCTCTGTCCTGGGTCTTGTACCCTGTCCCAAGCCCTTAAGGCTGCTGTAGTACACATGGAGAGTGTGTTTTCATCCAAATTAGCTTGTTCCTGAGGGTCAGAAAAGAGCCCTTCACCTAGAATTTTATCTAGGGAAATGTCAATTCCCCTAGCTTTTTCCTGCTGTTCTAAGAGTCTAGCCTCTTGCCTGAATAAGCATTTCCATTTCAATTGCGGTCCACTCTCAAGTACCGTAGAGCTCAGCTGGAGCCAGTCCAAGGGGGTTGCTCTGCTTGTTGTGGCCCAAGTTCTTAGCATCTCTTTAACAAAAGAGGCTTGCATCCCAAAAGTCATGGCAGCCTGTTTTATTTCCTTGAGATCATTCATACGGACAGACTCCCATGTATCCTCCTTGATGACCCTAGGGTTTTTGGAACCAACCACCTTCTCTGTTGTTATTACTGGAAAGGCAGGTAGAGCTGTAGGTAGAGCTTTGTGGAAATTGTCCCGGAGAGATTTACCCACAGATGTAGTTAAAATTTGCCTTTCTACCCTTTGCTCTTCTTCATCAGAATTTAGAAATTCCTCAATCTTTTCAATTCTATTCACCATTGCCTTCTGCAATGTCTGAATCTCCTGTCCAGAATTATGTTCCAAAGCCTTCATTGAGGATTCTAAAGTATGAAGTTTGTCCGTTAGAGATAACATCTCATCTTTGGACATAATTTTTATGGCATAAACCATGCCTTCTTGTATTGACAATCTTTCCGTCAATCTGCCATAAGCTTTAGACAAAATCTGATTGTCACATTCAGCAGTTTTGACTCTCTCAGTTAATGTTTCATTTCCTACAGAAACGGACTGAATCTTACAATCCAAATCAGCTGTTCCCTCTTCCATAGTAATGAATTTCTCCTTAATAGTGGCTGCACTAATGTTTCAGTTCCTACAGAAACAGACTGAAGCTTACAATCCAAATCAGCCGTTCCCTCTTCCATAGTAATGAATTTCTCCTTAACATCAGCCTGGAGAACTTCAAACTGATTCTTGAGAAGATTGTTGTCATTCTCAATTGTTTTTAAGCGTTCAATCTCTGCCTTAAGAATCCTGGATTCGTCTCGTAAAGACTTTATCATATTTCTATTATCAAACCATTTAGTGCCAATGAAAACTATGAATCCCAGAAGGATCCATAGATGTGGGGTGATAGACACCTCTTGTAAAATCTCCCACATGGTACAATTAAAAAAACTGTTAAATTCTTGAACAGTAACGTGTTCAGACATTTTATTTATAAAAGAAAAATTTTTTACCTGCAATGACCGGTTCCTGCCAGTGGTGGTCTCTGTGTTTTTGGAGCCTGTCCTAGAACTAGCTCTTGTAGACCAGGCCAGCCTTGAACTCACAGAGATCCGCCTGCCTCTGCCTCCCAATTGCTGGTATCAAAGGCATACGCCACCACAGCCAGGCCAAGTCACTTTGTATCAGACCAAATCTGCCGCTGTGGAAGCTTTTGTTGCAAAACCGCAGGTACTTGAGTTTCTGCTAATTCAGGCAGTGGGTTTCTGCTCCAAACTTAGCCAAGGCAGGCAGGGAGGGGTTAATTGCTCTGGTGAGCAGGCGGGGCAGAATGGGCCTGTGTGGCCGAGTGTGTCTCGGACTTGGCACTGGGGCCAGAGTCACGAACTAAAAAACAGCACCCAGGAGGGTGCTGTGTTAGCTAGCGGGCTATCTGCTTGAGTCGGGGGCCAAAATATAACGGCGTAAACGAATGCAGACTGATTGTAAAAATATAATGGCGAAATAGACTTACAGAACCACCGTTCCTGCGGAGACCAGGAAAGCAGAGAAGGGGTGGCTGGGAGCACGCTTGCCAAATTTATAGGCAAACATTAGCCCGAGGCGAACACGCCCCCCAAGGGGCGGGACTTATCCCTACATCTTTCAGTATCATTCTCATATCTGTACAGTCCATAACTTGTTCCCTTTATGTTATGTGACTTCCCCATCTCCCTTCTAATTTCCCCACACCAGTCTCACACTTGGTACCTTGGATACTTCCAGTTCTTCATATTTCCATTTCCATAGAGACAAAGTTGTCTCCAGTTGTTCTATTTTTTCCAATGCTGCATGTATTCTAAATATTTTAGGAATTAGAACAAAATAGATAGAACATGAAAATAAGTTTAAGCATCCATCAAAAATTTTCTATCATATCTATCATATGAAAATGTTTCCAACTACTCAAAAATGTAAGTGTTGAAACTTGATTTGATGGACAATGGTAGCACATACATTCAATCCCAGCACCAGGATGCAGAATGAGTTCCAGGAAAACCAAGGCTACACAGTAAAACCTTGTCTTGAAAAACAAAACAATAAATATGTCTTTTTCTTTATTAGCTTCATATTACTTTAAATGTATCTAATTTGTAATTGTTAGTATTGATTTTCTGCCTATTTTCTCCTATATATCCTATCTTTCTCTCATATGTATATTTATATAGAGAGAAGAATATTCCATATTATTTTAATGTGGTTTATAATCCAGTTGCCTACTGTGGCAATCAGTGAAGAATAATCCCTCTATCTGAAACAGAATATGAAGCAGTGCCTCTTGTTTAGTGTTAAAAATACATCCTTAAGCCAGCAAGGTTTCACATGCCTGCTATATAAGCAATCAGAAGGCTGAGAAAACAGAATCATAGAGTGAGTGAGGAAGGTCTGCTTCAAATTTGCACAAGAAAAAAATCAATCTTGGGACTAGGAAGAGGGCTCAGTTGTTAATATCATGTACTTCTTTTGCAGAGTACTCAAGGTCTGTTACCAGGATGGGATCGAGGAGTTGTGGGTGGAAGATAGGCCACAAGTGCAAATAATTTAAGCTCCAATGAATCTAATGTCCTCTTCTGTACACCCCTAGCATCATTACTCACACACGTATGACATATTAACACCAACAATAGTCACCAAAAACATAGAGAAAATGTGTAAGGAAAGGGATACTTAAGAAACAAGCAGGAGCCGGGCAGTGGTGGCGCACGCCTTTAATCCCAGCACTCGGGAGGCAGAGGCAGGCAGATCTCTGTGAGTTCGAGACCAGCCTGGTCTACAGAGCTAGTTCCAGGACAGGCTCCAAAAACCACAGAGAAACCCTGACTCGAAAAACCAAAAAAAAAAAAAAAAAAAAAAAAAAAAAGAAACAAGCAGGAATATCTAATATAGAACATTAAAAAAAGCTTCACCACAAAACTATTTGAAGACATAGCAAAGGATATTTCATACTCAATAAAGGAGAAATCTGTCAAGATGGTACCATAATTCTAAATATTTATGGACCAAAGTAAACAAAATTTCCTAAAAGAAATCCTATTTTAAAAACATAAAGTGACCCTATCACGGCAATAGGAGGTGTTTCATCCAGACTAAAAACACTAAACTCTGAAGCTGAATGCTATCATAAATGAAATACACCTATCAAATATTTACAGAACATTCTATCTAAACACTAAGGAAAACACTTTCTTTTCTAAAGCCCATGGAACTTTAGCAAAATCAACCACATATTAGAACATAAAGCAATACTCAACAAATATAGAAATTGAAATCACATACTCAGATTAACACCCCCCCCAATCTTAGAAACAACCATAAATTAATATGTTTCTGAGAAAAACATTAGAAGGTATTATAAAGAACAGTCACCAACCATTCAGGTTGTACAAGAACAAGGCATAACAGCTGCTGATCTTTCAAAGTTACCAACAGCCCTACATTTAAAATGGTTGGTGGATAAACCTGTATGTAATGAGCAATGATCTTAAACAACAGAGAAACTGAAGGCTTCAGAACAGCAGTTAAAGTCTCAGTATATTGAAGAATCACCCAGCCCTTGAATTTTTTTATATTTGCTATTAAAAGGAAATTTGGAAAATGGAGAATGGTAACAGACCTAAGAGCTTCAATTAAGGTGATTCAGCCAATGGGCTATCTACAAGTCTGGAATTTCTTTGACTTCTCTATTGCCTAGAAAGATGGCCTCTTACCAATATTGATTAAAAAATAGTTTTCTCACTCTATCTTTACAAAAAAAGACAAAAAAAAATTGCCTTCATTATGCCTGCTGATAATAATTCTTTATCTGTGAGGAGATATCAATGGCATATTCTCCAGCTGAGAATGTTAAATAGCCACATGGAATCCATTATGTGTGTTATCTTAAGGAAGGCATTTTGCTTTTGTTTCCACAGGAGAAGAAAAGCTTTGGATGTTATAATAATTGACAAAGGTTCAATTTGAACAAGAAAGAGACCCTTGATGAGGAGAGGTGATAGTTCATCAAATAGCATGACCATTCAATTTAAACTAACTTATATGACAAAGAAATGTTTATCATTTGATCTGCTTTAACTGACCAAAAGGGAACCACCACAAAATTAGGTTTAGGAGGGGTTTCATTTTTGTAGTTTTAGGAGAATAAAGGTATCTATCTAAGGAATCTGAAGATCACTAAACAAATGAGACATCTGAAGAAAAAGAGTGAATCATCCAAAGATAATATAACCCCCACAAAAAAAGAGTACATTGACCGATTTATATTTTTGTGGTCTTGAGTTTCAGGCAGAAAAGAAAGTACATTTCAAGATTTAAGTCTCAATATGCCCTGGAAAGCTCCAATTGAACTGATACTAAAAGATTTACGGTAATTCTGAGTCTAAACCAAAGAAATTAAGACATAACTCTGTCTGTAACAAAGAAATTAAGACATACCTCTATCTGTAAACAAAACATTTTATGAGCCCAAAAAAGCCCAGCATTTATTATTGTTGATCACAGAATGTTAGCTTAAAATGTTTATACACTCAGAAGTATAGATTTTGGTAAAATATTTTTGTATTTTCTTAGGTAGTTTAGATTTCTAACTCCTTTAAAATCCTCTATAACATTACCACTCTAGGTAGATAACAAAATGACTTATTCTTTCTTTGCAGATACAAGTTACAGCCCACCAATTAGAGAGTTGATTGAGAAAAAGTGCTCTTTCCTTGTTCTGTCACAAGTTAGATTTATTGCATGTGCGTTGTCGGGATGACTCTGTTTTTAAGCATTTACTGAAGTAATGGATTGTAAGTAACCTTCAAATGTAACTCCTGTATTGCTTGATTTTTTTTGTTGGGTATATATAGCTGTGGAAAACAAAGGAAGACAAAACATTATAACAGGAACAACAACATGAGAGAATAAAGGAACAAAATGACCACAAAAGTGTATGAATATCATTTTCCACAAGCACCCTCAGATAAAGAAGTCTTAGTGCATCAGTGCCATGGATTCCTTTCAAACCATGGATGCTCTAGAAATGCATTAGTAAATCAATAAAACAAAATCAAAGACTAGACATAATTTCAACCAACTAACATTTAACAATGTTTCCAAAAATACAAGCTAGACAAAAGAAAGCATTTTCAAAACATGGTGCTGGGAAAAGTGGATGTTCACATGCAGAAGAATGAAACAAATCCAATATTTATATCCTTAAATAAAAAGTAAATCCAAGTGTATAAAATAATTAAACATGAAACCTCAAACACTGAAGCTTCTAGAAGAAAACAGAAACAGTACTATACATGATGTGGGTGCTGGATTTTCTTTTTCTTTTTTTTTTTGATTTTCTTTTTTTCTTTTTTTAAAATTTTTCCATTCAAAAATTTACACTTCCCACTTTCCTCCCATTCCCCTCCTGCTCCCCTACACTCCTTCCTCCCTCCCCCACCCTCCTTAAGAGAGGGCAGGATACCCTGCCCTGTGGGAAGTCCAAGGCCACCCCCCTTCCATTCAGGCCTAGGAAGGTGTACATCCAAATAGACTAAGGTCCCAAAAGGCTAGTAAATGCAGTAGAAACAGGTCCCAGTGCCATTGTAGATGGCTTCTCAGTCAGCCCCCATAGGCAGCCACATTCAGAGAGTCTGGTTTGATCACATGCTCGTTCAGTCCTGGTCCAGCTGGCTTTGGTGAGCTCCCAGAACTCCATATGATCAAGAATTACGGTCAACAATTGACATGTGGGTTTTCATAAAGCTAACAAACTTCTGTGCAGATAAGAGCAAATAATCTAAGAAAAGAGGAAGCCCACATGACAGGAAAGAATCTTTGTCAAGTATACCACTGACATAGGATTAATATCTATAATATACAAAGAGTTCAAAAAATAAACAAAAAAATCAACGCTTTCAAAAAATAAGTATGGGACATGAGCAGTGTTCTAAAAGAAGGAAAAACAACAATGGCTAAAAAAATATTTAAATTATATTCATCCCTAGAAATTAGTAAAATGCAAATCTAAACAGCTTTAATATTTTATTTTATCCCAATTAGAATGGCCAAGATCAACAAAACAACTAAAAACAAATGTTGTGCATGTGAGGCAAGCCATCATTCACTGTTAATGGGATTGAAAATTGGTGCGGCTATGGAAATCAGTGTGAAAGATACTCTAAAAGCTAAAAATAAATCCACTTTATAATCCAACTTCATAGCTTTTGGTAATATGCCCAAAGCACTTCACATCCTACTTCACAGTTTCACTGTTATGTCCATTGCTATTCAATTTACAGTAGCTTGGAAAGGAAAACAGCTTACATTCCCTTCAACTAATACATTTATAGAAAAAATGTAGTACACATATACTGTGCAAAAATATTCAGCCATAAAGAAAAATAAAATCATGAACTTTGCAAGTAAATGGAAGGAAACAGAAAAGATTTTATGAAGTGAGGTAACCCAGAAAGGCAGCGTGTTAGGTCCTCTCTTATGAGAGGCTCCTTGCTACAAATCTTCAGATAAAATTACATATCATGGAGAAATTGCAGAAACCAGTAGAGTAAAATGGGACCATTTCTCATATAGATTGTTGGGTAGCAATAGAGAGGGAATATCGGGGTATGTGATCTGGTTGGGGAAATGGGCAAAATAAAAGAGACTTAATTAGGGAGCATAGAGAGATAGAGACAGTAGCAATAACGATGTCTGAAAGAGAAATGAGGAATCATATTATTAACAATCAATTGAAAATTTTTTTCTTTTTTTTATTATTTTTTTATTTTATTGAGAAAAGGAAAAAAAAGTTTCAGCCTCCTCCCAGCCTCCCATTTCCCTCCCCCTCCTCCCAACCTTCTTCCCCTCCCCCCACTCCTCTCCCCCTCCCTCTCCAGTCCAAAGAGGAGTCAGGGTTCCCTGCCCTGTGGAAAGTCCAAGGTCCTCCCCCCTCCGTCCATGTCTAGGAAGGTGAACATCCAAACTGGCTAGGCTCCCACAAAGCCAGAACATGAAGTAGGATCAAAACCCAGTGCCATTGTCCTTGGCTTCTCATCAGCCCTCATTGTTCGCCATGTTCAGAGAGTCCGGTTTTATCCCATGCTTTTTCAGTCATAGTCCAGCTGGCCTTGGTGAGCTCCCAATAGATCAGCTCCACTGTCTCAGTGGGTGGGTGCACCCCTCTTAGTCCCGACTTCTTTGCTCATGTTCTCCCTCCTTCTGCTCCTCATTGGGACCTTGGGAGCTCAGTCCAGTGCTCCAGTGTGGGTCTCTGTCTCTATCTCCATCCATCACCAGATGAAGGTTCTATGATGATATGCAAAATATTCGTCAGTATTGCTATAGGATAGAGTCAATTCAGGTTCCCTATCCTCAGCTGCCCAAGGAACTAACTGGGGACCTTGGCTTGGGCATCAACGAGCCACTCTAGGTTCAAGTCTCTTGCCAACCCTAAGGCGGCTCCCTTAACTAAGAATTGTGTTTCCGTGCTCCCCTATCCAACCTTCCTTTATCCCAATCATCCTGTTTCCCCAAGTTCCCCCCATCCTCCCCTTCTCACTTTTCTCTCCCCATCTCCCCTTACCCCCATCCCACCCCACCCCCAAGATCCCAATTTTCTCCCCAGCAATTTTGTCTACTTCCCATAGCCAAGAGGATAACTATATGTTTTTCCTTGGGTTCACCTTCTTATTTAGCTTCTTTAGGTTCACCAATTGTAGACTCTGTGACCCTTATTTATTGCTAGAAACCAATTATGAGTGAGTACCTCCCCTGTTCATCTTATTGGGTCTGGGTTACCTCACTCAGGATAGTGTTTTCTATTTCCATCCATTTGCATGCAAAATTTGAGAAGTCATTTTTTTTATGGCAGCGTAGTACACTAATGTGTAGATATTCCACACTTTCTTCATCCATTCTTCCATTGAAGGACATCTAGGCTGTTTCCAGGTTCTGGCTATTATAAATAATACTGCTATGAACATAGTTGAACAAATGCTTTTGTCATATGATTGGGTATATTCCCAAGAGTGGTATTGCTGGCTCCAGGGGTAGGTTGATCCTGAATTTCCTGAGAAAACGAAACACTGATTTCCAAAGTGGTTGTACAAGATTGCATTCCCACCAGAATGGATGAGGGTTCCCCTTCCTCCACAGCCTCTCCCGCAAAGGCTATCATTGGTGTTTTTGATTTTATCCATTCTGACAGGTGTAAGATGATATCTCAAAGTTGTTTTGATTTGCATTTCCCTGATTGCTAAGGAGGATGAGCATGACCTTAAGTGTCTTTTGGCCATTTGAACTTCTTCTGTTGAGAATTCTCTGTTCAGTTCAGTACCCCATTTTTTAATTGGGTTAATTAGCATTTTAAAGTCTAGTTTCTTGAGTTCTCTATATATTTTGGAGATTAGACATTGGTCTGTTGCGGGGTTGGTGAAGATCATCTCCCAGTCAGTAGGTTGCCTTTTTGTCTTAGTGACAGTGTCCTTTGCTTTACAGAAGCTTCTCAGTTTTAGTAGGTCCCATTTATTCAATGTAATATATGTAATTTAGCTTAACCAAATTTTCTCTTCTGGATTGATAGTAACTCCTCTAAGAGCCAAATATCACTTAACAAAATCCTCAACAATAGGCATGACATCTCTTCTAAGTTGTAGTATGTGTAGTTACAGCTTGTTTCTTCAGAGAAGAGATTTGGCTACAAAAAAGTAAAAAAAAAATATTACACAAGATATGGGGGTAAACAATATAAAGCTTTAGACATTTTAAGTTTCAAAAACATTATAACAAAAATAGGCCTAAGCATATACAACTTAAAGATTTATATGCTTCTATTTGTCAAGTGTCATAATCAAATTAGGAAATACATGATCTATTCAGATAGACATTATGTTTATTTTCAAGAATTTATGCAAAATTCATATTGTAGGCTCCATTCTCTCTTAGTTTGATCCTCATTGCTCCTTATCTCTTTACTGTGACCTGTTATAATCAATGAATCTGATTTTTTTTTGTTATCAAGGTTAACATTATTTGAAAAAGAATGATGAAAACACAAATGTTTCTTTATAATGGTCTTTAAATATAACACTGACTTCAATTAAAAGCTTCTATATTCATTTCTTCATACAGTTTCATGATGTGTTGTTAATATACCAGGCTGTGCAAACCTAAGATTTCAGCCAAAAATAAAAATGATATAGGTGAGAGATACAAGATGAACCTCCTTGGACAAAGGAATAGAGGCATGAAGGCAGATTCAGAATCTAAGATACTTTGTAATGTGCCAGTGCATAATATTCAAAAGAATCTGGAATAAATATAATTCCTGATTCCTAGCAGGAACTTCATCTTAAAGTCTTTAGAGTTCTTTCCCTGCCAAGTACAAATTTAGTTTCCACCAAATTAGAACTTCTTGGATATGTTATTTAACCAGTCTTATGTAATACTTGAAGTGCCAAACAAATTCAAGAAAAATCCAAGTATTTCTAAAATTTCTTAACAATGGACAATTTTTTAGATAGAAATATATTTTATCAAACATTAGATTTGACAGTTTAAGTATATTTGAAATGCATAAAGAAAATTTATTTACATATGTACAATTAGGATCAAGCTCTGGTGCTTCATAGCATTAGCATTTTTAAATATTTAGATTATTTTGAGGTTTCAGTGAGCAGAACCACAACTCTGCCAATTTTCATTTGTAATGTAATGTAATGTAATTGTTCCAAATAAGTAAAAAAATCCATAAGTCAAAATGAAATTAACATTTAAATGTACTGGAGCTGTATCACACCATAGAACCTTATTTTTATAGACTACCTATTTACAACATTTTATAAGAATTGTTATTCATGATCTTAAGGAAATGAATTCACAATTACACTATAAGTATTCCCACCCTCAGTTAAAAACAAAGCAAAACAGGAGACTGTACAATTGTTTTTATTACAGGCATAAATTTATAATGCAAGAGTGGATAACACTGCATCCAAGAACAAGTCTATTACAAATTAGATAAAGCTATGCAAGAAGGAAGTATGCGTTCAAATAGAATTTTTTAATTTAAAAGCTACATATGTTTTTCTTTTTAAAAGTTTATGTAGTATATATTGATCACATGTTTCCTTTTCCCAAACTCTTCCCATACCTTCCCAACTTATCAACGCACCCAACCCATTAATCTTTCTTTTCCTCTTTAGAAAACAAACAAGCAAACAAAAAACAAACCAAAGCCACACAAAGGGAAAATTATAAGAAATTCTCTCTCTCTCTCTCTCTCTCTCTCTCTCTCTCTCTCTCTCTCTTTTGTAGGGATAAGTCCCGCCCCTTGGGGGGCGTGTTCGCCTCGGGCTAATGTTTGCCTATAAATTTGGCGAGTTTGCTCCCAGCCGTCCCTTCTGCTTTTTTCGCCATTAAAGCTGTATATATATATATATATATATATATATATATATATATATATGTACAATCTGTCTGCATTCGTTTACGCAGTTACTCTCTCTCTCTCTCTCTCACACACAAACACACACACACACACACACACACACACACACACACATACACATACACAAATATACAAAATTGGAGACAAGCCATTTATACAAGCAAAGCACCAGTAGGACAAAATTTCCCCAAACAAAGTAATATGAAACAAAGAAAAGTCCACAAAAATACCATTGAGCTCATTTTTTTTTTGTTTTCCATCAGCTCTTGATAATGGGGCCTACCCTGAAGTGCTAGAGCTCTGTAGAGCACGTTGACATCAAGCATGGATATGCAAAATTTGGAGTTTGTCCTGATGGTTTTTGAATTTGCTTTCGTCCAGTATTCCTCACTATGTTCTTTTTCCTTCTTTTGGAATGGTAAAATATATTTTATGCCACTATATGCTAGAAATATGTAATTTGATCTTTGGTTTCTGATTGTACACTAGCTTATAGTTAAGATATCTCAGAAGAGACTTTGAACTTTGTACTTTTAAACAGTGTTGAGACTGTGGTAGACTATGGAGATTTTTGAAGTAGGTCTAAATGCATTTTGTATTATTATATGGGACAGGCCAATGGGAGTCAGTGAGTGGAATGTGGTGGTTTGAATAAGAATGACTCTTACAGACTCATATATTTGAATGCTTAGTCATCAGGGAGTATATAATATCCTTTCCTATCTTTTCTGGTTCATTTTTGCTTGATATTGATTTTGTCAGATATTGAAATGTCTATACCTGTTTACATCTTGGGTCCATTTTCTTGAATACTTTTTTCCATATTTTATCATGAGGTGATGTCTATTATTGATGGTAAAGTGTATATCTTCAATGCAGTATGAAAATAAATCCTTTTTTAAATCCAGTCTGTTAGTGTGTATCTTTTTTTTTTGAAGAATTGAGATCATTGATATTGAGAGTTACCTATGAGTATTATATAATGATTTCTGATATTTAGGTGGGTGTAGGAATCCCCTCTTTTTGATTTACTGTTCTGAGATTATTTATTTCTTCTGTCTTCTTGGGTGTGGTTTAGATAGAGTTTTCCTTCTGTTGCTTTCCACAGAACTAGACTGGTAGACAGAAGTAGATTGAATTCAGTTTTATAATGGGATCTTTTGCTTTTACCATTCACTGCAATTGTTATCTTCCTAGGTAAGGAGTCTGGCTGGAAGCTGTAGTCTAGGCCCTTCTTGCTTTCTGAGTATCCACTGAAAAGTCAGATGTTATTCTAAGGTTTCTGCCTTTATATGTAACTTGATCTGCTCTGCTTAAAGATTTTAATATACTTTCTTTGTTCTGTTTAATATTTTGATTATCATGTGTCCTTTGGAACTTTTCTAGTCTTGATTATTTGGTATCTTGTATGCTTCTTGTTTCTTTTTAGACATCTCATTGCTCAGGTTGGAGAAAGCTTCTATGAATTTGTTAGAAATAATTTTTGTAGAGTGGTATGGTTGAGGTGGAGGAAAAATGGATATGGGAGCAGGAAAGAAGATATCTTAATTAAGGGAGGCATTGTGGGGTTAGCAAAAGGCTTGAATCTAGAGGAGTTCCCAGGTGTCCGGAGGGATGTCCCCAGCTAGGACCCTGGGCGCTGGAGGAGAGGGTGCCTGAACTGGCCTTGTCCTGTAGTCAGACTGATGATTATCTTGAATATCATCATAGAACCTTCGTCCGACGACAGATGGAGATAGAGACAGTGACCCACATGGGAGCCCTGGACTGAGCTCCCAAAGTCCAGTTGAAAAGTGGAAGGAGGGAGAATATGAGCAAGGAAGTCAGGACTGCGAGGGGTTGGTCCACCCACTGAGACTGTGCCTGAGCTAATGGGAGCTCACCAAATCCGGGTGGACTGGGACTAAATGAGCATGGGATCAAACTGGACTCTCTGAATGTGGCTCACAACTGAGGCAGAATGAGAAGCCAAGGATAATGGCACTGGGATTTTTCTCTACTGCATGTACTGGCTTTTTGGGATCCTATTCTATTTGGATGCATATCTTCCTAAGCCTGGATGGAGGGGGGAGGGCCTTGGACTTCCCACAAGGCAGGGTACCTGCCCTCTCTTAAGACTGGTGGGGGAGGGGGGAAGGGTGAGTAGGAAAGCAGAAGGGAAGTGAGAGGAAAAGAGGAAGTGGAAATTTTGAATGGTATTATTGAATAATAAATACAAAAGTACCTTTACAAATATCAAAAAAAAATAATTTTTGTGCCTTTGAGCTGGTTTCTTCTCCTTACTCTATTTCTGGTATCCACAGTTTTGATCTGTTTATAGTTTCAAATATTTCCTGGATGTTTTATGTCTGGATTTATTTTTTAATAATCTAAAAAGTATAATATTTTCTTTGACTGAGACATGCATTTCTTTTACCTTGTTGACAATGCCTGAGATACACTCTTATCATGTATTCTGTTGCTGATACTTACCCCTGAAGATTTTTCTTGATTTCAGAAATGTTTCATTTACAGTTTTATTTTAGTTTTACTTTGCTCCAGTGATTCTATTCCTATGTTAAATTCTCTTTTCATGTATTTAATTATTTTTATTATTTTATTCAACTATTTCTCTATGTTTTTATGGTCTTCTTTAAGGATTTGTTCATATATCTAAAACCAGAGGACAAGATATAAAGGGTCCTTGAACATATTCATAGCTGCTATTTTGAACTCTTTATCTTGAACTTCCACTAGTGCATTTCACAGGACCTTCTACAGATATGCTGCTTGGTTTTAGGAGGGGCATGTGGTAATATCTTGCTTGTACTCTACAAATAAAGCTTGCCTGGATATCAGAGTATGGAGCTCTGTATTCTGTGATTACCATAAATGAATAAAGAAACTTCCTTGGCCTGTTGATAGGGCAGAACTTAGGTAGGCTGAGAAAACTAAATTGAATGCTAGGAGAAAGGAAGCAAGACAAGAGAGAAGCCATGGAGCCACTGCAGAGACAGCTGTGCTGAAACTTTGCTGGTAGGACATGATCTCGTGGTGATGCACAGATTAATGGAGATGGAATAAATTATGATGTAAATTAACAACTAAGAAGCTAGAGCTAATGGGCCAAGCAGTGTTTTAATTAATACAGTTTCTGTGTGATTATTTTCTGGTCTAAGCTACCAGGCAGCTGGGAAACAAGTGGTTCCTCCTACTACAGTTACCAACTAGTTAACCATAGAGTCCAGGCAGTGGTGGCACATACCTTTAATCCCAGCACATGGAATCTTACTCCCTGCACTAGGGAGGAGGAAAGAGGAAGTAATATGGTTGGGTGGAAAGAGGAAAATGAGATGGGTGGAGACAGGAGCTAGCCCCTTTTCAGCCTGAGGATTTCATAGAGGTAAAATTTCTAATGGCTGGATGCTCTGCTTCTCTGATGGTTCACCTTTTACTCCATAATATAATAATAAATATAACATATATGATCTTATATATATTTAAATAATAAATATAATAAAATCATTAATATAATAATAAAACTCTGGGGTTTTATTATTAAGACAATTAGAACTCATACTACATCTGGTGCCCATCAGGGGCTCTCAGTTTTCCATAAGGCTTAAAAAAAGCTAAAAAAGTGCTTCTAGTCGCATATAAATGGAAGCAAAAACAGATTCTTAGTTGTGTCTCTCATGTACACCATGGTACAAAGATGCCCTGGGATTCGGGCTTGAACACAGAATGGCAGATTACTGCCATGATACACAGAAATGCCATCAAGCTGTCCAACAAACAACATGTCAACAGACTGATAATGTCACAGCCATGTGGCAATACTTAGATTAATAGAAATGGATTAATTTATGTATAAGAACCAACTAAAAATAAACCTGAGACATTAGTCAAACACTTATAATTCATATTGAAGCTCTGAGTGATTATTTTATGACTGTGGAATCAGGCAGGACACACAAAAACTTCTGGCTACAAGGGCATATTGTCTTTGCTGTTCATTGTTTTTATTTTTGTGCCAATGTCTAGGTATCTGGAGTTATGAATGAGATAATTCTAGGTACTGATTATAGTCTTGTCTTTGTTGAGTGTATGTTCAGTTTCTTGGTTTCTGTTGTCTTCTGTAGATATTAGGAAAGTTTGGTAGTTGTGGGATCCCTGATAATGCTTCTGCAGGTAAATGGGTAGCAAAGAGAAAAAGAGATGGACTAGAAGTAAATGCTGAGGAGTGTTTGGAAAGAGCTACAGGCATTCTGTCCATTCTAAATGGCCAAATCTCTGGGGAGTTGTCAGTGTGGTAAAAGGAACTCTTAGAAGTACGCTGAAGTTGGAAAAAGAATATTCTTGATAGACAAGATGAAAGGGTAAGGACAGGGTCTTGACTAAGAGAATCTCTGGTAGGGATAAGAAGAGGTACATTTGTAAAAAGGCTAGTACAGGATTGAAATTTTCATCTACATATATCTTAATGTTGAACAGAAACAGTAGTAAAAATTGCTGACCTGAGTCCCAGACTGGTGTATCCACTGAAGTTCCAGGTAGGAAGTGTTTTTATGTATTTGCATGTAGCACAAAGATAATGAAGATGACCGAGCTACATTGGAGTCTGGGAGTGTCTGCAGGAAAGAGTTGAGTCCACAGCAATAGGTAATGAACACACTAGTGGACTCCGTAGGTGGTGTGTGTGTGTGTGTGTGTGTGTGTGTGTGTATACACCTAGGTGTGCCTATATACTGACTTTCCTAAACATAAATTTGATCAATGTCAAGATTATGTGTATGTTGAAGATTCACTGAACTTCACAAATGTCATTATAAATTGAGGTGAGTAGAAGGCACTTTGATGTTAGAATGATTCAAAGATATCTTCTCACACGCTTTAAAGGAATGTGCCAATCTTGCAAACTGTGTTTTCAGCTGACTGGAAGTTTTCTCTGTCTTGAAAATGATGTTAAAATAATTGTTATATTTGTATTTAAAAAGTTGTTACAATTTTAAATAAGACAAAACATATTTTAGTTATCTTTCTCCACCAATTAATTTTTGTATTAATAACTCATACTTGCTAAATGTATGTTATATAAAAATTTAAATGAAAAAAACATTTTCTGAAGAAGGTATTTTATGTGCGTGTGTGTGTGTGTGTGTGTGTGTGTGCATGCATGTGTGTAAATTTTATCATTTTTATCCTTAAGATTTGGGATTTAAATTTCTATGTGATGATAATACTCATGCCAAAACAAAATTTATTCTTTTATTCTGTAAATCAGAATGAAAATGAACATTTTCTAATTCATTCCAAATGTCACAGAGTATAGGTAGTAAAGATAATGAGAGAAGCAGAAAAATAGTCGATTTTTTTTTTTTCTGGGGAAAAAAAAGTTTATCCTTAAGGACAAGATTAATCCAAACATCAGTGGAATAGAGAAACCAGGGAAGCTGAAGACAAGTCTAGAGCAACAGGTGAAGAATATTCGAATAGCCAGGGGATTAAACTAGAGAAAATAGATGTAAGTATTAGAGTGACAAGGAGACAGAAGAGAATAATTAGGGAACAATGCTAGAGTAACATGGGGACAAGATTAAAGAAACCAGGGAACAGAGTAACCACTAGAGTAACCAGAGGATAAAACAAGGGAAACCAGATAACAAGACTAGAGTAACAAGCAAACACAACTAGAGAAGCCAAGGGATAAGACTAGACTATCTAGGGACCAAGTCTAGAAAAATTAGAAAGGCAAAGTTTCAAAGAATCAGTTCAGGATTTTTGCCTTCTTTTGATTGTTGAGTGAAGCCATCATTTTCATTTTTTTGGAGGGTGGGAAACGATCTATGTCCTTGACCATGTCAGACTTCACCTACATGATATGTTTCTGTCCCCTCTTCATGCCCTTCCAGCCCTCCTCCTACCTCCTCACAGATCTTACTACAAATCTCTTTACTGTCTATAAAAATAAGTGAGCATACCCCACCTTGTTTTCAAAATGATTGATATGAATACCTCTGCAAAATTTCTTTAACCACTAAGTTAACATATTCTAGTTATGGAAGTAAGTGTTGAGAACTATTATTAGGGTGACTAGTCAGCTTCCAACAGATAATATGGTGAAAAGAACCCACAAAGACATCAGCTTCATTTCTAACTTTAAAAACTGGCATCTCAGTGACCTTTATGATTTGTTTAAACTATACGAAACGTTTCTCTGGGTATATATAAAATACCTTTTCCCTGAAAAGCAATGATTCCTCACTTGAACATACAAGGTAACTAAACATTAGATTATTTTACTATAGTTTTAGAAAGTTAGAAAATTGAAATATAGTATAAAACTACAGTATTGAAACAGTAAGCTATAACTACTTAGAAAGACAAACATGTAAATGGAAGAGAAACAATACTGAAATATAAACACAGATCTCTCCATCTGATGTATGACAATATGCAAAAAAAATTGTCCTTTCACAAAAAAGTACCATCTCAAACATTAATCCATATAAAACTAACTACTACAACACAATATAAAAAAATATGTAGCTGGGTCCAGGGGTAGGTTGATCCCGAATTTCCTGAGAAACCTCCACACTGCTTTCCAGAGTGGTTGCACAAGTTTGCATTCCCACCAGCAATGGATGAGTGTACCCCTTTCTCCACAACCTCTCCAGCAAAGGCTATCATTGGTGTTTTTTATTTTAGCCATTCTGACAGGTGTAAGATGGTATCTTAAAAAGAACAATGGCAATGGGTTTTTTATCCTACTGCACGTACTAGCTTTGGGGGAGCCTAGGCAGTTTGGATGCTCACCTTACTAAACCTAGATGGAGGTGGGTGGTCCTTGGACTTCCCACAGGTCAGGGAACCCTGTTTGCTCTTTGAGCTGATGAGGGAGAGGGACTTGATCGGGGGAGGGAAATGGGAGGCGGTGGCGGGGAGGAGGCAGAAATCCTTAATAAATAAATAAATTTAAAAAATAAAAAAAAATATGTATCAAAGGCAGTTCTCACTTAGGAACATGTAAGACAAAACATTAAAACTCCAAAAAGTACACAGAGAAAAAAATCGCTCTTGACTTTGAAATAGGCAGGTTGTTCAAATAGGATAGTGAACAATAACCATAAAATAAATTATTTATAAATAACTTTAGAATTTCTGATTATGGGAAAATATTATCAACAGAATTAAAATACAAACAATGTCATAAAAGGAGATAACAGTCATACATTCATCCATTGAGGATCAGTAAGGCACAATTTAACAAGTAAAGTTAAAAATATAATGTTTAAATAACACATTCAAACTTGAAAGTGTAGTTTATGAAAGGTAAGATTCACATATAAAACAAGCATGTAGATGTTTTTATATCATCCATTAGCAAGAAAGCACAAATTAAAAGCACAAAACAGTCTTATCTTACAGCCCCAAGTTTCCCAGAGTTCTAAGTAAAATCTAAAAATCAAGTTCATATGTCAGTTTATTTTATGCATTAAGATAATATGTACTGTGCCAAGTGAAAATAATTCTCAGATAAAAATGGCTATGTACTGAAAACAATTCATTAAAGTAACGAAAAACTAAAATAAAAGTATAGCAAAACTTTCAATGCTTCTTTTTTCTCAGAAAACAGTACAGTAATAGTCTGACCACTTCAAAACTCTGCTGACTTTATGAAATCACTGCTTTATTACAGATATAAAATGGTACAGCGCACAATTGCACTAGCTCACCTTGCTCTTGTAACCATGATCACAACTGTTTCTCATTACCACACATCAAGGAAGCCAAAAATCTTCTTTTTGTTATGCTGATTTTAGTCAATTATCAGTGATCTGTATATATCTTTCTTTGAAAGTGGTAGTCAAGTCTAAATATTCTAAAATTTTGGAAGACCAATGTTGCCAAGGAATCTATTTCTTTCTAAACAATGACTGCTTTTCTGGAAAAAAGAAGTCAAGCGTTTCTTGACCTTAGTAGAGAGCTGGTTATGTTTGTTGATGCCTATAGCAGTTACATCAGTAGTAATGGACACAGTTCAGATCATTCCTAGCAGTTCTCTTATTTCTTGAATCTAAAAAATGTAAGAATGTCTAGTTCTCACTTCTGGGAAGGCATCTATGTTGGGAGCCAAGAATATCTACCAGTCTGTAACTGTGTGTTGGCTAGCAACATTGGGGCAGATGAAGTACGTACTATTAGGAGCTATGGTTTTTAACAGTAACTGTTCTCAGTCTGGTACAGCCCTTTTTATTTATCATACATTGAGCTTTTTTTCTATAACATGATAGAGTGGCTCAGTTAAACATGTCCCTTTTGTGTTATTAGGCAGGCTTTAGTTATTCATTCTAATTCCAGTATAAATAGCCTGACTAACATGTAAGCACTTCCAGAAATCCTCACCTAGGCAAAGGAGATAATGGCTGGCATTTTCTAATATGTTTTCCAGATGAAGTGCTTTTTATGGTTAGATACCATATTATTCCTCTATAGTTCCTATAGTTACCCTGCACCCAACCAAACGTCTTTTATGACCTTAACTTCTTGTCCCTCTGTAGAAGTTCTGTTTCAGACCCCTTTTGTGATGAAGCCTATGAAGTTCATGAATGACAAGTATTTAAGATAGAATTAATATGTCTCCACCACAGTCTATAATCCTTCCTTTGTCCTCTGGTATTCTGTCCACAGGTTGTCACTGACTGGGGCAATCTTCAAAAAGAATCACAGTCTGTTTTTCTCTTGTAGGCAGTTCCATCACAGCATTAGATCCAAGGGATGATCTGTGGCTGCACTGTTTCTCAGTAGAAGCACCAAATGAAAGAGATAAAAGGAAGACCCCTCTGGGAGGCAGTTAGTTATACTGATGAGTGTCTATGAATTGGAGTTGCCTTGGAACAAGGTTGCTCTCCAGAGTAATTTATGAGACAGATCAGAAGGCTGAATGATGATTCTATGAATGCATTTTCACAGGATTAGGAAGGACATCAGGATGCAGAGTAGAAGCTGTCATCTACATATTGAAGTCACTTTGAGATAGTTAATTTCAGAGGCTGATCTATGTCAGCTCTCATTATCCACTCCTAGCTAAGGTTCACAACAATCTTGGAATGAGTATGGTATATCCACAGATTGACACTATAAAAGCTTAGGGAGTAGTAAGGATTGAGCAGTTCTCAAGTGGGATTAGTCAGCTCTTTTAATACCTCCTGGAGGCAACTGTATCCACACTCTAGGAGGTCCTCCGAGTCCTTTTGGAACAGTGGAAGGAAGTGACTAAACATGATCTCAAAAGGAGAGTAGCTACATATACAGGGTATGCAATGTGCCCTAAACAATATAATTGGAAGAATTTCTGAACAAGGGAGGTCTGGTTCTTGACAATATTTGGTCAATGTCATTCTCTCAACTGCTCTGATGATTAGGGATAGTACTATATGCACAAGTTCCAAGTAAATTGTCTGTACAGGTAGGAAGAGCTTCTACCAAGCCTGAAAAGTTATATATAATAAACAGCAGGTGTCATTATCCACTGCTGGTTGGAATGCCAGTAAAGGCCATTTCTAGATGTTTAAGTGCATAGGACCCCTGTTTTTGTGTTGACGTGGGAGTCTTGGATCCTCGCTGGAAATTGTTCTAACTCTCATTACAGACAGGTGTTGCTAGCTTGTTGGGTCAGTGTTGGTAACCTTAGGACCACCAAATATCTCTGCAACAGTCTTTCATAAAGCGGCTTTTCCAGATGGGTTGCTGGGCAAGGGTGGGAGCTAGCATCTCAGGAATTGCTATTTTTCTATCTGTGGTATTCAATCAGCCCTCCTGATTTTTGGTAGCTCCTTTATTGATTGCTCTTCTCCTGTCTTCTGGCTTACATGAAAGAAGCTCTGGGAACACAGGGAGTGTAAACATACCTTCTAAAGGTAAATGTCAGGGCCTGCAGAACTCTTTCTTCATAAAGAACATTGTTTTGATGCCTTGCCTTATTGTTGGTTTCCCAAACTCACTTGACCTTGCCTCTGTGTGAGCCTGGGTACCCAGTCAGCCTCTAGAAAGAGCTAGAAGATTTGGTCTTTGTTTTAATTTCTCTTCTGAGGTAAGCAGTCCCCTTTCCAGATATACTGCTGTTTTGATTCCTTAATTTGAGGGACTATTCCCTATATACGGGCTTCAGCTCCCATCAGTAACTGAAGAGCAGCCCATCCCTGATATTAGGAGGATATGACATAGAGATGAATACTTCATATTGGTATGGATCTTGATCTATTGATAGAAACTTCATTCATTTGTTATTATTCCCCCCCTCTCTCTCATTTATGGCTACCATTAAAACTGCCAAGTTGGAAAATTATTTTTTGTTTCTTTCAAAGAGTATTTCGGAACTCAATATTTAAGAATATCATCATTACTTTTGAGAAACAAATAAAAATTCTTGTATTTTCCAAGAGTTTTTTCACTTTTTTCTTTCTTTCCTTTCTTTATTTTATTGAGACAGGGTTTCTTTGTGTTGTTTTGGTGCCTGTTCTGGAACTAGCACTTGTAGACCAGGCTGGCCTCAAACTCACAGAAATCTGCCTGCTTCTGCCTCCTGAGTGCTGGGATTAAAGGCATACACCACTACTGTCCAGCTAAGTTTCCTCACTTTCAATATGATTATGATTCAAATGTTATATGTTACATTCAAGTCATTCTAAAAAGTCACACATTAAAGAATTTTGTACTTTTGATTAGTCTGTGTCCTAAGGCAGTCTTTTGAATCTCCTCCCTATATTTATTTATAAACAATTTTCTAATAATTTGAGAAATCATATAAACAAGGTAACATTCTTCAAAAATTATTTTGTGATAAATATATGTGATATTTGGCATTTAATGTCAGTAAAGGTGTATGTAGTACAGATGATTAGATCATCTCTTCGGGGAAAAATAATTGAATGTGTAACAAAAGGGAGCTGTCTGCACCACCTTCTGTGGCCACATGAGGTCTCTCTAATGTAAGGTTATTAATTATGGAAGGTAGAATACTCAAAAGACGTATTTTATAGATAAAATTATTTAGAACAACAGGACAACACAAGTTTTGAAACATAAGGTAATTCTAATTGCTAATATTATACATGATTTCACAAGACATAAAAAAAATGAATCACTATTTGGAGAGTTCTAGAAAGTTTATGAGGACACTTGGTAAGGCTGCTGAACAGTTCAGAAATACCACAGTAGATATGCACTTGGTTTTCCTTGCTATATTTTCCTCTCTATCAAACAAGATGGATAAAGAAGATTCCATGCCTGGAAATGCTAGAGTGAAATTTAGATATATCAAAGACCCAGACATTATAAGTATTATAGTTGTAGAGTTGCAGAGATAACCTAACTTATCAGAATGCCAGGCTACATTTAGTGCTACAATAGTATAGCTCTGGAGGAGTAGAACCACATAGAAGAGCTCTGGAGACTGAAGCCACAATAGAACAGCTCAGCTCTGGAGGATAGAGTCACAATAAAACAGCTCTAGAGGCTGGAGCCACAATAGAACAGCTCAGCTCTGGAGGATAGAGTCACAATAAAACAGCTCTAGAGGCTGGAGCCACAATAGACCAGCTCAGCTCTGGAGGATAGAGTCACAATAAAACAGCTCTAGAGGCTGGAGCCATAATAGAACAGCTCAGCTCTGGAGGATAGAGTCACAATAAAACAGCTCTAGAGGCTGGAGTCACAATAGGGCAGCTCAGCTCTGGAGGACAAGTGTCCTGACTATGAGGGAGCCAGGCTACCTGAAGCTGGGGTGCAATGAGGGATGGTCTCTCCACAGGATATAACAATCCTGCTTTTCTACTAGAAAGCAGGCACAGCTGAGCTCAATTCTGGTCCCTTAAGGGAATGTCCTGGCAGCAGGGCTATCTGCTTCTTCTCTGGCCCAAGATGTTTCTTCTTTTGCTTATACTCTACTACAGGTTAAGCCCCTGCAGAAATGTAGCAATCTCCTCAAGTGAAAAGTTACTTTTTTCTGCTCTGCCTTTCTCAGCCCCCACCTCCCCCCTTAAGGAGCACCTTAGCAAGGTTCTTCTGTTCTACTCCTCTTTGCTCAGGCCCTCTAAAGGAGATTTTCAGCAAAGTTTTTCAGCTCAGTCCCCTAAGGGACGTCCCAGCCGGGTTCTTCTATCATGCACCAGCGAATGAAGATCATCACTCAAGACTATTTTGAGAAAGAGATTTATTTGGGAAGGAGGAGTCCAGGAGAGTGGCTGCCACTGCCAGGGAGGGATAAACAGTGGACCTTTAACAGAACAGTCAGAGAGGCTTATATAGGATTTCTTAGGGGTGGAGTTTTTCCAGAAAGAAGAGGGACTGATTAGTTTTCTCTGCTCAGGGATGGGTTAGTTTAGTTGATCAGGGTAAGAGATAGCTCTGAATTCATGGCCAAACTGGGTTTCTTTCATTGGTCCTTTTTTTTTTTTTAAAGCTTTTTGACTCTAATCTTAGGACCAGGGCATATTTCTTTAACTGGATCTGATTCTAAGGACAAAGTGTATTTCTTTGACACTGGTTTCAGAGTCAGGGCATATTTCTTTGGTCCTGGGTCCAGGGATAAATATGTTTCTCTCCCTGGCTCAGGTCTCAAACCCAGGCTGTGTTTCTTTCACTGGCTCTGGGTTTAGAGTAAGAGTGCTCAGTGATTAGTTGGTTTCCTGCTCCAGTTGTCCCATTTTACCCTACAATAATGCTTTCAGGAAATTGGATCATCGTCAAAGAAACAAAGATTAGAAAGAGACAAAACAGTGAAATGGATGTAAGAAAAGAAGGTTTGGATGTGTTTGAGGAAAGAGTGTTAGATACAAAATTGAGTGTAGACTGAAATATCCTTTTTAGAAATAAAATGTATATAATATACATCACTAATCTATCTATCCGTTAATATACAGAAATGCATGTATATTAAAAAGTCTTTTCTAAACACTCATGAAGTAAATAATAAAATTACTTATTCTATGACATACAAGAAGTAAAGTTGCTCAAATGACATCATAAAGTATTTTTGTCTTCTAAAATCTAACTGTTGAAGAAATTAAAAAGACTATGTAACCTCAGTCTGAAATTTTAGAAAATATCAAAAGGTTGAGGAAGAAGAAAAAATATATATTCATACCACACACACACACACACACTGCCTTCATTTCTGCTAAGTTCCTGAAAATGCAATGGAAAATATGTAGGAGATTATGGCTGAAATTATCAAATGTTCTTTCAAGAAATGTAGCTAAAAGGCTGTGATTTTTAGTCTGATAATTTTCTGAAAAGATTGATATTTACCAAATTATGATAGGAATGAATACAGTATTCATTTTGTAATGCTGAATTGGGAAGCACTGCTTTAAATCTGAAATAAACTCATAATTGTGACATTTGAATCACTGTAAATAAAACCCTATGGCATTTATGGATTTCTATTTGTGGTTTAAATATATACACGGTGCACAAAATGTCTCCTAGGCAAAGTGATGACAGTAATATTCCCTTGGTATTTTCTTAATGTGGTATTCAAAACATTCTGTATCATGCTGACTATAAAATGCAGTTTGAGTTTTGGGTGGGGGAAATGTACCCTGTCTTTTAACCTAATCTCTATGCCCCAAAGATAATACAAGTGCATGCTTACTTACAGATAGAATAATTGTCTTTTCAAAGCTCATCACCTCTGTCTCTTAATAAGCCCTAAAAATAGCATCCCTCGAGGCAGGAAACTATTCTGTTCTTCCCAGAGGACAGGTTTACATTGGATACCATAGCAACCACAGCTAACTGCTTTCTCTGACTTTTTAAGCTTAGTGTGGGTTTCTTTGCAAAAATATTATTCTGTAAGTCACCAGTTCTGAAAATCTTGTTTGGGGAAGATCGTGCCTTTGTCCAAACTCAATTTTTATTCTAAATAAAGAATAAATTCTGTCATTCCTCCATTTTGCTTGAGTGCATGTAACCCTTCCAAAATAAAGATGCAGACCTGTTGCTAGAACCATTGATGCTGAAGCATGTAATTCTGACATATCACCATTTTTGTCACTAACACAAAAATAGATAATCCTAGACTTCAAACATAGTTTTTATAAAAAGCTTTTAGCAAAAATCATCACAATGTAAGCACAATATATCCATGATATCTAGTTTAAATTCTACTTTATATATTGCCTTTTAGTAGTCTATGAAAGTATAGCAGCTAAATTTTCATTTTAGACCATTTTTGGCTGTTTTTAGTTTCCTAAATTTCAATTAACTTATTGTCCTAGAGTTTCTAGTGCTGCAACAAAACATCATGACCAAAAAGCAAGTTGGGGAAAGAAATGGTTTATTTGTCTTACACTTCCACAATGATATTCATCACTGAAGGAAGTCGAGGGAAGGAATTCAAACAGGGCATGAATCTTGAGGCAGGTACAGAATTAAAGGCCATGGAGAAAAGTTGCTTATTGGCTTGCTTTCCCTGGTTTACTCAATCTGCTTTCTTATAGAACCTAGGACCACCAGCCCAGAGATGGTATCACCCACCATGGACTGGGCCCTCCCCCATTGATCACTAACTGGGAAAATGCCCTACAGCTGGATCTCATGGAGGCATTTCCTCAACTGAGGCTCATTCCTCTTTGATGATTCTAGCTCCTGACAAGTTCAAACACAAAACCAGCCAGTACACAAGAGCTGCCAACCCATTGAGTTCTTTTTGTAAACATGTGTTCAATTCAAATGTGTTTTGATTCCAATGCATAGGGATTTTGGTCAAGGCAAACTATCATGATCACAGACTCTAAATTTGGGGGTGGTGTTTTAAATAGGATAATTTCCACAACAAAGCATCTTCAATGTTTCATTAGAGAGGTACTCTTACACTCTATTCCATCAAAATCACTTTTTTCATGCCTGTTTTTACAGAGTTCTTTTTAACATTTTCAAACTCCTGCAACTAAAATTGCCCTTCCTTTCTTTTGCTAAATACCCCATCAGCTCCCAATGACCACAAGAAAATTGTCACAGGTGTTTTTAAAAGAATTGTATTTTTGATATGCTAAAAAACAAGATGTGATTCATATTTTCCCCTCTTCTTTTTCTTTTTTTATGATTCTTAGTAAACCACACTTACTGTAAATTCACAGCTGTGTTCTGAAACTCCAGCACAAAGATAGTGTTTGTATCTCTCCTTGTCTCTTGCCTTGTGTGATGTCACCTGCTGGCTTTAATGCCATGTTGAGTTACTTAAGTGTAAGAACACTTGGGAACTCACATAAGAATTGTAAACAAGGTATCTTGAGCCTGTGATTCTCTCTGACCCTGTACACCTTTCCCTCAATTCTTACGTCTTTCCTTTATAGCTCTTTTTATAAATTTCATGTTTTGTTTTTTTCCCTATGTTCTTTATTAAATCTGTAAGAAGTCTATGGTCAAATAATTAAAAGGAAAACCCCATGCCATCATGTGTTGTTCAATTAGCATGGCCTGATCTAAAACCTTGTAATGACATGACAAATATGACTCAAAATACAGAATTATATCAGTAGTTATGAGAACCATGATGTCTTAGGGTTTCTATTGCTGTGAAGAGACATAATGACCAAAGCAACTCTTATAAAGGAAAACAATTAATTGGAGCTGGCTTACAGCTCAGAGGCTTAATCCATTATCATCATGGCAGGAAACATGGCAGTATGCAGGAAAACATGGTGTTGGAGAAGAAGCTGAGAGTTCTATATCTTGGTCTGCAGGCAGCAGGAGACTGTGTACCACACTGGGCATAGCATGAAAATATAAGACATCTATATCTGCCCACATAGTGGCACACTTTCTTCAACAAGGCCACATCTATCTACTCCAACAAGACCATACCATCTAATAGTGCTACTCCCTATGGATCAAACATTCAAACACATAAGTCTATGGGGACCATGCCTATTCAAATTACCATACAGTATACCCTGAAATTTAAGAGAAAAAATTAGATGGAGATGATACCATATTAACTGTGGTCAGTGAGAGAAGGTGTAAGTCACAAAACAATCCCACACCAGTTTGGAATTATGGTTAATAAAGGGGTTATTTATTTAAGGGGAAAACTTACAAATCACTTTCCTAGACAACAGCCCTCTGAGCGACCAGAAACAGAGTCTAGCAGCCAGAAGTGCAGCCAGAAGCAAGAGAGCAAGAGCAGGGCTACTGCTGCTCTATAAAGCAAAAGAGACCATGCCCAAGTGGGCTGGTATCTTAAAGGCTATTTGCTGAAGGAGTGGAAGGAGCTCCTGCATCACCTCCCAGTTTTGTTTAAGAAAGTTCCAAACCCAATACAAAACAATATTCACTAGGAACAGATATCAAGTATAAGATTAGAATTACAATCAGCATAAACAATATTAAGCAAGGAACATGTGTTAAATGTTTTAATAAACATTCTATCCTAAGGAGTCTAAGTCTTATATTGGAAATGGCTTGGCTATATTATAAAAGGACAGTAACTATGACTATAGAAGGCCTGAGAAGGGAGATAATATTACTTGAGCAGGCAGGAAGTACAATCAAGTAGCTTCCAAAGGGAGCAATATATGACAGAGACAATTAGCTACCTGAGCAATCACCCAAAGTCTCATTTTGCAACATTGAAGCAACCAACTTTGACTATGGTCTAGAGTAATTGACAGACCATTTTCAGAGGCAGGAAAATTTTCAAAACCATTTTATCCTGTCTTGGCAAGATTTGACAGTCCTGCTTATCCATTTCCAGATATCATGTAACTTGTCAGTGGTTGAGGCATTGTCAGTTCCTTGCCCAAAGACCAGTTTTTCCAAGAAGAAAACAAGATCCAAGTGGAGTGCCTTTGGTGCTCAACATTCTCTAGGGAATAGATTGGTGTTGTCAGAAGCAGTTATTTCTCCTGTCAACAGAACCCTAAGTTACTTAAATGCCATGTTCCACAGATCCTTGAAGTGGCTGAAGATTACTTATCTAGACAGAGTACAATCTCTATGTATCTAAAGAATCTAATTGATATGACTGTATGTACAACAAACATGAACAACTGTTGACTTATAATAATTAATACCTATATAACTTAGAGAGTAAAACTTCATGTCAGAATATTAAATAATCTGTAAACAACTGTGCAAAAAATGACATCTAGGTTCTAGGATTCTCTGCTTTGGGTAGAGGGAGCAGGGTGAACAGAGCTCTCTGCTTGAGACAGGATTCAGAAAACACTTTTCTAGTAACTTTAATTGTGTCTTAATATCCTCAGCATTATAAATGGAAGGATTTATATATTTTAATTATTCATATGTTCTGCTAGGAAGTGACATGACACTATATTCTGGTGGGGAAGAGAAGAAGCTAGCTAAAACTCGGGGAATAAACAAATATTCCCTTGGGTGGCTGTTTGCAGCTTTCCTGAATCTGGGAAATAATTGAGGCCTTAGACTGTGTGTTTTGTAGACCTAAGTGAAGTTTCACTGATCCCACTATTGCCTACTGTTGCCAGCACAGAGTCCAGGCCTGGGCTCTGGTAAGCATCTGCAGTGCTGTCTAAAGTATAGCCTCAGACAGAGCATGGCTTAGGATGAAGCAGCATTCCTGGGTAGACCCTACAAACCCAAGATCTGCTCTATGTTTATCACCAAGCTCCATGTGAACCTCTTCAGTGGGCTGCCTTTCACAGCCATGGGAGACCCTGGAAACTGGAACCTATCAGTTCTCAGAATGGAGAAGGCCTAGCTTGTCAGGAGAATGAGCCCAGAAAAGAACCTGGCCTCTGAATACATGTCAGACTTCCCTGGAGAGAAATTATGAATCTCATTCTTTACATAAAGCCATGTTGAAAACAATGCCAAAGTATAAAGAGGAATAATTCAATACTAAAAGGCTCAGGTAGGTTTTTTTTTATGGATTGTTCCCCATGTGGCAAAGGAAGGACATAAAGTGTAACTCCTTTTGTACCTTCAACATTTGCAACTTAACCCTCAAATTTCTCCTTGAAAACAAAGGTGTGTTTATAGGAAACACACATTGATTCTTGATTATCACACCTGATTTCTGTGTCTTGTTTACAATTATTGACAAAAAAGTTCATCGCAAAGATACACACACCTTTAGAGAAATCATAAGGAATGAAATATTTCATTGTGCCTAGGAAAGTGAAAATAGAAAACTTCGATGACTATCTAAAGGAAAATGTTTCTCAGAAATATCTTAGAATAGTAAAATTAGGTAACTGAGAAACTGAAAGTTACTTTTATATTTTGTGAAGTATTTAATGGGTTTTAAGGTATCTGAAAGTGTTTATTTTTCCTTCACATTATATATAACCACAGTTTAATAGTATAAAAGTTTTCTAGGAAAGGGTTTTGAGCTGTACTGATTTTTATAAACTCTGTGCCTTTATTGAGTGAACTGAGATTTCAAACTTTGAAGAGAATTTGAAAAGTATCTCTCCAAACCCATTTTACAATTAGCAGATACCTGAATTAACATTATTCTGTAGCAGATTATATACCCACTATGTAATATGTAATCAATATAGGAATGAGTAGTTACTAATGTAAATAACGTAACTGTTCATCTCCATGTCCACTGCAGTAATCTAGAGGCAATGACATTTTAAATGGACCAACCTAATTTACAAATGGAACACACATGCATAGCTCCTAGAGTCAATTTTCTAAGAAAAGGAGCTCAATATTTTTTAGAAAGATGGGAGAGTCCAGATCAGTGAAAAAGATACTCTAAGAAAATGTGTTGGTTTTTATATAAAAAGCCAAGGTTTTCTATAAAATGTTAATAAACTAGATTAAGAGAACATGGAAAACAAATTATAGGGCTTGGACTGTGATAATATGGGCATCATAAATGCAATGGTTTTTGTGGATAACATAAATATATTGAGCTTCCTGTGGCTCAAAAGAATAACCCGATCACTGTGCCACTCATCCATATGAAATATGGAAGACAGTTACAAATCAACTATCATTTTAAAACCAGTATTAACTTAAACTTTGAGAAATACAAATGATATACTCTATAAGTTCTTAACATTCAGAAGAAAAGATCATAGATGTTTAGCACTATTTATCAGTAACGTGCTAACCAGCTACTTGATTTGCATAAACTTGTGAACTACTGAGAGAGAGAACAAAGACATGAGTGGGACAGCCTACTATAGAAATTATGAAAAACTACAAGAAATAAGGCTTAATGTGATTCTTCAGAACTATGGATATGAACTAGGGATTCCTCTCAGATTTTTATCAACATCTTTAAGTACAGAGTGACCTAGAAATAAGTATTTAAAAATTACTGAAAAGAAAAATAGTGACAATATTTTAAAATCTTTTATTTGTTAAATTACAATGTATAGGAATGTATAAGAATCTTTACTATTGTAATAATAGCTTAGGATCTTTTCTGAAACATGCACTCAAAATCCTACTTAGAATTCAGTATTAAATGTCTAAAAAGGCTCTTTGTCTGACTGCATTTATATTTTAGATATTCGCCCTTAGAAATGTAATAGACAGGAAGAAGCATCAAAACATTGCTGCTAAAGGGCGCAGAGAAGGGTAAAGTAGAACTTGGCTTAGGGAGGCAGAGGAAGTTGGTGAATGTTTCTCTAGAAGCTGAGTACCCTCTAACAGCCATTAAAGAAGAAATGCCCTCAGTCCTATACCCCAGAGAAGAGAACTTCACTGGCAACCGGGATAAGTCTGGATGCACATTATTTTGTGGAGCCTCCTGGAAGAAGCAAGGTTTCTTATACCCTACTTTGTTTCTGTGAACTCACAGACCTAGTTTGTTTCTTTGGCTTTCTAGTCTGTAGAACTTGGAAATCACAGACACGGGCTGTTTAAATTTCACCAACAGAAAATAAATACACTGCCTTAGTACTAAATTAAGAATTCCACGATAGAAGTTCATTACAAACTTTACTCTTTCTGAAATTCTTCTAATATTGGGCAAGTCAAGATTTCTATTTAGGTATATTTAACATACTGGGAAGTTGAAGGGAAGCCATGTTTCACTGACTTCTGCTATAGGAAGTCTTACAGCCAGTGGTTACCCGCCTATTGGGGCGTGGCATCTTATACTGTATAAGCTGATGTAGAGCATACATCTGCTATTTCCAATTGTCAAATCTTGCAAAGACAAAGTAAGACAGTTTTGATAATTTTCCTGCCTCTAAAATTGGTCTATCAGTTATTCTAGACCTTAGCCAAAGCTGAAACTTTGAACGTTTTCAACGTTGAAAATGAGACTTTGGGTGATTGCCCAGGTAGCCAGTTGCCTCTGTCATTTGTTGCACATTTTGGAAGTTGCTTGATTGCACTTCCTGCTTACTCAAGTAATATTATTTCCCTTCTCAGATCTTCAAAGGTGTTAAAGACTAGATAGTTGTAGTTACTTTTCTCCCATGACTTGGCCAAGTTATTTATTATACTAGTTAGGATAGATAATTATTAAATATATTTGTTCTTATTGTATATAATTTTGAATTAAGCTTAGAACTCTCTTATTTAAACAAAAGAGGGAGGTGCTGTAGGACGTCTTACAGCCAGTGGTTACCCGCCCATTGGGGCATGGCCTCTTATACTATATAAGCTGATGTAGAGCATGTGTCCATTCTTTTTTCTGGTACTGCATTTGGTTTCTGTTCTCCATTCAAGGAGAGGATTCTAATTTGTGAGCTTACCCCTAAATAAACAACCATCTATTTCTCAATTCTGAGCTAGTGTGTGATTTTTTTTAATCATCCTTCCACAGACTTCATATAAGATTGCCTCAGGGTTCTTGTGGACAATCTGCCAATTACTTCTTTTGTGTGCTATTTGAAGAAAAACTTCTGCACCATTCCATCCTAAATTCTTGCACTTTAATTCTTCCTAACTCTTCCTCCTCCTTTTGCTTTTCTTTTTGATCTTCCTCTTCCTTCTGTAATTATCCCTTTTTCAAAATTTCGAAATCTAATATAGAATCTGGAATAAAATTCAAAACTATTTTCTGTGTCCTCTTCTAATCAAAAGAACAAAAGTATGCACGGGATGAGGATTGGTTGGTTCTTTTATACAAAATCCATCATTGCCCTGAGGGCATGCCACAGAGATTTACTTCATTGTCATACTGTCAATGAATACATTCTGCAGGAGAGAAATTTTTTTGATTATTCAATAGACAATTTGAATAACAAGGAAAGCCACATAGGTCAGTCACCCTTCAATAGTGGACTTCTCATTGAATCATCCACAAAGATAGCAACCAATGAAGGACACAAGTTTGTGCACAGTTACACATTCACTAACCTATTAGGGCTCAACTTAGATATAAATTACTTATGTAAACTTCTCAGGAGTTATTTTAGCAGAACTTTATGAACACAATGTCTATAGCATTTTTGCAAAATACCTTCAATAGAATAATCCTTTCAAGTCTTTCATTGGCAACATTTTACTTTGGATGGTCTGCATTGCAGTGTTAGCTGCCTCTTCAAAAGCTGATATTCAGGTCTCTTTGGTTGGGATTCCATTTGAGAGTTAGAGAATTCAAGGCTCAACCAAAAGACAGACTGAACGTTTTTTGACCCTTACTAATTCTGTAAGCAGCAATTTAAAACTGAATTAACTTGCCTTCAATTTTCACACTACTAAATTAAGCTCAACTGAAGGAGAGTTTGAATGGAATTTAACTTATGTCAAGTGTTGAAAGGAGCAACTGCATTTTTCATAAACCTGACATAAGCTTACACTATCCTCTAGCTCTTGGAGTTTTTAATTGAAGTAAAAAGTTTTTTATCTGTAGCTGACTTCAAAATATGTGCTATTCCAAAGCACATAACATAGCTTGGCAACCACCACTACACCAGCATTTTACTGTTGTCTAGTTTATTAACATTATCCTTTCTGTTTATATTAACTTTTAATAATTTCATACAATGTATATTTTATCATATTCAGCCCCTTCTTTAGGGAGCAGAGGATGCCCTGAATGAGTAAAGTACTGAAGAAATGTGTGATTTGACATGAGGCTAGCCTGTTGAGGGCTCCAAGACCAATAGGCTCTTGGTAAATTGTCAAAGCTGTTACCCATATGGGTCAAGCTCAAGAGAGATGGCAACGCTTTCCTCAGAAGTGATAAGAACTTTTGATCAGTGTGTGCAAAGACTAGCAACTGAATCTTCCCCTGGATGCTTATAACCTATGACGGCCATTATACAAAACGTCACATAAAGATTAGCTAAACCCTCCCCTTGAGCTGTACTTAATAAACATGTTGAGGTTCCAGGTTCTCTCTGTAAAGATTAGAGAACCCTCACCTAATCCAAGTTTCATTGTACATGTGTCTTTGTGTCTCTCCTTCTTTACATCCCTCTGCTGTCCTTAGCAAAGTTAGAGAACCCAAGTAACACAGGACACAGCACAGTCATTTAAACTCCTCCAAGATACACACCATCTCCTACCCTCATAACTTGATGTCCTCATTTATGTAAAATCCATCAAGTTCAGTTTGTGTTGCACATATACTCTAAAGTATGTGGCCATCTATTAGAGCATGATTGGCCTACAAGGAGTCACACCCTTAAAGAAAATAGACTCCCCCTCTACAAGTAGCTAACAGTTTCCAACTTCTCATCCAGGGGTAGGACATCATGCTTACTTCTCCTCTCCATGTTGGAATTTTCTTAAGAATAAGTTTGTAGAGGTGTTGTGCATGCTGTCACAACATCTGTGACTTTGCAGTGAAACTGTCCAGTTTCTGTTTGAGAAACATTGTTTCCTTGTGCTTATCCACAATCTTTTGATCTTACAATCTTTCCTCCCCCACTTCTGTAATACACCTGAGGAATCAAAGAAGACGTAGAATATAAATCTCCCATTTAGGGATGAGGATTGCATGGTTTCTCATTCTCTGTACCTTGATCAGTTGTAGGTCTCTGTGTGTCTTAGTTATTTTTATGGCACTTTGAAGAGACACCATGACCTAAACAATTTAAAGCAGAGAATGTTAATGGGGATTTACAGTTTCAGAGGGTGAATCCATGGCCACAACAGTGGGGAGCATGGCAACAGGTAGGCAGACATGAAGCTAGAGCAGTAGCTGAGAGCTGACATCTGAACCACATGCATGAGGCATGAGGCAGAAAGAAATCTAACTAGAAATGGTATGGGTTTCTGAAATGCCCCCTAGTGACACCCGTCCTCCAACATGTCATAGCTCCCAATCCTTCCCAAACAATTCCACCAACTGGAACCAAATGTTCAAATATATGAGCCTATGGTCTTTCCTTAAAAACATCTTTTCTATTCTTCTCTTAAATGAATTATTTGTATAATTTCTTTCTCACATTTGCCTCTTTTTGGCTTTGTATTAACTTTCTACTGGCCTTGTTATATGAATTGCTGAATGTTCTCTATTGCTCCTATTCTTGGGAAGTTTGAAACAATAATTTGATAGCTACATTTATGTGCCACATTACTACATTAAGGCATTTTCAGACAGGTGTTAAAATGTTATTCTGAGTGTGTCTTTGAAAATGTTTCTAATAATTTATTGACTGAATGAGAAATTTAGGAAAGTAGGCAGTCTTCTTCAGTGTGGGTGGAAATTACTCACAATATTTTTTAATAGAAAAAAAGATAATGGGAATGCAATCCAGAATGTGCTGGGACATTCATATTTTTCTGCCTGTCCTGAGTTCTTAGGTTTCAAAATTATACCACTGGTTTACACCTCCAGATCATGGGACTTCTTTTTCTTGTGAAGCACCCCCAATAAATATTTTCTTACTGATTTTTATCTGTTGAAAAATTATAAGTAACAACTGATTTTTAAATAAAAATAGACAATAGATAAGCATATTTTAGAAAGTCAGCCTACTGATTTCTCTATAGAATGATTTCAAATCTGAATCAATTTTTCTAAGGGCTAATTCTTTTTTTTAAAATATTTATTTATTTATTATGTATACAATATTCTGTCTGTATGCCTGAAAGCCAGAAGAGGGCGCCATACCTCTTTACAGATGGTTGTGAGCCACCATGTGGTTGCTGGGAATTGAACTCAGGACCTTTGGAAGAGCAGGCAATGCTCTTAACCACTGAGCCATCTCTCCAGCCCCTCTAAGGGCTAATTCTAAAATCAATTTCAGTTTTGAATTTTTTCTTTTTTTATATCAATTTGTAAAGTTGTTCAACCTATTAATTTCTGCTACAGATGTAGTTGTATTAGTTACTTTTCTCATAACTGGGATAAAATACTTGAAAGAAGCAATTGAATTTATTTTTTTAATTGTCAGAGAGAATATAGCACATGCCTGGGGAAGGTCCTGAGCAGAAGCAGGTATCAGGCAACTAATTACACTGGCAGTGAGAAAGCAGAGAGCTCAGGTGGAGGGAAACATGGAAATACTTATCCTAAGGCTCTATTTCAGCCAGCTAGGCCACAGGTCTAAGTGTTAGAGCTTCCCTAAAGAGCACTCTCAGTTAAGGAATAGTTGTTCAAACAAAAGCCTGTGAGGGACATTTCTCACATAAATTGAACAAAGGTAACTAGTGTTTATTAAATTTGAGAAGCAATGCTTAATATTTTATCTTTCCACTATAACTAAACATAGGTTTTGTTTAGTTTTTAGTTTCAAACATTTTAAAATCCAACACTGAAATTTTAATTAATTTTTACAAGGTAAACACATCTTTGTAAGCAAGACCAGACCAACATAATATTTATCTGTACCCCTGAACACTCTTGATTAACTTTCTTAAAAACGAGCTTGTGTGTGTGCGGGGGTGTGGTTACAGGGAACACAGAGCTTGTTACTTGGTGGATGGTGGTATCTCAACTCTGGTCCTCGTTATAGTGCAGAAATCATTAAGTTAACGTCTTGATTATTTCTGAGATTGTGAAAATAATAGACCAAGTACCATCTTTTATTTGATTTCCCTTGCTCAACTTTTATGATATACATCCTATAAATTCATAAAAATTGACTCATTGTTTTGGGGGGGTTGTATGTATTTGTTTCTTAGTTTTTGTAACAGGGTCTTACAGTGCAGCTCATGTATTCATGACTTTGAATTCATAGTAGTCTTCCTTGCTCAGCCTTTTGGGCACTGAATTACAAGCAAGGGCTTACCCTGCCTGTCTCAATAATTTCTACTTCTACTCCTCTGCCTTTGCATGTTCTGTTTCCATGACATAAATTCTAAGAGATGATTTAATCCAAATCCTCTGGTACCTCATTCCTATTTTAAAAATCTCATTTAACTCAGATGTAATGACTGCCACAGGCACCGACTTATTAAAAAAAGTGTACTTTTTAAAAAAAAATCATTGAGTTGTATGCAGGCTGCAACACAAACATTTTATGCTAAAGATTCAGTCCATAGATAATCGGGAAACAGTAAAAAAACATAACCAAGATGTTATGATTAACTTCCCTTTTTCCAAGTTTCAGAAGATGCAATTCTCTTATTTTTATTCTGTTTATGTGTTTATGATGAACTTGGGTAACTCTGACGACTTCCATCGCCCCCCTGAAACTCTTCTTGAAGACCTGCGTGTCCTTTCGTGTGTGTGTGTGTGTGTGTGTGTGTGTGTTCCACTGAGTTTCAGCACAGCAACCTACTACTTAAAAAAAATGTCACACACCCCATCCAAGCACCCATTAACTAACTGTTGATAGTTCTCCCATCCATAATGGAATAGTAATGAGCCAATTTATAATATTTTAAATAGTTTTTTACAGAGAAGGTGTCAGAGCTCAGCAATCCAGCCTTATTTTAAAGCACGATCTCCCATTTATTTGTGTACTATCACAGAGTACAGGCGCGTTCACCGGACTTTAGTGGCAAGTTTAAAACGTGTGACAAAACTCAAGCTCGCAGTGCATGTCGGATCCGACCTCACCTCCACTAAATTCACAATGCCACACGTGCACTTCTACAAGAGTCCTATGGCACACTCGCTCGGTCCAGGAAGAACCGCGCACGTATTTGCACCCTCTTGAGAGATCTGAACGCGCGAAGGCACCGTGGGAATCCGAATGCGCATGCGTACTGCTCCGGCGCATGCGTCGCAACCCGCGCATGCTCAGATGCTCCCACCGCCCGGCTACTGGGGGCCTGAGGAAGGCTACCCCGCCCCGCCCCGTCCCGCCCCGCCCCTGCCTGCTCGAAGCGCTCCTGCCTGCCGGGTCGTCCTCACTTCTCTTTCCCCACAGTCTGTCGCCTCTCCCTTGCGTTTCTGAGTCTCTGCTCGCGCACGTCGCGGGATCCACGCCGCAATCCATGGCCAGGCCTACGGGGCTGAGGAGCTGGGCGACCTCCCGGCTCTTCGCTGCCGGTGAGGAGCGAGAGGAGCGAGCGGTGGGAGGTTGTGCTGGGGATGGAGCCGAGCTGGGTTGGGGCCGAGCTGGGTTGGGACTGCGCCGCGGGGAACCTAGGACGTCAGTGGGCCCTGGCTTCCTCAGCGGAACTCTCTGCCTGCAGATGCCCAGAGGGTACAGCACTACCTACTGTGCAAACAGGAAGTTTCCTTGACTCCACTGATTAGACTGAGGATGTTGAGCCCCAACTTGGAATAGGTTCTGAGTCTAAAAACGGGATGATGCCTAAGGACAGATTTTGGGCAGATAGCCAAGAAGATTGTGTTGTGAAGAGAGACCCAGTGTCTTTTAAGGTGTCAGCATGGAATATTTGGGTTCTCTGTGGTTCTCCCGACTTAGCCACCAATTTCGATCCCCATGTGAGCCAGGCATTGCCCTGTAATAAGTGCTATAACTGGAGCCCAGTTTTGTCATGTTCTACCTATTTTAGGGAATTGCAGTTGGACTTTGTACCAAGGGGATAAATGCTACTAGAGAAAAAGAAAATTATTTTTATCTCTAGGCCAGAAAATTAGGTTAGCGAGAAGAAAAAATAAAGCGAGAGTGGAAATATGCAACTATGTATTATGTGTACTTACCTACATAGTGCTTGCCCTTTGCAATATGAGTGAATGCATTGTAAATCTGAGTGAATGAACTACTTTTGCTTTAGTGTCTCTTAATACCTTGTAATGGTGAGCTCTTTGGTAAATAGTAATAAATAAATAAATAAAATAAAACTAACATTTTATAGGCAATTTAGACTTAAGGTAAAAACAAAGTGATAAATCATTTATCTTCTATATTTTGTCCTTTCCAGTTATTTTACTTGACCTGGCTGTCTGTAATGGATTTGTAGAAGATCTAAATGAATCGTGAGTATACATATATGTGTAAAATACTATTATATACTATTTAACATCATTTAACTCAGATGGCCGTGCAAATTTCTGCACAGGAATCTCATTTTTTAAAATAATAGGTACAGTGGTGACTGATGTTAACATATTACCAATTTTGTTTTAGTTGTTTTAAGTTCCATTTACATGCAAAATTGAGGAGTGCACCAGCAAGTTTGGCTAAGTTATAAAGTGACAATCCAACCAATATTTCTATATTGCTTCTTCTTTTAATTTAATCATACAGAGTGAGAGCTGGAATTCATGGTTTAATCTGTAGTATAACAGGTTTATTCGCAAGATCTTGCTCACACAGGAGGTGAGAAGTCTAACTTTATTGCAAAATTCAAGGTCAGTCTTTCTGCCTTGACTGCAGGGGATAATAATCTTTTCCCTGGCAGGCCACATGGGTGCCTTTCCTCACACCAAATTTGATGTATAACCAGTCTCTGGAGGGACTTGTAGTCAAGGACTCAGGCCTCCCATGCCAACCAAGCTCATAAATATACCAGCACTCCCAGCCTATTTGTTGGGTGATTATTGGCATCTTCACCTTTTTTATATACTTTACTACTAAAATGTTTTTGCTGAGGTCTTTAGCTTGGTCACTTTCCCACTTAGCGTTCTGTGCTTCTCATCAGTGAGATGGATATCTCTGTTTGTGCTACATCTGCCTGATGTTTGTATGGTACTGTTTCATAACAGGAACAAACGACACCCATCCAAGGAGTTACCATTTTTTTTTTTTTAATCCCTCATATCTTTCACTGTTAACAGTAGATCAATCAGGACTTGTTACTTCCAGGTTTGTGTGTGTGGTGGGGGGGCATGAATTTGTGTAGGTGTTTGTAGTTTGTGGTGTGTGTGCACATGTGTGAGCACAGCCTTTGCATGCATGTATAAAGGACAGACAATCACTGTAAGTCCTGCTTTACTGCTTTACGTCTTACTCCTTCGAGACAGGATCTTTCTCACTGAACCTGGTGCTAGCCAGTATCTAGCAAGCCCCAGAAACTGTTCCTGTTTCTATCTCGGTGTACTGAAATTACAGGCATGGTAAAGGCTTTTTTGTGTGTGCTAGAATCTAAACCCAGGTCCTCCTTACACAGCAAACCCTCTTACCAACTGAACAATTTTGGCAGACGGTTAATTTCAATTTTGTTCTTTGTCTCCATCAACCACCTTGGCACCTGACTGTATGATTGAATTGCTTTAGTGAGAGTAATGTGATCATTTGAATAAAGGTACTCTAATGGTAATACATTTCATATAGTAGGAAAAAAAGATACTCTAATGGATTGGCAAGACGTATGAACATCTCATGGGTCCTAGTCATAGCAATGGGCCTTGTGGGTATGTTTGAAGATTGTTTATAGAAAATGGTTTTTGAGGAAAACTCTTTGATATCAAGAAAGTAGCGTTTTTTAACTCAATGGTGCCTTGTGGGGCATGTCACTATCAACCACCTTTTCACTCTCTTTTAATAATAAATAGTAACTCTGCCTGAGAAAAGTCTCACTTCTAGTAATCATTTTGCTGCTTATGTGAATGCTAACCTGAAAGACTCTTCCATTGGGAAATGTTAATGATAGAGAACCTTGCTTGTTGGCTAAATGAGAAAAGTAAATTATATCTTGTAGTAGTGCCAGCAGATGTTACCACTCAGATCCACAAACTTCAGACATGATCCCAGACTGAGCATGGAATTTATTGTGAAAAAGCACCAAAACCATATGAAAGAAGTCTCATTTCTCATATTCCAGTGAAAGCTAAAGATACCCCAGAAGGATATTGCTGAAGCCCAAATTCATACCATTCTTGCTAGATGGAATATGCTGCACCCTTTGTGTTGTCTGTAATATTCCTTGGGACCTGACTTCCAGTGATGTCACTGAGTTTGCTTAGTCATCCCCATGCTTTGTGCTGACTTGACCCACTCTGTGTAGGTCATGGGTGCCATATTTGCTTCCTGTTGAGGTTGTTTAGGAGCGATGCATCTCATGGTGGCTGGTCCTGGAGTTTTGAATTAGCCTATACTCAGTTGACTTATTCGGGAGTATACAATTAAGTCCTATGCTGTGTCACACTAACCCACAGGACTAGGTGAGTGTTAAGGTTCACAGTTAAAGGACAATCCTAACTTAGCTGATGGCATTTTACAAGTTTATTATAGCCTGAAATATGAATGTCAGATCTTTGATCCCATTACAGCAATTCTGGATTTGCTGCATTTCACGAATATTTTATGAGAACAACATTCTTTACCAGGAAATGATGGAACTCCTAAAATCCACACTCTTAATACAATCCAGAGACCTATCTTGTTAACAGAGTTTCCTATGAATATCCTTAGGCCACTGCATTAAATTTCTTGCATGAATTTAATATGGAATACAGAAAAGAAGAGCTTAGGAAACACATCGTCATCCCTCAGTACTCATGGAGATTAGTTCCAGGATTTTCTGTAAATAGCAAAGTCTGGATGCTTAAGTACATTATATATATATATATAATAGCTTATTTGCATATATCTGTACACATCTGTGTATTTTAGTTCATCCCTAGGTTTTTTTTTTTGGTAACACCTAACAAAGCATATTGTAAATACTTTTGCTGTATTGTTAATGTAATAAAGACAAGAAAATGAAAAGCAGTACTTGTTCAGAATAGAGAAGCCCGTTCCTCAAGTGGAATATCAAAGGAAACAGACTACATTTGTGGTTCTTACCCATATTCTCCTTTCTTTTGTTGGAGTTTTTCAGTTCTTTAGACAGTTTTCAATTTTAATTCTTAAAGTGCTTGCTGGGTAGGAAAAGATTTAGTAGTTACTGAGTAAAATTTTTATATGAAACTTAGAAAATTTGTTCTGTGTTCTTTTATTGATCAGTTCAATATTAAGTTGCACATTTGTAAATTATACTAGTTATTGTAATAAATACTGTTGTAGGGATATTGTTTGTGAACATAAATATAAAATCAGATTTATTTTTCCTTTTGTTTTTAGATTTAAAGATAACCGAAAAGATGACATTTGGCTTGTTGATGTAAGTATGTAAATTTAAGTATCATTTTTGATCTCTTTTATGCAGAGAGACCAATTTGTTTTCTCAGATATTACTACTTTCATTTCCCTCGTATGTATGTGTGTGTGGTGTTTGTGCATGTATGCGTGGGTATTTCTAAATGTGTGCATTCACGTATGCATGCAAATGTTTATGGTGTATATCTATGCCTGTGAAGGCTGGAAGTTGACACTGTGTCTTCTTCAGTTGCTGAACACCTTGTATAATGTGAAGCAGGCTCTCTCACTGATCCTAGATGGAAATCAAAATTTTCTCTGTTTTGGTTAAGTGTCTTGCTCTGGGGATTCCCCATCTCTTTCTCTTATGGACCTCTTATGGACCATGATATGTTCTTAGTTGCATGTACCCACCTGGATTGTACTTGTGTTTTGGTGCTCCAAATTCTGGTCCTTAGAAATGCATGGCAAAAGCTGGGCGGTGGTGGTACATGCTTTTAATCCCAGCACTCAGGAGGCAGAGGCAGCTAGATCTATGTGAGTTCAAGGCCAGCCAGGTCTACAAGAGCTAGTTCCAGGACAGTCTCCAAAACTATAGAGAAACCCTGTCTCGAAAAAAAAAGAAGACAATGACGACAACGACATGCATGGCAGCTCTTTACCCTCTCAGCTATATTCCTACCCCTACTTTCAAGATTCTGGCAAAGGAATTTGTTTTTGATCAAATTCTGGGAGTAAGGTCACATTTTTTGAAGAAGTTGAGGCCATTTCTTACAAGGAAATTGTAGATTATATCTTAAGGAGATTACTTTATGATTTCAATATAGACTTTACCCTTGTTTCTTCATTTTTTAAGAGATTGAGTTATAATAATATACAGTAATGCCAAACATGCTTCATCCCAATACTGATAAAAATTAAGTTTGAGTGTTTGCTTTAACGTGTATCAGTGGGAAAAATGTATAGCCCACAAAGTGGAACAAGAGAGCAGAGTTAATGATTGTTGGGAGTGGAAAATAGAGCCTGAGAATCTGCTGCTTAAGTCTTCCTCCTTTTATTTATGTTTAAACATTTCCATGGAATCACCCTGAAAAATAAGTCTCATTTAATGAAAATACATAAATATTGTGTTAATACCATATAAATAGAATACCTAATTAAATTGTTTGATTCTGAAATGTGAAGGGCAGTGGTTGCAATCAAACTGACTTGTCCCTGTGTCAAATCTCTCAATGATCATGCAAAATCCTGCCAGTGAAAACAGTAGAACTCAGCAAATGTATCTACCTCTGTGTTAATTTTTTGTACTAGAAACAGATGTTTTCCATGAACACAGGTTGAATGTGGTATGGTGCTTGCATGTTTATTTAGTAGTTTTATCTTAAGTAGAACATAAACACGTTTGCACAGAATTAAAGATTTTGAATCAATCATGATTCTATTCTAAATAGGTATCGATAGTCAATTAAAATGAAATTAAAATATTAGTTTTGAGGTATTCCCTAAGAGGTAAGCGATCTAGATTCATACGTTTTTTTATTTTGTTATAAAAAACTATCTTGTCTGAAACAGATTAGTAATTAGATTGCTTAAATAAATTCTTTGAATATTAAGGTTGAGCTTCATAGTGGTACAAGGTTTTAGTGTATTTTTTTTTCCTTTTTGTGTAGTTTTATGCACCCTGGTGTGGCCATTGTAAAAAACTGGAACCAATATGGAATGAAGTTGGACTTGAAATGAAAAGCATTGGTTCTCCAGTTAAAGTTGGAAAAATGGATGCTACTTCCTACTCTAGTAAGCTCATAGTTAATTATTCTGTTATTCTATTAATGGAAATATTTTAATTATAGCATTCAGGGTAAGTAGAGGGGATGCTTTATCATGGAAAGTTATCTTAATAAGTTAAGACTATATACTTAGAGTTAAACAAAATTACCATTAAAAATTCAATACACTGTATGTGCTAATCTTAAGCATAGCATAGATATGCAAGTCATTGTTTGCTTCTAGTTGAGTCTACATTGATAATCTTATAGGAGGCAACTACAGAAAAGTTGAATTTGTAAGTATAAGCTGAGGAAGCATAATATGGAAAAAACTAGGTACTACAAGATGGGTTGTATAAATGAAGATTAGAAAGTACTGAAAGTTGAAAATGAAATTAGTGAGTTGGTACAGAGAACTGAATGATGCTGAGACGAGTACATGGCACCTCATAGGCCAAATTTGCTCTGCTGCTTAGTTTTGTAAATAGAATTATTGAACTATTGCTACAGTCATTTGTGTATTGTTATCTAGACTATTTTCATGCTCCATTGTCAAAACTGAATTGTGACAGAACTACATATCCCCATAACCTAAAATGTTTGCTATCTACCATTTCAGAAAATCTTTACTAGCAAGTGTCTTAAGGAAAATAATAAAAGAAGAAATTAAGTTTATGGAAGTATGGGATGTCCTATCAATTTGGAAAGAGTATAGCTTCAGAGAAAATAATAGTGCTTTTGTTTGCTGTAGTGGGAATTCTTCTAAAGGCCCTAAACTTTGGCTTTATTGGTAAACATTTAGTTGTGTTATTTCTTTTACTGGCTGTTTTGAAGTTTGAATGATGTGGCATATGCTAAATCTTTCATATTCAATAAGATTGGTTTCCTTTTACTTCTGAAAGCAGAAGTATGCTGTGTGACAATATAGCACAATATAGTCTTACAAAAATGGGACAAGATCTTTCCCTGTCTAAAGACTGGCTTAGAACTTTCTCTGAAATCCTTAGACTCATATCAGTATTTCTTCTCAGTTTCCCAAGTAATAGGATTACAAATATGAATCAACATATCCTGCTACTTACTGTGCTTTTTTTCTTTTTTCGGGAAGCTAAGTATATGTTCTAGGTTGTACTTTACTTCAAGACAGACCCATGTTTTTTAATTTCAACTCTTATTCCCTACTTTGTGGCTTTAGGTAGGCTACTTAACCAAGTTTTAGTTATTGAATCTGTAAGGGACTAATAATCTTAAAGGTGGAGACAATTGTATAATGCTTCATACTTAAACCCCCTTGGTGCAATGGCTAGTACATACAGAAGGTACCATATTGTTAAGAGTTTCCCAGGTGAGAAAGTGTTATACATTTTATCATTTGTCAATTGGGAGAGATTACAATAGAGGGAAAGCAAATGACTTGATAAAAATGTTTTGGGCTGAAACTTATAAGATCAAAAAGAATAACAATACATACATGAAGATTATCTATATGAGGTTTCATATTCTGTGTAGGATGCTAGGAGCTCAGAATTGAGTGAAAACAGCAGAACTGTGAAAATATGGTAGTAAATGCTGGTAATATTTATGGTAGTAAATATATGGTAGTAAAATATGGTAGAAAAATGCTGATAGTCATTTGCAAGGCTGAAGTTACAGATGGAATAGATTGCCGTTGTAATCCTTAGTATACTTTGTTAAAAATGAGGCCGCTTGTTGGTTCCTGGTTGCTCAGTCCCAAAATAATCACACAGAAACTATATTATTTAAATCACTGCTTGGTCCATTAGCTCTAGCTTCTTATTGGCTAACTCTTACATCTTAATTTAACCCATTTCTAGTAATCTGTGTATTGCCATGTGGCTGTGGCTTACCAGGTAAAGTTCCCAGTGCTTATCTCCTTCAGGGGCTACATGGCTTCTCCCCGACTCTGCCTCCTTTATCCCAGCATTCAGTTTAGTTTTCCCAGCCTACCTAAATTCAGCCCTATCAGGCCGAGCCAGTTTCTTTATTCATTAACCAATAAAAGCAACACATAAACAGAAAGACCTCCCACACCAGTACTTGCTGAGCTGTATATCTCCACTATTGTATGGGAAAGCATATTGTTTAGTTTTTTGTTTATGTTCACAGTGTCAGCTAGCCTAAGTTTGCAATTTTTCAGATTACTGATGTTAATGAATCAGTGATCAAGAATGTAGTTGAGTTGTTAGAGCTGAAATTCCTAAATGAAACAAGAGGACTGACAGACCACTGTTGAGGAGAGGGAGGATGTTTGGGCTAGTATATTTGAATTAGTTTTTAACTGTATTAGAAGAAGGAGTTGTAGAGATGGCTCTGGTTGAGAATGCTTGCTACAGTTGCAGAGGACCTGGAATTTGTTCCCAGCACTCGTATGTGACTTACAACCATCCTGAACTCCAGCTTCAGAGACTCTGACAGCATCCTTCTATCCCTGAAAGCATTGTACACATATGGTACATGAAAGCATCCATGTTGTGATATATTGTGCACATTCATACGTGAAGGCAAAACACTTAAAAAAATAAAGTAAAACTAATAAATCTAAAAGGAAAATAATGTTAAAGAAGTTTTTACATTCAGTGATTACCAACTGTGACTAGTTACATCTTGATTATGTCCACAGCCATGCATATTTACTCATCACACATTTTCTATCTATTTATGAACTCACATTCCATTCTTTAGAGACTATTGAAAAGTTTCACTTGGCCAGGAAATACTTATAGCCTATTAGAGAGAGAAGGAGAAATAAATTATTAAGTGCAAAAAAGTCTGGAGAAATGGCAGATTCATTGATCACTTGAATCATTTAGTGGGAAATAGAATAGCTATATTAAGAAGTTACTGGGAAAACACATACATATATTTATACAATGCATTTAAACTGGAACTATCATAAAGATAAACTGTGGTGCCTCCGTGACATTTACATTAACTCAAAGCTTGCAGTATCTGATCCCTTGATATTTAAATTTTGTATTCATTAAGTGACTCTATTAAAGGAGTTCTGAGATTAGAAAAAAATAACCAAAATAAGGGCTAGAAATGTTCCTCAATGGTAAAGAACTTCCTTGGGATATATAAAGCCAAAAGGTTTAGTTATAGTTCAGGTAAAAAAAATGTTTAAGTTGAGGAACTATAAAGTAGAATATTTTGATATGTAGTTACATAGTTTGGGTTTGATTTCAGAGAGGACCATTCCAAACAGTCAAGTATAGAAAAATTGTCTAAGATTGTTTTGACAGTAGCTTACTCTCAGCTGTGTAATTGTGGCAGAAACAAATGCCATCAGGCTTAATAAAACAAATCCCAATGGATAGGACTTTTGAACAGGAATTTTAAAATAGTGCGGTTTATTTTTCTGTGTTGAAATTGCACCAAATATTTTTGATGCCATTTTAATTAATAATTAGTCAACCAAATTTTATAAAATCTGCACAGAGATCCTTTCTTCCAGGGATGAATACTAAGAATATTTTTCATTTGGAAGTTAAATCATATAGTTTCCCCTATCATAGTGAGTTTATTTCTATTCTGGAGCACCTAAAACTCTGCTTACTCTCTGCTTACTATATAGCCTTGTTATACGGTCAGGGTCCTCTGCATCACTTGCATGAGTAAGCTTTCATTGGTATTTGACCAGCACCATTCCAATTTTTTGTTCTTGTTAAAGGATTAGTTTTGAAAATTTTCTCTCTAGATCACAAATTCTTTTTAATCTGTGACTGTAATTGATGGTTTTTCAAACTTGTATTATTGACATTTTAGACCAGCTATTTCTGTTTTTTTTTTTTTTTTTTTTGGTTTGGTTTTGTTGTTGTTGTTTGTGCTATACAAGTTGTTTTCCATGTATTTTTTAAATTTTTAGCAGCACCATATCTCTGACTTCTAGATTAAAGAAAGGTTCGTACACATTCCGGTTCTTCCTCCTATGCCCATATGTAAATTAAAAGCTTTACTTTCCTAAGAGTCATTATTTGTGCCCTTTTCATGTTGGTCATATGGTGACAGGAAGTATGAAAAAATAGTATTTTTTTTTAGCTAACTCTACCTCCCTTTTCAGTTCATAGATATTAACATAAGGTAAATAAACAAAGTGAAAAAAATAATCTCACATGTCAAAATTAGGGGCCAAGTTAGGCCCAGAATCTTCTATGAAGGGATTAATAACAAGTTTGTATGTGAATCATTTTTCTTTAATGTTAGAAGAAAAACAAGTCTATCAGACTGAGTTTCTATTTAACTCTTGCCTCCTAATTGATATTTTCACTCAAACAATATTCCAAGTGTTCAAAAGTTATGTTTTATCTGAGATTGGACAAGTTTTTCCTCACACAGAATTATTCTGAGCTACATTTAAAGGATTTTAAAGCCAGTTACAATATTCCACCTCAGTATATATTAGCATGTATACTGTGATGTGCAATTAGATATCACTTAGTAATGAGTTCAAGATCAGGGGTCAGGAACTAGATCTTCAGTTGTGGAGTTCTGTGTGCTAGACTGTGTGCTAGAAATTTTCCTATGTTTGTCTTCATTTAAAAATTCTTCTGCACACTTCATTTCATGAGTCTTTAGAATTTTAATTTGTGTGTGTGTGTGTGTGTGTGTGTGTGTGTGTGTGTGTGTTTATGGGAAGTATAGATCATGAAACTAGGAGAGGGACCATGAGAGGGAAAGAAGATAAGAGAAGAGGGAGAAGGGCAAAGAGTAATCATTGTTTATTTCTGATTAATTATGCATGCACACGTCATCCACACACAGAGAGAGACATTCATACATAGCACAGACAGAGACAGACACATTCACACACACAGAGACTTACCTGGGACTCGAACCTCGGGCACTGCAGGCGGCGCTCCAAACCTCTGAGCCAGCTCTCCATAGTAATCATTGTTTTGATAGTCACTTTTTATCTTTTCAAAGTATTTTCTGAAGTTCATATGTGAGATTATTAACTAATTACAATAAATTTTCATGGTTTTTTTCTAAGATTTTAATACTTAAAAACATTCACTTGGGTTTATGTGAATGCACTTTTTTTTTTTTTTGAGTAAAATGCTCATGTTACCTAGTTTTCTCTGTTTAAAAAGAACTTAGAAATATTTATTCTTTTCCTTATCAAGGCATTGCTTCAGAATTTGGAGTTCGAGGTTATCCAACAATTAAGCTGTAAGTTGAGTGTTGTATATTTATGTGTATATTTTAAATAGTTTACTCTTTTTACAATTTATTTATTCTAGTACTTTCTTTGGAGGTTGTAGGTTTGTGTTTTTAAACCAAGTGTGTGATCAAAGGTGAGAGGCTCTATATGTGTGTGAGGTGTACAGCTAAGTGAGTAACTGTATTCTGAGTGCTTGCTGTATATTATACATTTACAGAACGAGGTATACATTCATAAATTATGAAAGGTCTCCTGAAGGACCACATTATATATTCTGCTTTGCATCCGCTAATCACATGAAACAGATTTCATTCTTGTATATTTAAAGAGACTTACTTCATCAGAGAAAAAAGAAATCAAGAAAAGGAAAATTGATAGATGTTAATTTTAATAGATGAGTATTTATCAAGTCTCGTAGAGAATTTAAGCTGAAAAAATGATATGGTGATTCTAAAGGGAATTATTTTATAATGATTTTGCTACATTTTGCTATTTTCATTGACCTTATTTTGGCATTATGAGTAGCTAAGCTTTCTTTTCAAAGTTATATTTATAAGTAAGCTAGCTTCTTCCAATACTTTAAAACCTCAGATTTTACAAGTTTAAGTAAGTATATTATTCTGGGGTTTTTTATTGATATTTTTCCTTTGTTTTTGAAAATGTTACAGTGTGTGTTAATGATCCTTTCTCTGTTATTAGGAGTTCTGTTTTGCTCATTAGTTGTTTTTTTCCTGTACAGTTGATTAGATATAAATTTATTTATTAACAGATTTTTTGGAAGATAATCTATGTTTTAGGAAAGCCATTTTTATGTCTGATTTATGATGAATATTGGAGAATTTATCAAGTAATTTGTATTATACTGGTGAAAATGAGCTTTGCTACCACTCTAGTTCCTAGTCCTTTTTTTTACCGCTTGATCGAGAGTCTAATTAAAACTACTCTGACTTAAGCCCTTTACTGTAAATGTGCAAATTACTCACTTTTTTCAGACAGTGCATACTAAAATTCAATACCACAGAGTAAAATGTATTCCTCTTGTGTGAGTGAAGTATATTCGTATGCATCTTAAGGTGCTGTTTATCAGAAGACAGTTGCATACTGTTTTACACAAGTGTGCTTCTTGTAAAGTTTCCCCTTATTTGGCATTTTGTGCATTTTAAGTTTATATTTCAGTAAATTATGATTGAAATTAAAAATGAAGAAAGTTAATTTCCAATTTTTATTTTTAAGATTGAAGGGGGACTTGGCATATAATTACAGAGGACCACGGACTAAAGATGATATAATTGAGTTTGCTCACAGAGTGTCTGGGTAAGTTGAAAAACCTTTAATATTTGAAAGAAAATATATTTTAGTAGACCACATCGGAATACATATTTTAGGTATAAAATGTGTTGTATACATGTATGAAACAACCTAAGGTTTTATAGCATATGCAGTGAAATTCTGTAAAGATGTATCATATTTTGTAATATATGTTAATTTTGTGTTTAAGGCCATTTTATGTTTAAAAGAATCGTTTTTTCCTCCAGTGAATTTAATACATTTTCTAATTTTTTATTATAACAGTCTTTTTTATTTATAAAAGACATCCTAAGCTAACCCCGACACCACCCTCAAGGGATGCTTGAAGTTGTGCCTAGTACCAGACCATATGGAACGTGCTCTATTTCTTTCTCTCAAAATATCTTGTAAAGAAGCACTTGAATTCCTTTCTTTAGTATCTGTATTTCCAGTATCACTAACTTCTGTACTTTGGGTCCTTCGTTAAACAAAGTAAGAATTACTTACACTTAACTCGTGCAGTTCCTTCATAAGTCAGTCTGGTGACTCAAAAGGCTGTAAAATTGCTAGTGGGCAGGTCTTGTATACACCATACATACACTGATCAAAGAGATGATTCACTGGCTTTCTATCTATGTACCTTTGAGGGAAAATAGTATAGAGTAGGGTTTCATAATACTCAGAGCAGTGCACAATTTAATTTATGGACTGTTTCCTGTGAAAGCTTGTATTTAGTACTATCAGACCATAGTTGCTAAGGGTAATTGGAAACATGGGAAATGAAATTGGGAGGATTACTCTAACAATTTTTTGAATCTTAACTTTTAAATATATTTTTCTTATGTAGTAATGCCTTATATCAACTTTTATTTCTTTTTCTCTAATTTCAGAATCTTAAGAGAAGCCCAGAATGTTCTTATTCTGATAGTCTTGGAATTCTATCCCTAGTTTGTGGTTCTGAAAATATTTTTTAGATTCACCTAAATTAATTTTTTTACCATCACATTTTTTATGCCATCTGCAAAGTGATCTGACAGTATGTGTTTATCAGATGATATAGTTAGAACCCAGTGAGCCATTTGCATTGAATGACAAATATTTGACCTATTGCTGATCAGGAAGTAGATCCTTTCACAAGCAATTCTTACTAATTTAAATGTGATTCTTTAAAAAAAAAAAACAGTCTATATCTTGCTAAGGTATAGAGAATATCAGTGTTTATAATTATATTTATGTGTTTCTCTTTTGAAGAACATTTGTCAAGATTAATCTGTATTGCCTGTAAAGTTCTAGGCACTTTCATTTTAGCTTGGCAAGATAAATTATAAATAGCTTTAAGTTAAAACATGATAGTTTGTTGTATAAAATGATGCCTCAAAATATCTGTATAAATGCACAGAACTAAGAATAATTTATGTTAAAGTTTGTGATGCTTATATGTGTAATTTCCATTGTATTTTCTCGTTCTGATTGCATATTTCTCTTCGTTTACTTTGTGAATAAATTTTGAAATGGTTTTGTTGGAGATGAGTACTAGTAAGATGCACTTAACCCCCATGACTTCAGGTAGCTTTATGTTTTGCAGTTATGTTAATTTTTCTTTAACTCTAAAAAGGAATGCTCCTGATGTGAGGGTGCCTCTGGAGTAGGGGAGATTTCGTGACTCAGTTTTAATGTTGCATCACTTACTGGTTAATTATGAAGGATTGAAGCAGAAGCTAGGGAGAGTTATGCAATGACCTTAAGAGCTGTGTGTTTGGAAAGTGTTTGCCTTTGCAAAATAGGTTCTGTTCATTTTGTAAATTTTGAGTACTGAAAGTATGATAATCTATACCATATTTAAAAGAAAAAAGCATTTACTCATTTCTTAACTGTATTTGATAAGTGATATGTTTTATAATACTCTTTAGTATTGATGTATTCCTTTTTTTAAATGTCTTTGATAAATTCCATAGAAATATTTTCTCTTTGTACTATTGTATAACTATTGCTACATTTTATTTTTCTGAAAATAACTAATAATGATATAAATTGAAAGCTTGGGTCTTTGACCTCCATAGGGTACTTAAGAAGTATATAACATTTAGATTGAATCATATTATATAAATTTTAATTCTTTTTATTTTGTTTTATTTTTTGAGACAAGGTTTCTCTGTGTAACTTTGGAGCCTGTCTTAAAACTCTCTCTCTCTCTCTCTCTCTCTCTCTCTCTCTCTGGAGATCAGATTGGCCTTGAACTCACATAGATCCACCTACCTCTGCCTCCCAAATTCTGGGATTAAAGGCTTGCACTACCACCACCTGGCTAATTTTAGCTCTTGTTGACTCCTGGGATACTGTTTCATAATCTGTTTCTTTAAAATATGCTTTTGAAAAGGAAAATTTTTTCAGGTGAATTGTCTTGCTTTTAGTCAAGATCTGTAAATGAATACTCATTCTGTCTTACTAATCAGAAATATTATTGATGTTTTTCTAAAGAAATATATTTGAAACTGCCAGATTTAATTCTGGGTACTACATAAAGCATGACTATGTATTACACAAGCACCATAGACTGAAATTTTACTTGAGTAGATTTGAGATATACTTAAGTGCAGATAAAACATTGCTAGCACTATAAACATTATCAGCTATCACATAATTGGAATGAATTGTGCACTGTCTTGAGTTCGTACCCATTTGTTTTCTTTTCAAATAGAGCTCTGATTCGGCCACTTCCAAGTCAACAAATGTTCGACCATGTACAGAAGAGGCATCGAGTATTTTTTGTTTATATTGGTGGAGAATCACCCTTGAAAGTATGAAGTTATCTTTTTTTCCAAATAAGCATACATATTGTAATTCTTTTTACTGTACAGTTATGATTTTATGAAAACTTGAAAGCAAAATATTTTAGCTTATCTAAATATTTTTCACAATGAAAATACTTTCTTTAATCCCCCTTACTAAATTTGCCATTATGAAATTGAGGTAAGTGAAAAATTTGAGAAAATATTCCCTGCCATAGTAATTTTTATGTAACTAACTTCATTATTTAATTTTAACATTTTTAAACACTTTAAGTGAAAGACTGGAAACTGCAGTGAAATGGTAACTTTGTAAAACAAAACACTGTGCCTAAGTTTCCTTAATGTATATGTGTTTCTGCATACCTTGCGTACTATGATCACCATCATCATTATCCATCATTGTTAATCTGTTAATAACCTGAATCTACTTTGTGTTATAATTTATCAGTTCTCTTTGACGGGGAGGGTAGGAGCACTTAATTGCTGTGATTGTTTGTGGTCATAACAGTGTATTTTGTTTGGTTATATTTTCCCCTTTCACTGAAAGGTGACATGGTAAAAACTTCTTATACTGCTTATAAATAGCTTTGATTGTTAAATGAGAACCAAATTTTAATTTTTGATATTCAAGATATCTTTTTTCTGTTTGTATTATCATAGGAGAAATACATAGATGCTGCATCAGAATTAATTGTATATACATACTTCTTTTCTGCCTCAGAAGATGTGGTTCCTGAGGTAATATTTAATATCTGGTTTAATGACAAAAAATTACTCATAAGAATTAATATTTGATTTTATGTATCTGAGAAAGTTTTACTTTTGGTGTCAGATTATTTATAATTCATGAGCCAGTACATCCACAATCATGGCATATAAAGACTGTCGTGTTTAGTAACTTTTTTCTCTATGAAATAACTGGTGAGCAGTGATATACATCAAACTCCAAAGATGCTTGTAAGTATGCTGCAAATACAGTCTTCTCTTGGCCTTTCAAACACTATAGTAAATAAATATTACAGAAACAAATTTTCATTGATACTACCAAAGTAAATAGGTAGTTTGAGAGTTGGAATAGGTAAGGATGGACAACTTTTCTGCATTTCTTTGTCCAAAAACTAAAGGCAGGAAGAAAAGAAGAGAGGGAGGTCTCTGAGTAGAAAATATTTGAACTGAAAACTGCCTGATGTGAAAGAGCCTCACACAGGTATGAACAGAATATATCAGAAACAAGAACATGCCTTGCCTATCTGAGGAACAGTGCAGTAGCCAGTACTGTGAGAAGGGAATAGAAGCAAGCAGAAAACAGATCCTGTCTTGGGCAGCATAGTGTGTATAATGAAGTTGAACTTCATTTGAAAATACCAAGATCACAGTGAATTGAACAAGTGTGAAAGTAGGTCCAGAGATCAGTTGACCTTTGAGCTTGAGAGTCAATAAGAAAGCAGGGGAATATGAAATAATTTAAGAATGTTCACCTGATACAGTGCTTCTCAAACTTCCTAATGCTGCAACTCTCATGTTATAGTAACACCCAACCATAAAATTATTTTCATTGCTACTTCATAACTAATTTTACTACTGTTATGAATTGTAATGTATATATCAGAAATGCAGAATATCTGATATGCTACCCCTGTTAAAGGGTAGTTCGACCACAAAGGGGTTTCAACCTATAGGCTGAAAACCACTGGTCTAGTACATATCTCGATTCTTATATTATAATAGGAATTCTGGAATCATTTGAGTTTGTTGAAGAACCTCTATTTTTTTTCAATCTAAATCCATTCCAGTTTTCCTAGTTAGTTTTAAGACATGTTGTTTTTCAGAGCAGATCATGTTCATATCCTTAATTTGAGATTTCTCCTTTGTAGCTCTAAGTATTGATGTTTATATTTTACAGTGAGACCCTCCCATTTTGGTATTCAGGCATACGATTTTTAGCAAACACAACTAGTTGTATAACCACTACATCTTTGAAGATGTAGAATTAGCTGGGCAGGATATTGTACACCTGAAGATAGAAGCAGCAGCTCAAGGCCAACCTGGGCTACGTTAAACTTTGTATTTAAAAAACAAAGAAACAAAAAACTAAAAATATAGAGAACAGACCGACTACCCCATGCAATGTGTTAGTGAACGTCAAGGAATGTAGGAGACAGATGAATATGGAGCTGGATTATCTGCAACAAGTTCTTCAGGAAGGACTGCTTTGTTGCTTTGTAAGGGAATATTGCTTTGTGTTGAAAATAGAACATTTATATCATTTTTGTGGATGAGTTGCCAAGAGCAAATGGATCTAGTCATGTTTAAGAGCTTTTTCACTACTTAAGGTGGTTCTTTTCATGATGTTTAAATCTTAGTCATAATGTTTCAAGACCCTTTATTATATGGCCTCTGTGCTCAGATGAACCTGGATCCTTTTATTTGTTGTTATTTTTATATTTCATGTGTTCATGGGCAATTGCTTAGCCAAATTATTTGTCTTCTGATAGTCATAATTTTACCTTAAATAAATGCAAAATAGAAAATGTACCTTTAGGTGAAATATTATGAATGACAATTGTGTTTCAAAAGCACTTTGTAGAGTTCTTCTTTCCTAATGTCATTCATAATTCTCATAAGCTTTGTGATTCTAGAATGCTATCATGCTATCCACACACTTTGTGTTTCTAGAATGAGGCAGTCAACTCCCTATATAAAGTGGCTGCATATCACACACATAGCTGGTGAGTGGTGGGAATGGCATCCTTAGGTAGGCGACTGAAGTGTTGGTCCTCCTGTTCTGTGCTCCAGAACCCTCCATCTTTTCCAAACCAGGATGCTGTGTTCTTTTTTAAACTCTTTATGAGTAGTCTGATTTTTCTCACATTTCTGGGATGTACCTGAAAACATTCAGACAGAAAAATTGGCTGAATTTAAGATTATACTCTTTTTAGTCTTTTGTTGTTGTATATATGTTTCCTTATTCTTTTCTTTCCTAGTGCTTTTGAAATTGTAGGTACTAATTGGATTGTTAGTGTTGATACTTAAACTTCTGATATTTTTCTGCAGTATGTGACACTGAAAGAGATGCCTGCTGTGCTTGTTTTCAAAGATAACACTTACTTTGTTTATGATGGTAAGTCCCAGAGCTTTAACTCGTATAAAGCCTTTCATAATTGCAACATTGTTACAAAGGAGGTGTTTATAAAAGATTTTATGTGCTGCCAGTATCACAGTTCCCAATGGTAGAATGATCTTTTTAACCCTTCAATAGTTTTTACGTTAGTGCACTTTCATCCTTAGTTTCTTTCAGTGATTTTGTATGTGTGTGCGCATGCGTGCATGCGTGCGTGGGGGGGTATGTGTGTGTGAAATTATTTGCCAGTTTAAGAATAATATGTATGCAATTTCTATGTATTAAAATTTTCAGACTTGATTTTTAGGAGGGTAATTAACATTTCACCACACAGAGATAAAATAAAACATCCTCAGAAAAATAGAACCCTATACCGTCTTTAAGTATTTCTCCCCCTCTGTCTGAAAACACTTCCTTAAAGTGAATACCTAATTTCAGCTAAATTTTATTTTGATACCACCCATGCATCATAAAAAGAATGTTATAATACAACCCTAATACTCACAGTAATATTAAATGGTTAACTGGACCTTGCTGCATTTGCTTTAGTTTTGTTGTTTCTCTTTTGAAGCATTTCAAAGCAAATCCTAAAGGCATTTTGTTACTGTTTCATTTTTCTTTTTTTTATTATTAAAAAAATGTGGGCCATATATTTAGGTAACCACTTGGTTATTGGACCACTAAAGACAAAGTTTTTTCTTTGTTTCAATGTTACTTTGATAATTGTGCAGAAAAAAAAACTAAGCATCTCTTTTTTTTTTTTTTGCTGGGTTTAATTGAACTAACTTTAATTTCTTGATATACAATCATCATTACTGTATATGCTGTTAGTATATAAGAGGTATACAGTGTTAACCTACTTAATGAAGGTCCTACATCACTAGAACATTAAATAAAGAGATTTATACAATGAAACAGAAAGTAGTTCATAGGCTCATTCATTCAGGGGTTAGTTATTTAATGTTTACAGTTATCACCAAACAGTCAAATGTTTGCTGTCAAAGGAACTTGAGAGGAATTATTCATACATAAAAATGAGAGAAAAGACATAACCCATATCTGTGTCTTTACCTTCCTTCTTTTTGATGACAGACAGCTACTAGAGGTGCTCACTATTGTTACTATTTTATGTATTTTTAAAGTAGAATATTTTCTTTTTTCTCCCAAGTTAAAATGCTTATTAACAGTATCTAAATTCAACCTTCTCATTTCATTACTCTAGTCCTGCTAAGAGGTCCTTAACACAGATACCTTCCTTTTTTACTTTCTTAGAAATTTAAAAAAAAAGTTATATCTGTTTATATATTACATATTCTTTGTACCTGCCTAAGAAAGTTCCCTTCCTTTTGTCTTGCTTCCTGCTTCAGATGTCTTTTGTGCTTGAGATAGAAGTAGTAGGTGCAGTTTCTGCAGGTGTTGTACATGTCCAGCTTTGTTGCTATTTCACAGACAGTATTTTGAAGTCTTCAAGTGGACAATAGGTTCCATAATGCCTCAGATGTTTACTCTGCTGCTGATTATTTGTGAATCTGGAAGCATTAGGATGCTTCAGGGACAGTTTATCTGAAGAGTTTTAAGTTTATCATATGCAGTCTTTAGCAAATTTGCTCTGGACATGGAATTAAGATTCTTGCCCAGTAATCACTTTGTAGTTTTAGGTTTGTTGCAAGGGAGAGGCTGCTTGTTCATCCCAGCCATCTGGCTAGGTTAGCCCTGAAATAACCACACAGAAATTGTATCAATTAAATTGCTTGCTTGGCCCATTAGTTTTATCTCTTATTTGCTAACTCTCACATCTTGATTTAACCCATTTCTATTAATATGTATATCGCCACATATACATAAAGCAGTGGCTTACTGTGAAAGATTCTAACCAGCGTCCATCTCAGGCGGAGGATCCATGGCTTCTCCCTGACTCTGCCTCTTCCTCCCAGAATTCAGTTCCGTCTTCTCCGCCTACCTAATTTCTGCCCCTATCAGGCCAAGGTAGTTTCTTTATCCATTAACCAATACAAGCAACAGATAGAAAGACGGACCTCCTGTTTAAACAGAAAAAAAGGAAGATGGGCAGCTGGGATGAACAAGCAGGCCCCTCCCTACAACATAGGTACAATTTTCTAACTTCTAAATTCAGCTCCACAAATACTTTTAATTTGACATTTATTCTGTAGGTTTGATTGTTTAAAAATAGTTTACTTGAGCTGGGCAGTGGTGGCGCACATCTTTAATCCCAGCACTCCGGAGGCAGAGGCAGGTGGATCTCTGTGAGTTCGAGACCAGCCTGGTCTACAAGAGCTAGTTCCAGGACAGGCTCCAAAACCACAGAGAAACCCTGTCTCGAAAAAACCAAAAAACAACAACAACAACAACAACAAAAAAAAAACATTTACTTGGCTATATAATTAGCTATATAAGAGACAGGAAAAGCACACCTTTCAGTCAGTGGGTATAATATAGTCAAAGCAAAGATAGGCGTTTAAAGACCCATACTTTTAATGGTTTTTTCATGTCATTATCAGGTTTCCAAAAGTATTTCAGAACTCTATTTTTTTTTTCCAAGACAGGGTTTCTCTGTAGCTTTAGAGCCTGTCCTGGAACTAAATCCAATAAGGATGTACATTTCCCCCTAAATACTATATTTCCTGTCAGTCTAGGAAAGGAAGTACTTGATGTTGAAATAAAGCTCACGAACTATGTTTTATGTTTTTGTTGAAGTTGTATATATGAGAAAGAATTATAAACTAAGATAAAATCTAATAAACAGTACAGATTACCTGCAATCATAGGAACCAGGTAAAACCTTTACCAGGCTGTCATTTTAGGAGCATATGTTTTCTTTGATCAGTCTGTAACTGTCTTTCCAACTTCATTTTTAAATGAATATTGAGATTATAATAACTGCATTTAACTTATGTAACTTACTTTTAAATTTATAAATGGAATTTTCAGCTTTTTACAGAATATATTCAGTTTTGTTTTAGGGGATTTTAATTATTTCTCTTATTTGAATTCTTTGTTAATTTTAGTTGGTGCTGTAGTAAATAATTGCATTGTTCATTAATCCTTTCCTACATCTGATTAATAGAATAAACTACCTTAGAACCATCTTAAGATTTTAAAATAATAATACTGTATTAAATACTTTATTCACATTGCCAGATTGAGATAGTACAGCTATCTTGTACTCCAGTATATTTCATTTGCTTTGTTTTCAAGAGTATGAAGATGGTGATCTGTCCTCATGGATCAGCAGGGAGAGGTTTCAGAACTACCTTACTATGGATGGTTTCCTTTTGTATGAACTTGGAGACACAGGTAACAAGCATATAGCCATTCCTTTTTCATTACAGAATTTTTCTTTGATTGAATACTTAATTACTGGTTCTTTTAAAGCTGCATTTCCTAACTAAAGTAGACTTATGTTTACTAGGTCTGCTTTTTAAGAATTGAAACTTAGATATCCATACCACATTTATAAATATATGTTCTTAAATGTACTTTCATATGAGGATCAGTTTATTCTCTTTTCTTTTCTTTTTGGTTTTTCAAGACACAGTTTCTCTGTAGCTTTGGAACCTGTCCTAGAACTCACTATGTAGACTAGGGTGGCCTAGAACACATAGAGATCCTCCTGTCTCTGCTTCCTGAGTGCTGGAATTAAAAGCATGTGCTACCACTGCCCTGCTGAGGGTTTTTCTAACACCTAATGGTGATGATCAAAACAAGGAGCATGGATGTTTAGTAATGAGGGGGGAAAAAACAAAACAAAACATGAAGCTTTGCATTAAAATGAAGCTTTACCAGCACTCGGGAGGCAGAGGCCTCTGTGAATTCTAGGCCAGTTTGGTCTACGAGAGCTAGTTCCAGGACAGGTTCCAAAACTACAGAGAAACTCTTTTTTGAAGAAGAAAAAAACAGAAGAAGAAGCTTTCTTACAATTTTCTAAAGTCTGCTTTTACTTGTGAGTAGGAATCAGTCATATTGTTTATTTCTTAAGGTCATAATAGAAAATTACAAATAAAGCAAGGAAATAAATAGAAGTTAACTACACATAAATAGAAAGTTCAGAACTTACAGGACACCTGCATTTTTAGGAGAAAGTGTTGTGCATACTTAGACTAATTTTAAGTGGAATATCTATTTGTTGGTACCACATGTGTTTCTTCTCACAATTTCATGGTCATGGGTTGGAAGTGCAGCTATAGAGAAGAGACATTTGAAAATTAAATTAACACAGAATAAAAACTAAATATGAAATATTTCAAGAAATGAAATAATCCTTATAGACTGATGTTTTCAACAAAAAGTTAACAGTGAGTTGAGATTGTATTGCTTAAAGATGTATTATGCTGGGCAAGATTAGAAAAAGCAGCAAAATAATGTAGAATTATGTGCTTTGTTTTGTTTTATACTTAATCTTACATTTGTGTTCCTGCCCTTGTCAAATAATACTCCAGTATATTTAGGTATAAACATTCATTTAACTTCCCTTATAACTCTGAAAAACTATTGTTTTCCTAAAATGAATGGGAGTTTCTTGAAGCTAAGGTATTTAGCTAGTAAACAGTGGTACCTTATTTTTGTTCTCCCAGTGCTTGGTGTAGTGCTAAGAACATAACACTTCAACTCAACCAGCACCACCAGAGCACCACTGTTCTACCCTTCTGAATATATCAGTATGCATATAATGTATGTTTTACTTATACTTCAGGATCTGTAGTTTATCACTCAGTTTGATGCTATGTACCATTTCTGGTAAATGGTGATCCATTGTACTAGAGCAAGTGGCCATGTAAAAAGCATTTCCTTCGTGTTATAAACTATTGCATCTTTAGCACCAACAATTTTTCTTTTTTTTTTCATTTTTTTTTTTGTTTTTTTTGGTTTTTCAAGATGGTTTCTCTGTGTAACAGCTCTGCCTTTCCTAGAACTAGTTCTTGTAGACCAGAGTGGCTTTAAACCTACAAAGATCTGCCTACCTCTTCCTCCTGAGTGCCGGGATTAAAAGCATGCACTACCACCACCTGGCTTATTTTTACTAATTTTTTTAAATCAATATCTTCTTTATGGTATAGCTTTTGACAAAATACTGTGCCAGTCTGTGTGTTGCATAACACATTTTAATAGAGAAATTACTACAAATTTATTATGATTTACTTCGTAGAGGAAATTTATCATTTGCAGTTGACTAATCTATTGGTCCAGGCTACAAACACTATATAATAATATGGTGGCTTAACTTTTTGTAACATGTAAAGGATGATTGGAATTAAAATCTAGAAACATATTCTGATAGTTCTCAGTTACAACAGAAGTAATATTTGACAAGAATGTGAATGTGTTATGTCATTCTCAATTCCAGGAGATGAAAGATATTATTTTTAATTTTAGGAAAGCTTGTGGCCATTGCAGTTATTGATGAGAAAAACACATCACTTGAACATACCAGGTATAGTTGCTTTGAAACAGATTTAACCTTCAAATGTCATTCATGTCTTGCTTTGCCTGTAATCATTTAGATAAAATTACAGATATTATAATGGAATAATTAAACTTTTTAAACTGGGAGGTAAAATATTTATATATTTGTTCTCTTATAGATTAAAGTCAGTTGTTCAGGAAGTTGCTAGAGACTTCAGAGACCACTTCCACAGGTATGTGCATGTGTTCTGAAAGTTGTCTTTGTTAGAAATGTTGTCTTTGTGTAACTTGGTGTCACAGTAAAATAAATCTAAAACAGTAAGATAAATTGAGTAACCATAATCTCTGAAATTTAAATCTGAAATCTGAGATGCTCTGAGGTCTACATACATGAGCTTTGATATGACATTAAATAGAAAATTTTACAGCTACCTTCACATGGTATGATCAGAACACAGAGTCACCTTTAAAGGATTGTATGAAACTCCTTCAGGATACATGTATAAGGTATATATAGGAGAAAAAATTAATTCTGTAATTAACATTTTGGTCCCTGCCCTAGGGAGCTCATTGTTTATGTGCAAATGTTCCAAACCATGAAAGCTTTCAGAAATGTGAAGCACTTCTAGCCCCAAGCTTTCCAGAAAAGAGAGTTCATCTCACACTTAGAAAGGTGAATCAAGAATTGCAGTAAATGACTAGGAGCTTCAGATCAACATGAGGATAAATCTATTGTCACGGCCACCCTCGGCCCGCAAGGATGACGCGACCACCGGAGCTCTTCTTGCTTTTTCAGGACTTTATTCACACCAATTCATCTCCTTCTCCTTCTCTTTCTCTTTCTCTCCTCTCTCCTCTCTCTTTGACCTCTCTCTCTCTGGGCAAACCTCTCTCATTCCCTCTCTCTCTCTCTGGGCAAACCTCTCTCTTTCCTTCTTCTCTCCCCTTTCTTTCTCCTCCGGGCAAACCTCTCCCAGCCCTTAAGTAGGCATGGGCTGCCAATCCCGGATTGCTAGGTGGGCACTGCCCATAGGCCCACGCATATGCAGGCAGCTAATGATCATTGCGTGATCATAGCATAGGTCAGACTTTAGCCATAGGAGTTGATTATACATCTCCATCAGTTGTGATTCCACGCAGCTCGCTACAATCTATGTCACATCTTACAAGTTAGAGAAGCTGTTCCCAGTCATTTATAATTAATTCCATTTCTGCTTCCTGTGAGTGTTTGACATGTGTTTTATGGAAGGAAAATATGCCCATAGACTTGAAAATATGAAACAAATCAAATGAGCAGTCACATGCCAGGTAGATGATTAAAACAAATATTCAAATTAACGAAATGTAAAAATTTACTTAGAAATGAGAAATTTTTCTGTGTTCCAGATTTTTGTGTTTCTTGCTGTCTCTAGTAACAGAAATAGATACTTGTATGATTCATTATTTTCTTCATATTTCAAACCTACTGAAAGTTCATTGTGTAGTTCTAATGGTACATGGGACCTCATCTGAGTGATCCTATTTCATGGTAAATCAGCTTTCCTTAACTACATTTTACTGAGAGCACATTTTCTTTCCCTGCCTTTTAAACATGCATGAGATGAAATATCTTAAGAGTTTGTTGCTACTGCTCATGTACTTATCAAACCACAGTAACATAAACTTTATGTACATATCATAGGGATTTCCCTGTTCAGTATTTAAAGTTTATATGTTTACCAAATTCTTATTGTGTTGTGTACCTTTTTTTTAAATCTAATATTGTGTTCTTTCTCTTCTCTCTATTGTTGCTGATATCTTATAGAAATTTTCAGTTTGGCCATATGGATGGAAATGACTATATAAACACTTTGCTGATGGAGTAAGTAAAGTGTTAATGGTTTTATTAGCAGTTTTTCCACTTTGGTATTTCTAATTTTGAGAGAATGGGAAAGACTTAATGGGAAAAACATGCCTCACCACCAAAAAAATCCACATCATTTCCTTATGCTGACATTCTCCCATTAAATGTCTTATTTTTGTTTATAAATCCCTTATTTTGAATTTATTGAGATTCAGTTTTAATCTTTACTATGAAAGATTATTTCCCACTTCAACATTATAACTTGTAGCATTATCAGATTACTCTACAATATGTATATTTGTGGGTTTTTATAATATATACATTAATAATTTTATTAGGTAATTATGGGTTGGTAAAGTTGTTCTGGGTAGAGGCACTGGCATACAAGCCTGAGAACTTGAGTTTGATCCCAGTGTACCACAAGGTAGCAGGAGAGACCCCCATCTCTTAGTTGGTGGCTGACATCTACATGCAATTATTGAAGGTACATGAAGTATTTGACACTAGTATTTTTTTCAGTTTTGAAAGTTCATTGGTAGATTCATATGTTTGTAGAATAAATTTTATTTATATCCACCTCATTCTGTCCCTCTCTCTCTTTTATATCTTCTTTTTATGTGTGACCCAACTGAATTTAATTAGAGTTGTGTGAATGAGTATGTGGTAGGTTGTTGACTGGAGCATTGGTAATATTGCTGAAGAAAATGATAATCTCCTGACACGAAAGCCATTTACTTCAAATAATCACACAAGAAGGGATGGGGCTCATAGGCTTCTCCCTCATTCATGCTGATGAAATGCTGACAGGACCATGTTGTTCCCAAGATGACACTAATGTTTTAATATCAAAAGCAAAATAGAGGGATAGAGAGCTGGCTTAGAAGTTAAGAGCACTGGTTGATCTTCTAGAGGTCCCGAGTTCAATTCCCAGCAACCACATGATGGCTAACAGCCATCTATAATGGGATCTGATGCCCTCTTCTGGTATAAAGTTGTACTTGCAGATAGAGCATGCATACATAAAATAAATTTTAAAATTTACAAAAAAAATTGAAAAGCAATTGTTTATATATTAACTATATCCAATAGAACAGTTAATCTTTATAGAAGTTTTAAGGTTGATCTTGTTTAAACCTAAGAGAAAATATATTCTGTATAATCTTATATTGTAGTGTATATACATCAGAGGACTTAATAAGATCATTTTAAGTCCTTTGCAGTGAATATATATGATTGATTAAAAAAATTGCAACATTCCACAGCAATTTTATTCCAATGACTAGTATCATAATTCAGGGTTATAGTATCAACAGTAGATAAACATTTTTTATTTTTATTTTTATTTTTTTTTATTTTATTTTATTATTATTTTTTTTTTTGGTTTTTCGAGACAGGGTTTCTCTGATAAACATTTTTTAATACATTGTGGTATAGTAGAAAATCTAAGCTCAAATTAGAATCAGAACATAATTAGCTTAAGTTGCTAAGTTTGAAGATTATGTTAGTTTTTTGTCTCTGACAAATATCTGAGGGAAAGATTTTAAAGGAGGTTAGATTTATTTTGGCTATAATTTATAGGTTTCCGTCAGTGTTGGTGGTCACCATTGCTTTCAATCTAAATGAAGCATCATGGCAGCATGAGTGTGTGGCTGATACTTCTCACCTTAGATGACTAAGAAATAAAAGAAGAAGAAGAAAAAAAGGAGACAGACCATCATGAGCACATTTCCAGTGACTTGATACATTCAACTAGATTTAATGGTTGAAGATTCCCCTACATACCAAGATAATATCACCAGTTGAGGATCAAGCCTTCCACACATGAATTTGTCCAGGCCATTTCATATTCAAGCTATGATAACAGGGCTTTATGTGCTAAGATATGATCTGCTTTGATGAATATTTAAATATATATATATATATATATATATATATATATATATATATATATATATATATATCTTAAGTAGAATAACAAGAGACTACAGAGAATTCACAATACTGTTTATTCAACATATTTTCTATATGTTTACTCAGCTATACAAGGTACCATGCTGAATATTCTCATGTAATTGTCTAGCAAGTTAGGTACTGTTGGTATCCTTATTATATCAGAAAAAAAAAATTGCTTGTAAGAAGCTAATTACTTAACTGACATCCTGTAATGTTAAGAGAAAACTCCAGATGCAAATACAGTGTGACTCCAGATACTGTCCTCTTGCATGTGTTGGTTTTAGAGTGCCATCTGATGTAGGGCTAAATGTTACTAGTATTCTATGTAATGTTGTGCAGAAATTTATACTTTGTATAGCACAACTTTTATTCTTATATTTAATCATGTTGCTCAGGTGTTGTTGGAATATTTTCATACATTCTTGGTTAATGGGGTAATGGTAAATTTGATGCAAAATTTGAAAGTTTCCTATAGACCACAGAGGTAAAAGTATTAAAAATCTGTTTTCTTCCCTAATTATAGTTACTCAGAGATACATGAGCATTAGGGTATTATTACTGTGCTTAATACAATTTTTTTCTTTTTACTTGTTTTTAGTGAATTGACAGTCCCAACCATAGTTGTACTGAATACTTCAAATCAACAGTACTTTTTGCTAGATAGACATATTAAGGATACCAGTGATATGGTCCAGTTCATTAACAGCATTTTGGATGGTACAGTACCAGTAAGTAATTGACATTCATTTCTGAGGGATGAAGAGAAGGAGGCAGAAGATAAATTAGCAGATTTTTACCTCTGATTATGAAAAAAAAAAGGTTTTCATTGCCTGGAGGGAAGAGGGAATCAACTTCACCCACTGCATTTTCGTGTCTCATTCACTCAATCTCATACTCTTCTGTGGCAGAGGCTCATAGGTACAAATGTCCTTCAAAGAATGACTTGGAATACCTTTGCTTGTCATGGTGATGGGAAAAGTGCTCTTGGGCTCTAGGGTTGGATTAGAGATAATAAGAGGTTTGTGATGCAGAATAATGTTTTTTAGAGAATTTTCATGGCACATAACACCCTTTTTGGTAAATTGAATTAAGGCTAACTGAATTAAGTTACCATAAATAACTATTTTTTTTTTAAATTTGTGAAAAACACCAGTTTACTAAGCAATCAAGAAATATATTCAGAATCATGGCTCCAACAAAGAGTTCTAAAAATAATCATATGGGAAAATTGTCATAAAGACTACTTGATCTTAATTTTCTTTTTTCCCTTTGTTACTGTAATTCTTATTGCAGTATTTCTCAAACTAGGTTGCAAGTTATATTAACAGTCATGAAGTCCTGCTCAAGTGTACTAGCACACATCTTAATTCAGTGAAAAAATCAGGAAGGGTCTTTGTTACTTCAATAGTATTTACTGTTTTCCTATATTTTTGTTTCAGTTTTACAGAAACATTGAAAAGCCAACTTGCTTACCTACCTTGGTTTAAAACCAATAAATTGGGGGAAACTCTCTTAGTCACATAGTAGCAATATGATATAGAGAGAGATGATATTTTTATTATTATAACAAATTCATTTGTAGTAGTGTGAGCCCTTCTCTTAGTAAAACCTCATCAGATTTTTATAATAACGATTACATTGGTCCTGTAGCTTAAGAATTCAAAGAGTGGGCCAGAATTCTGGGATGGCTAGATGCCAGAGTTGATTTCCTCAAGAACTTTTCTATTTCTCAGCACTCTGTGTTGAGTTCCATCTGCAGAAAGATGCTGCTACTTAGTAGGAAAGTCTTCAGCCACAGTGTGTCTACACAGCCCAGAGAAATGTAAAGCTTGTACAAGCCTAGAGAGGGTGAACCCACTTCCAGCAAACCACAAGGATCATGAGAAAGGGCAGAATGAGTTTTTAGGGTGCATTAGCATGATACACTAGGAATATAGGACATGAGGGGGTATAAATATTTATCATGAATTTAGGGGTGATATGTGTAATATTTTGTAAGTCAATTTTATGGCCTCCAGTTACATGATTATGTATCATAAAATAGAGTAGTAGAATAAGCATAACATATTTTATTCTTCTTATATTGAAGGCCCAAGGAGGTGATAGCATTTTGCAGAGATTGAAAAGAATAATGTTTGATGCCAAATCTACAATTGTGGTAAGTTCTGACAATTAATTTAATATTCTTGATAACTGAAAAACTTGAGGTTCTCAGTCACCTCTCTCTTTCTTTCCACATAACTACCTTTCTTTAGAGGCAGACTTAAATTATAGACTGAAAATGTGGCAGTAAATCTCTAAGGATGTCTTTCTTTATTTGTTCACCCCAGATGTCATGCTAGCTGTTCCATGTCACTTTTCATTTGTTGAGTCCTAGACCTCCATGAAAATGTAGCTAGCATTCTTTATTATTAAGAGTACATATAGACAATAACCATCTAAGAGATCTTCATGAGTAATGCGAGAAAAAGAAGGATCTTTATTAAATATTCAGGCTATTTGGTTCCTTTTCCTGTTGCCAATAGCCAGTTCTGCACACATGTACACTCACATGTGCATGTATGAGCATAGTTTTTATCTTGGAGTCTTTAACATGATATGTATTGCCCTATGTATGTATTTGTTGAAACTAAGTTCAGTAGCAGTGAGTTGAAATTTAAGTGGCCTTAAATTTACATCGTGCTTTTTTTTTAAGTTATAAACTTAGTGGCCCATTAGCTCAGGCTTCCTATTAGCTCTTATAACTTATATTAGCCTATTATTCTAATATATGTTAGCCACATGGCTCAGCACCTTTTTCAGCAGGGCAGGTTACATCCTGCTTCTTTGGTGTCTGGACAAGACTGCAGAAACAGCTTCCTTCTTCCCAGAATACTCCTGTTCTCATTGCCCCCATACTTCCTGTCTGGTTATCCCGCTTATACTTCCTGCCTGGCTACTGGCCAATCAGTATTTATTTAAAACATAATTGACATAATACAGAATTGTCTCCCACCATTAGACTTTCTGGTGGAATTACATTTGGCTCTCTTGATGGAGGGCCTCTATAAAACTTCTCTTAGGACTGGAGAGCGAGGAGGAGGGGGACAGTGGGAGGGAATGGGAGGAGGGGAGAAATTTTAATTAATTAATTAATTAAAAAAATAAAAAGAATAGGTTTTTACTAAGCTATCCTCAGAGCTCTTGGCATTTTTCTCAGTTTTTAATCTTATCATCAATGTACATAATGAGACAAGTGAAGCTTTTAAGTTTTAAATTATCTTAAAAGTAATAAAAATCAGTGTGATTACAATTTTTGTTTAAAACACACTTTGCTTCTCTTTTCTATGTATATGTTGATGATAGCTCTGAAATTTGGTGTTTAATTAGTATTAAGTGTTTTACAGAGGCCCTACATCGTGCTTTTTATGTCAGAATTCTGTTCAAGTGCAACTGAATTCTCTCCCCACAGTCCATATTCAAGAGTTCTCCACTTTTGGGCTGCTTTCTCTTCGGCCTGCCACTTGGTGTCATCAGCATTATGTGCTATGGAATCTACACAGCTGATACAGAAGGAGGCTATATAGAAGAGCGATATGAAGTGTCCAAAAGCGAAATGGAAAATCAGGAACAAATAGAAGAGAGAAAAGAGCAGGAGTCTATCAGTGGAGAATCTCTAGTGCCTACTATGCAAGAGCCCAAGGATGTATTAGAAAAGAAGAAAGATTGAGACTTCAGAGGAAAAAAAATTGATAGGATTTCAAATTATTAAAGAGTATTTATTGAATTTAGAAATTTAATCATGATCTATTTACAGAAGAGAACATGTTACTTGTATTTTGCTAATAACAACTGCATGAATTAAAGTAGTCCCTCCATAAGTGGGAACTTATTTGGAGCACAGAGATGAAGAGTTTGTTTAAAACAAAACCAGATCATTGTGTCAGTTTACCTTAAAGATGCCCATTCTGTTCACACTCCTTTGTGTGCATGTTCTATGACAAAGTTAAAAAAACTTGGACAGAATATTATCTTGACAATTGGGGTGGAAGATATGTGGTTTTACGGAGCGAAATAGTGTTTCACCTACTATGTCAAGTCTCCTATATTTTGGATAAAATTTATATAAACAAATTAAGTCTTTAAAATTTAGATGTTTTAAGAGAAACTACTAACTTTTTCCATATATAAAATTTAAGATTCTGAGTTTAAAAATAGTGAGGATTTTATATAGCATAGTGATTTTATTTTATTAGTTGTTTTTAAAGGAGAAATGTTACTTTTTTACTTATACTCAGTTGCATTATTATAATACTGGCTTATGGTCCAATGAAGTGGGGAAAGAATCTTTGACCTTTACAGAATGACCAGGGTATGTGGGGAGTGGTGGCTTTAGCCTCTGCCCTATGCTGCTCAGCAGGGTGCACTGTCCATCACTGCAAGAAGTAGAAGCCCTCTTAGTACACCTTGCTTTTAACCAAAGCAACGTAGTATTTTGTTCTTTTATTTTTATTTTATAGCGTGACATTACTTCTAAAATTTCTATTATTTAAGAATGTTTTCAGAAGTAATAAATCATCAGCACTCCGGAAGCAGAGGCAGGCGATCTCTGTGAGTTCGAGACCAGCCTGGTCTATAGGAGCTAGTTCCAGGACAGGCTCCAAAACCACAGAGAAACCCTGTCTCGAAAAACCAAAAAAAAAAAAAAAGTAATAAATCATGTTTTTATGATATATAAACTAATAATTTAAAAATTACTGCCACACCTCTGTTGTGGGAGGCCACCTCCGTGACATTCATGACCTCTCATCTTTGATCAGAATGCAGTCTAAGACTGTCTAAGAGTGGGTATTTTGTGATAACATGTTTACTAAACATTAATTTGTTAATTTTGAACCCTTCATTTTAGCTCATCTTAGAATTTTTATTAGATAATATTTAGGTGGCTGTTCTTTGAGTAATTTAGGATTTATTGAAAGGATCTGCTGAACATTTGCAAACATGGTTTGCAGTTCTAACACTGTTGTTACTTAGGGCTTTTTTGGTAACCAGGGGAGTTTCTGCCTTCTGATGCAATATTAATCAACACTGAACTGAAACTGTCTGTAGAGCCAGGAAATTGCTAGTCATAGTTTGTATCCAGGTATTCTTTTCATGTTTTAAAAAACATCTATTTTTAATATTTAATCAACCATAATTAACTTTATTGATAATGGTATAAATATAAAGTTACAGGAAATTTCAGAAAATAGAAAATATTTTCAAATGGAAGCTGGAGGTCAACACTGTTCATAATTGCTGTGAAAAGTAAACTCCTCCAAAGTATAAAGACTCCTTGGGAAGACTTCATGATAGTTGTCTGAATGGAGGAAAGACCTGAAGTTTATACAAGATGATTCATTTATGATACTCTATGGCATCATGAGAGAGACATGAGGAAATAGGGAGTACCACTAATAAATTTTATTATTTTCATCACTATCAAAAGTTATGTGTATTTTGTCTTATCAATCATAACTTGTAAATAAGTTCTCAGTAGGAAAAAAGATAAGGCACAGCTTTGTATCAGTAAACAGAAATACAGAGGTAGTTTTGGGGAATTTTGTTTCGTTTTTGTTTTTTCGTTTGTTTTCTTTGTTTTTGGCAATACTTTTCTTGAATGAGTATTTTGGTTCTGTATTGTGAAACAACTTCATACTGATCCTCAGTGTATTTGTACTTTCAAAATGTTTTCATTGAGGAAAAAAAACCCAATGTGTAAGTGGTTTATAAGTGAATAGTTTCATTTCTTCTTGTATTAAACTTATACTTTTTGCTTATTCTTGAGGATATTTTTATCTGCATTGTCAGATTGCTCACATAACAAAATTTAAAGTTTGTTCACGCATGTGTTTTTCTCATTGATGTGTTATTCTAAATACTGTTTGCTTACCAGGAGAACATACTACAGAATCAAGGCAGCTTCTTCATAATCTAGGAAAAGATTGATCCTCTAATTCAGTGATAAATTTCATGGTTAAATACCAACAAAAGAGTCCTTTCAGGAATTGGAATTCCACCTTTTCTTTCATGTGTAAATTCAAAAATTTAGCTCTTTGGTGCTCAAACAACATTCAAGAGTATTCCAGAGAGTGTTCATGCTTAGTCCAGCATCTCTTTCTGAAATCCTTTATTGTGTATGTCAATAGGTTTGTACCTTCTATTGTTTGAAACTTCTTTGAGATTTATTAGATATATAGGTTTTGTTTTCCTCCTCTCTTTAAAGGACATTTGGACCTGGTTTAGAAATGCCAAATAAGATGATGAAAGGACTTTTAAGAGCTGAAGCAATTGCGTCTGTTGTTTCTGTTTCATCCATCTTATTGCCTGTGATGTTTCTAAGATTTTGACTTGGTAGCTCTTGGTTTTAAAATATTTTTATCAGTGTTTTCTGATGAAATGGACAGGGAAAAAAAAATCACTCAGCTATTCTTATGCAGAAATTGTTAAGCCAGTATAAGATGTTAAGATTTAAGTGGAGGGACTGAATTTGTCATTTTATTTTTTACAAATATATATTTTTTCTGAATGTTTCTGAGTCCCAAGAATGAGCAAAATAATAATAGTAATTTTCTAGTTTGGATAAGCTATAAAGGTTTTTGAAAGTCTGTATTACTACTAACTTGTTGAATTGTGATAATATGCCTTATGTCATCAATTGCAAACTTTTCTTTTTCTAAAATAAATTAATTAAAAACATGATTGCATAATTTCTACACAATATGTATTTTTCAGAAATTTGCCATATGGCTATGGGGCAGTGGAATAAGAATAAACAGTGAGCCCAAAATAGTTTTCACTGATTTGCAGGTTATAAGCAGAGATAGCCTACTGAGCTATGGGGGGGCTCCAATTTTATGGGACTGTGGTCTTAACTCCATTTTTCTTTTTCTTACTATACCCTAGTGAAATCAGGAAAGCCAATTAACTTCTCCCACTTCTGAATTACATGCGATTTGAGGATATTGCCGCTTATCTAGATTATGAAGTACCTGTGTCTGGCACATAGCTCATTAATAACTGACTGACATTTATTGTTTTAATTTAGTTGACTTATCACTTCATTTAGAATTCTGTCATTGATAGAGGGAAAAAAATTTACTGTAATTTGAATTCCTGGTATTTTTAAATTTTCTTAGCTAATTTTCTGCAATTTTTGAATTCTATCATTTTATATAGTGATAGAAAATATTTTAATATTGAAATTAAAACTAAGTATTTAGGTTTAGTTACCTGTGAAAATTCTCTGGCTTTTCTACTTTTTAGATGAAAATGTTACACAAGAAAGTGTAACTTGTCAGTAAGGTTGCTAATATGTGTGAATATCTTACTTAGATTTCTGTATGATTTAGGCAGAGTTAAATGCAGGTGTGTCACTGGAGGTAGGTTTTGAGGTTTCCAAAGCTGCCTGTGGGTCTGGATGTAGCTCTCAGGTGCTTTTCTAGCATCATGTCTGCCTGCCACCATGCTCCCCATGATGATGATGATGGTGATGATGTCTTGTGAAGCTGTAAGAAAGCCTCTGATTAAATGTTTTTGCAAGAATTGTGTTGGCTGTGGTATTTCATCACAATACTGATAATCCTAACTAAGACAATCTTGTTATGCCTCTACATAGATGACTACTTTGGACACGTGAGCTGGTCAGAACTGAGCTGATTTTCACGTTGGAGTGCAAGCATTTGGTGTGTGTATGTAAGATATTTGAATTTCTTTAGAAGAAAACTTGCTGAAATGACATTTTCCTGTCTTTTTGGAATATTAGGATAATTAATAGTTTCTTGTGTGAGAGTGGAAAGAAACAATTATTCTAAGTTGGAGTGGGGATTAGTGTCAAAAATAAGTGGGTTAAGAGCTTAGTCTTACCTCAACTTGATAGGCCATCCTATCCATGGAAGACCCTTTCTGAACAGAAACAGAGGAAGAGTGGATTGGGGGTCAGGAGAGAGGCATGAGGGGTGATGCAATGGGAAAAGAGGAGGGAGGGGAAATGGGTTGAAATGTAAAATAAATGAAAAAATGTAATTAGTAAAAAGATTTTTAAAAGTAAATATGTGCTAGAGAGATGGTCCCATGATTAAGAGCACTGACCACTCTTCCAGAATATCCAGGTTCAATTCCCAACACACGTTTGCTCACAGCACTTTGTAGCTCCAGTTCCAGGGATCTTATCCTTATCTAGTCTCTGCAAGTGCTACACACATAGTACACAGAGGTACATGAAGATAGACACTCATATACATTAAATAAAAATAAATACATTTTTAAAAGTGAATTTTGCTTATCAAAACAATTGCAACAAAACATTTTACACCTTGGTTGCTATAAAGCAAAAATATAAAATGCAAAACAAATACTATAATACAGGTATTGGAGCAAAGGAGACAGGTATGATTATACTTACCCCAGAATTTAGGATGCTGAGATAGGGTGATCATGAGTTTGGGGCCAGCTCCAATCATTTACAACCAACCCTCTAAATGAAAACAAATATTTAATAATATTTTGGGAACTTGAGTTTAGTTTTCTTTATTATTTCCTATTGATTGGGGGCACTAGTAATCATATGGGCATTCTGAGAAAATTTAGAATCATGGTTATCTTGGATGTAGTAGTCTGAAGCTGCATTAAATCAGCCGGTTGCCTTGAAGCTGTTTTTGATGTTGGATTACCTGGGCCATTGTTCCCATCAGAAACCACTCAGGGGTCTTACTTGATCTAACCATATTAGCCTGGAAGGAATCCACAGCTTCTCAGGTTCTGTGGAAACAAAAATAGAATCTCTTTTCCAAAGCAACATATCCTTTGATACAAATTTTTAAGTCAATATACCTGTATGTGGGTTTAGCTTAGTAGCCCCCCCCAATCAAATTTATCTCTGAAGTTAGTTCATTAGCAGTTAGAAAATTCAAAGAAAACATGATAGTAAACATAATCCAGACTCTATTCACATTTACATGCTTATTATAATTTTTATTACTCTATTTCTTTATTTCCTTTTTAAGGACTTCAGTTTATTATCTTTAAATTATTCTAATCTGTGAGACTCTGGCTACCCTTTATTCTCTCCTCTCCCAAGCCTATGCATATTTATCAAACTCATTGTGAAGTGTTGAGAGGGCTTTTTGTCTGAATCTCTTTATTGTGTAGCTCTAATCATTTTCTGACTAGGAGAGTTTTTTAAAATGCAAAGTAGGTGTGGCTAGAATTGAAACCACAACTTTACTCCTCTCTAGGCTTTTTAACATGGTGGAGGTATGTTTACCAGCAGCTTTGGGAGCCATGCTCTGAGAAACAGTACTAAGTAGTGTGCAACTGTGCCCTTAGGCCCACAGCTGTGCTTTAAAGCCAGCAGGCAGCTGCTGGGAGCCTCTTTACCATAGCCCATGTAAGAAATTGTGGGAACCCACCACACAACTCAGTCTATGGCAGTTGGCAGCTGGCTCCATTTCTTGGGTTGTTGTCCAGAGATGTGTCTCCATACCATGGCCAACAAGAGAGACTAGGAAGCCCAGTGTGGCTTGTTTCTTTTTCCTTACAATATTTTTAAGCTTTTTTTTTTTTTTTTTAGATCTTATGTGAATCCATGCCAGATGGAGGTTTCTCTCTCATCCACCAGTTTCCAAAGAACCACTCTGAGGTTTAATATTAATTATAAACTGGCCTATTAGCTCAGGTTTATTATCAACTTGCTCTTATAACTTAAATTAATTTCTATTATTCTACATTTTACCAAAGACACATGGCTTGTTACCTCACATCTTTTCTGGCAGCTGCTGGTGTCTCCCCAACTTTGTATTCTTTCTCCCTTTATCTCTGTTTGATTTCTTCCTTGCTATATTCTTCCTGCCATTGACCAAAGTACCTTCTTTATTAACCAATATTAATAAAACATTCACATCATACAGAGAGGCATCCCACATCAGACCAGTCTGGCCTTAAACTCAGAGATGTTTCTGTCTCTGCCTCCTGAGTACTGGTAACAAAGTTGGTACTCATTTACCTTTACCCATAACACTGGGAGCATGTTTAGTTCTTTTTCTTCAGAAGATAGTATTCCTCTATGGAAACTGACTTGGTGAAGTTAAATCAAGTAAAGTATTTATCCAACCTCAAATATAAGATGTCCTTGTTCAAGCTCAGACCTACCAGGTTTAAAACACCTTTCTAGTGCTGTCCATTTAACTTGCTTGTCTTTGTGTTTCTAGTATGGATACAGTATGTGTTTATGAGATTTTTATACTACTGTTGATCTCCATTGGTGAAATAAGTTAGCAGGGCAAAGGCCAAGGAACTGTCTGATGACATCTACTTGAGTCATTCTGAGAACAGCAAATAGAGGGATCTAGAAGGAAAAAGAAGACATTTAGCATACATACATTGCGACTGAGTAGTGGAGTACTACACAGTACATGAGATGCCATTTACAACTTCCACAAATTAACTCCAAATTGACCTTACACCTAAATGTCAAATGTCAAGTGCAGAACTTCTAGAAGATACTAAAACTAGGCCTCTCTGAGTTTGGCAACCTCCCTAGGCTTTGGGAGGTTTCTCTAAGGCCGTAATGTATAGAGCAATTACAGAGCTCTGTCTCTGATCTCTGGAATATGTTGGGGAGAGCTGGTAAAGATGGTAAAGGCCCTTTTCCAGGGCCTTTGGAAAAGGTTTGTTTCAGATCCTCAGACACCAGGACTTTTCACAGGCCAGAAACTGTGGCTATCAGTTCCAACACTACTGTGGACTTTGTTTATAATGTTCTTGAGTTACACGATGTTCCTCATATGCAACATGGTCTAATTAGCCTCTTTTCTGAATTTGTATACTTCCTTTTAAAACTGAACCCATTCATTGATTTACATTAGCAAGAGACTTGCTGTTGAATTTGATGTAAATCTCCAATCAGTCTGGGATAGGTTTGTGTTTAGATTAGCAGCCAGTGCTGGGAATGCTGTGCTGTCTCCCTTCTGCTCACCTGGTTCTGACAATGAGACCTCACTAACCAATCGGAGCCTCCATCAGACCAACCAGTCAAATGGGAGAGTTCTTCTGGGAGCAAGGCTTCCTGTTTAGCTCTTCCTGAAGAAATCAGTCTCTCTCAAGCACTGTGCTTTGGGCTCCCTTGTGGGGAGAGAGTGTGTCAGCTCGGCAGCTGCACCATGGTGATTGAGGGGTTGCTCTCCACAGATGGGAGGTGCAGTTGGCTGTCATCAGGTGTGGAGGAGTGGCTGAGCTTGGCGGGTGAGGGGCTGCTGTCCCCAAACTAGGTGGAACAGCCTGCTGAGGCTTGCGGCAGGTGTGGTGCATCCTCCCCTGCCCGGGTGGGAGTCAATGGACACAGAGTTTAGTGTGTTTTTGCCTTTTCCTAAGATATGTGAATATCTGCAAATACAAATTGATACATAACTTTGATCAATCCTAAAATGTCCTCATTAAAATTGTACTTTAATTGTTATAATTATAAAATGTGTTCATCCAAATAATCCCCTTAGAAAATATATCAATGAATAATTTCAAGATCATAAAAATCTTGGCATCTTTTATATTAGTAACCCAAGTTCCAAAATTTTATTCTATAGCAAAATGAGATGGGGAAATTTCATATCCTAATATGTTATTGGGTCGCAAACATATTGAGAAATTAAATTAACCATTCAGTAACAGTGATATCTAATTTTTATTAAAATTCACTAAAGCAAATCACTAATATAAGTAAAATTCCAATTGCATGAAGGTGGAATGATTGAACATTATAATAGTCTAT